>NW_019154127.1:1737714-1966635 GCF_002288905.1 Enhydra lutris kenyoni | reverse complement strand
GGGGGGGTGGGATTATGGACATTGTGGAGGGTATGTGCTATGGTGAGTGCTGTGAAGTGTGTAAACCTGGCGATTCACAGACCTGTACCCCTGGGGATAAAAAGATATTATATGTTTATGAAAAATAAAAAATAAAAATTAAAAAAAAATTATTTATTTATCGGAGAGATAGAGATAGATAGAGATCATGAAGTGGGGGGAATAAAGGGAAAGGGAGAGGGAGAATCTCAAGGAGACTTTTTGCTGAGTGGGGGGCTCGATCTCACTACCCTGAGATCATGACCTGAGCTGAAATCTAGAGTTGGCTGCTTAAGCAACTGAGCCACCCACGTGCCCCAGATTTTGAATATTTTTAATAATCCTAGGAAAATACACTTTTTTTCTAAATCTGTAGCCAGTTTGAGTATGTAGGGAATCTACAGTTGTTTGCTTTTATGCTATAAGAAGCAAGAGAAAGAACTTAACTGATCTCAGCTCTCATTGGAGTCCATGTGTAGAAGGCCTTCCATGTATATATACTATTAGCAGGGTGCTTAGACTGGGTGGGATCGGGAACACTTAGAAGGTCCCGACTCCATCCCTGAGGTAGTAGAAAAATAGCCCTATGAGACTGCTGTATGTGATGAACTGAGACCAGGAATATTTGTGTGGTGGTAATAAACAAATCTGTATGTTTTCCTTTGTTAAAGAGCATGGATTTGGGGATCCTCACAGTCTCGCACTAGGTCTCAATGTTTCCATTTACTAACTGAGCATGCATCAGAAGTTTTCTTAATTTATGGAAGCCCGTTTCTATTTTCCTTTAAAAGGAGATGATAAACACTAACCTCAGACGACTGTTATCATAGCTAATGAAATTATACGTAGTGCATAGTACAATATCATACTTATGATAGCTATTCAGTAAAGAACAGTATTTTGTTGTTGTTGGAAAAATGACTACTTGTATATGTTGTTTTAGATCAGATTTAAAGCAACCCTTAACCTTGGCCAACTTTTATGAGGTAGCAACCTCCAATTTAAGTTATATGATTGTATTGGTTTTTTTTTCTTTGTCTCTTGCTTTCATTGGAATTCATGGCATGCAGTAGAATTGCTACAGCAACCTAAACTCTATGCATTTCCTTGTCCATACTGATAAATATCCAGATACTTGGAAGCATCTATAGAATAATGAGATCTGAAATTTTAATATTTTGAAATTATTTAGAGTTATTTTGTTTTCCCCCACAAAATAAAACACCAAGAAATAATATGCATATTAATTTTATTTAAGAGCCAAAGTATAGCATCATCTTATATTAGATACATGCTACATCATCTCAATTTATAAGCACCCATTAAGTATTTAGCCTCCCCTGAATGACACCTGGGAACTTCATAGTTGGGAAAATAATAACCTGAGACTCTCAACTCTAAAGCAAAGTATGACCTTCTGGGGAATGTTGTTATATTGCTTCAGTAATTTTTTTTTCTTGTAATTACTGTATTTGTTGGGTGTTTTGCCATGTTGTTTTCAAATTAAAACCCAACATCATGGTGAAGTGCCTCGGGGAAAATGGATTCTATAGAAATGAAACAATTCGTTATCATTTGAGATTATGTACCAGTGAAAGGTCAGAGATATGGTCCTTTAAAACTCTAAACCATGATAATTCATCTTCACTCTCAGCATAGAAAAAGTAGACAATGTTCTTGTATTCTGTTATAGGTGGAATAAATTTTGGGCTAGCTGTTTCACTTGGTCTTTTATTTGATATTTGTGTTCGCCAGTAATTATTAAAATATAAAATAAAGTTTTGATCTATAGAACTGCCGTCTGCAAATCAGAACATTCAACCTTACTTTGAAAACAAATAATGGCAGTAATAAAAACTTCAATTTTCAGTAGAAAATAAAATAGCAATAGCTTACTAATGGTAACAAATTAGCTAGTTTCTTTTATCTATCCATACTGTAGCTTGTTACACAACAGTGAAAATATTACAATAAAGTATCCATTTTTGTTGCTAATGAATCATATATATTGCTCTTCTCAAATCAGAAAAAGTAGTTTCAAATGGGAGTAGAGGCAAATAATAGGTAAGGGGATATTTATTTAAAGCACCTCCTACTCATTTTCTATCAAAGTTTCAGAAGTACTTTTCCCGATTATATGCCAAGAATCTAACTAAAAGACAGCAATGCAAAACATAAATGGTTTAGGTCATTTTCTTTTTCTTTTCTTTCTTAATTATTTAGCACTAGTAGCAGGGCCAAAGGGATAGGGAGAGAGAATCTCAAGCAGACTCTGCACTGAGAGCAGAGCCTGATGCCAAGCTTGATCCCACCATCCTGAGATCATGACCTGAGCTGAAACCAAAACTCGGACGTTTAACCAACTATGACACCCAGGGGCCCCTGGGTCATTTTCTATTAATTTAATCACACACCCAGCAATTTCTATTAAAGTTCTATATTTTTTTCCAATTATATACTAAGCAACAATACAAAACATAAATGGTTTAGGTTATCACACATAAATTGAACTTTCATAGTATTCATACATTAAATATTATAATAGTAGTCTCTGTGACCTCTTGGTTATGAATGTTCTTTAATAAGACAACAGGGAAAACATTTCTGGAGCCATGGCAAATAGGAAGGATCATGGTAAACAGGTTCAGATATTTTTGTTTGCCATTATTTTCATTTTCCATCTCTTCATTGAGTTTTTATTTTATTTTAAATTTTTTAAAAAAGATTTTATTTATTTATTTGACAGAGAGAGATCACAAGTAGGCAGAGAGGCAAGGCAGAGAGAGAGGGGGAAGCAGGCTCCCTGATGAGCAGAGAGCCCGATGTGGGGCTCAATCCCAGGACCCCAAGACCATGATCTGAGCTGAAGGCAGAAGCGTAACCCACTGAGCCACCCAAGTGCCCCAAGTTTTTGTTTTAAAGAAAAGAGTGCCTATCTCTCTAAAATGTGCTTCCTGGTTAGAAACTTCATCAGAGAAAACATCACATAGGCAACACAGGGACGTATATTCTGGGCTCTGAATTTTTCTCCCTGATAAAACTTAATGGGATCCTCCTTTTTTCTTTCCTTTCCATGTACTTTAGTTGCAACTTCCTTGTGCTTTTGGTGCACTTTGGACTCACCTCATTTTGTTAAGACCGTTGTGTTCGCTGGTCTCCAGAGCCAGAGAGGTAAGAGTTATGACCCTCTCTTCTGCTAGGGGGCAGTAAAATCCACTCCCAAGTACATATGAATCCCAATATAGAACCAGGCCTCAATTTTTAAGTACACACGCAGTGGTAACGAAAACCAAACAACCAAAGCAAACAGACAACTTCAATTAACTTTATATTTTTTTCTGAGGCTGGACTGATTTAGTTTAAGGCAATTTTTCCCCTCAGAGGATTCGTTGTTTGTACAACCACAGGGAAATGATAATTCAAACATCCTTTGGTTTCCTAAGATTTAAGGCACTCTACAGTCCCCCAGATAAAGCAGATTTCTTAGAGGAAACTTCAAAATAGCCTTCAATGTCTGTCCCCCAAGACTTCTTTATACAAGTCAACTTAGATTCGAGAACGTGGATGTTCTGCCCAAGGCTGATCAGTTGATAGAGAAATGAGAAAAACTCAACCATCTTTGTTGCTAGTAAGGTGGGAGATTTCAACTTCATAATGTTGTGATTAAACTAAATGCTATGAACATGCACTGAATATTTATACTAAGTGCCAGGAAAGCAAATATGTGCAAGACATGGTATCGATCATTCAAGAAAGTACAGTGTGGAGGTGGAATTCAACACTGAACCCACAACTATAATGTTATGCAGGAACTCATGAACTCAACAGGCTTTTGTAAGAACCCAGCCAGAAGGAAAAAATACAAACCACTTTCTGAAATTTTGTCTCACGTATGTCAATAGGTATGAATTAGGCTTGCTGGTAACAAAAGTGTACAATAGATGGAATTTTAATATTTATTTTATATCCAGTACATAACGGAAATCAGAGTCCCATTTAATGAGCTGATGGGGAATTGTGTTCATGAATGTATTATAGTTTGTTTCTTCTTCTCCTCCTCCAAGGGTCACATCAGAATCTGTGACTTTCTGGTGTTGCTGATCGTGAATGACATCCTCATTGTGCAAGCCTGTGATAGGGTTTTGAAATTGATCAGCTGAATTCTCTAGGGGAAGTGTGGAGTGCAGAGTCTTTGCTGAAGCTGGAAATTTATTATAATTTTTCTGTTTTCTTTGGAGCCATACTAACTGCTTGGGTGCTCCCCTGAAGTGGTACCCAGATTCCTACAGCTCAAGGTGCCCACAGACCTCCCTCCTCTTCCCTTTCCAGAGCATTGGACAAGACTGATCTGTTTCCCTCTCTTTCACTCTGCTATGTTTCCCTCAACAATATTAAAACCTTTGTCCATTTCTAAGACACTTAGATTTTAACAATGAAACAAGGAGTCCTTATTCCATGCTTCATCTAAATCTCATCCTGTGTCACTGTCAAACATACTTCTGATACCTTTGCTTGACTGCACCCTTTGTCAATGCAAAGTGTTCTCCTGGTGTGAAGGTTGAGGGTCACTGACATGAAGAGAGTTCTCAAATTGAGCAATGGTGGTAAGAGTCAATAATCTGGGCTGTCTGGTTGGAGGAATCATTTCACTAGAGTGGTTCTTGTTTAACTGGAAGAAGTTACCTTCTTCTCTAGGGAGGCTCAGCCAGGTGGCTCCACCATGCAGGATGGGGGACCAGAGTGGCTTCTTTTCAGGCTCTTGTTCATTTTCCAAGGCCTGCCTGTCAGTACACTGTGGGTCACACCTGAGCCCATGTCACCAACTGCCCATTTTGTCAAATATTCTTTTAACAAAGTAACTGGAGAAGTCACATATCCGAATGGCAGCATTACCATAGACAGATGTTTGTTTCTCTCCTTTCTTAATCTGAAGAAATCCTGTTCATCAATCAATTTAATTTTGTGGTGTAAATGTACCTTATTCCCCACCCCCCGCCCCCTGCTTCCACAGCACCCTGTCCACAGGCCTGTTGTATCATCTAACCTTCCGGTGTTTTTTTCCTCCTCTCCACTCCCTTCTACACCCTTGACTTGCCCTTCTCTGTTCCTCTTCTCTTCTCCCTTCTTATCTCCTTCTTTTATTCATTGTCCTGGATGTTCACGTCTATTTCCCTTACAGCACAATTCACTTCTTGTAAACACAGGGACAAGAACCTAGCAATAAGAGGTTTCATTTGTTCAATGAATGAGTGAGTAACAGGTTAAATGTACAAAGTAAGCAACTCTGGATTTATGACTGAAATCTATTCTCTCTGATATTGATTGCAATTAAAAAAATCATATTTTTAATCTGAGAACACATTTTTTCAACATAAGAGTACCACATATATCCTTATTCGCCTGTAGTTAGCTCTTGTTTATCTACTCAAATCCTTTGAGTCCAGCAGGTAAAAGAATCAGAACTTGACTGGAACAAAATCTTTTTTCTCATCGTTGTCACTGGTTTGTTCACCTCAGTAAGATTGGGAGTCTTTGTCTAGATAAAATTATCCATGCAATCAATATAAAACACAAATTATTTGGACAAAAATATATAAAAGTACCTGAAAAGGGTAGAATGGGAGAGTAAAGAGAGAGGCTCTAATGAGCTCACATGGATTCTTTTTTTTTCTTTTTAAGATTTTATTTATTTATTTGATAGGCAGAGAGGCAGGCAGAGGGAGAGGGGGGAAGCAGGCTCCGCACTGAGCAGAGAGCCAGATGCGGGCTCGATCCCAGGATCACAGGACCCTGGAATCATGACCTGAGCCTAAGGCAGAGGCTTTAACCCACTGAGCCACCCAGGCACCCCGAGCTTACAAGGATTCTTAAATAGAGTTCATTAATGTGGAAGAGAAAGTCTTACATTAGTTTCAGAAGAGAGTGAGGATATGTTAGAATGGCATCCAAAGGGCAAAAACGTAAGCAACATTTCAAAATTCACGAAAATAAATCCATTGGTAAGTTTTGTAACTAAAGTATTCCATTTCTCTTATGAAATTAATATACAATAAAATAACTAACATTTCTTTTTTTTTAAGATTTTATTTATTTATTTGACAGACAGAGATCACAAGTAGGCAGAGAGGCAGGCGGAGAAAGGAGGAAGCAGGCTCCCTGCTGAGCAGAGAACCTGATGCGGGGCTCGATCCCAGGACACTGGGATCATGACCTGAGCTGAAGGCAGAGACTTTAACCCACTGAGCCACCCAGGCGCCCCATAACTAACATTTCTAATAAGAACCTAACACTTTTTAAAGGTTGGGTGCCTGGAAGGAGAATCTGGTTCATGGAAAATATTCCTTGTGTCTTTCCCTTTTGCATTTTAAGTTGTAGTTGAGCATTGCTTTAGAAAAAGCATGAAAATATCCTAATTAATTCCCTTCATGCACAATTAAGGAGACGGAATCACTAGCAGATGAAGAGAGGGTTGCTCTGTGTTTCATTATCATTATTTTCAAATAATATTAATTAAGCCACCTCCTGTGCTAAAGGGTAGAACTTAGTGCTCCATAATAGAAATGGAACAGATGTCGTCCTTGACCCTATGAATCACAGAAATGAAACATATGGCATTGTTTCATATATGTCCAGAATAAAGAGCGACTAAAAATGTAAAGTGATACTTAAAAATATATATTCAGCAGAAAATGTCTATTTAGAACTAATTATTTACTATACAAACTGCAATATTTTCTTGTACATCTTGTTGACAGATGCTATAACACAGAAATTCCCTGCAAAAGTTGAGGTGTTTCAGATTCTCACCAGCAGTGTATGAAAGCACTAATTCTGGGAATCTTCAATTGTGGGCTGGATATTACAGACTCGTTTTCTGTCTTACCAACAGAAGAGTAGTGTCAAATGCTTTGGTGCATCAGTACGTAGTCACTGAAAATAATTTTATGGCTCAGTCTGTCAATGTGAGAAAGATGTTCATGTTATGCAAAACAAAAGATTATCCACTGAAAAAAAAGCAAACTGATAGTCATATGTATCTAACCTTTATGGATCTCCAGCCCATGTGATTCTGTACCTAGAATAGTCCACGAATCATCGTCAAAACAACCATGCAAAAAATAAATGACAAAATCTGAACTTCTCTTCCAAATATGAAAGGGTGTTTCTCTCCCAAACATGAAAACGTGTCAAATTTGTAGCCCCTGGCAATGGTCTTTACTAAAGCAGGAGAGTTGTCCTTTGTCTCAATGCCCTAGGATTTCTACCACTCCTACATGGCCTCTCCTCTCTCATCACTCCTGCCCTTTTTAAAAGGAGGGAATAATCTTTCCTTTCCACCTGCAGTGTCTCTGTCCAGTCTCTTCCCATTCTCTGATTCAGTGTCATAGACTCTCCTCAAAGGCGAATAATAAAAGAGAAACTGATCAAAAACAAATGTTTATATTGAAAATATTTATAAGTAAATAATTTTTGAGACCACTATATAATACCATTCTTTTTTTTTAAGTAAAAAAAAAGTAAAAAAATGTGTTACTGTGAGTTTGTATTAATATAGAAATGATGGAGCTGTAAACACTGGTGTGTCAGCATCAATTAACTGGGAGGTCTTGCCCTTCTCCAGCTGCATCTGTGTGTATACCCAAGAGTGGAAGGGTCTATAAGTATGGTCAGATTTAGCTATATGTAATAATCCAAAATTGCTTTCCAAAGCAGTAGTTTCAATTTATATTTCTACCAGCATTAAAAACAACAAAACCAACTTACCTCTTGTGGGGCCCTGGGGCTTTGGATAAGGTAAGATCACACAGGTTGATTCAATGGCATGGTTGCTGTTTTAGCTCACAGGGTGAGTAGTGTGTCCATGGGTGCTTATTTATTATTATTCTTTTTAACTAACATATAAGTTACATATATTCGTTAATATGAATCAACATAACATATTAGCTACTTAAAAAGGACAATAAAAATTCATTTTTTCTGTGATCTAAGAAGAATTTGGGGACTATGAATATTTATTTGAGGTTCCGGAATTTTCTTTTAAGAAAGACGTTCTTTCTCTTCAAGTTCCACTTGAAGGTGTGGTAACTATTCATTCAGATTAGAACTTTGATTAGTCTCCTCAAGGTTTAGTTAGATGCTCACCCTACCATCCCTTTGGTTTACCTTGATTAGCAACTGGCAACCTCTAGGAATTCATGCCCTTTTCTTGCTTGACTTCAGGAATCCTGAAGAAAAATTTTGGATGCCTATAGTAACTATTTCCTTGTGGCCTCCATATCCACAGTGAAATATTACCCCTAGCATTGTCTTTATATTTGACATTTTATCTGGTCCACATTATTTTTTTTAAAGATTTATTTACTTATTTCAAAAAGAGAGAGAGAGAGCGTGCACGAGCAAGTGGGAGGGGCAGAGGGAAAGGGAGGGAGACTCTCAAGACTTTGTGCTGAGCACAGACCCAACATGGGGCTTGATCTCTCAACCCTGAGATCACAACCTGAGCTGAAACTAAGAGCTGGACGCCTAACTGACTGTGCCACCCAGGTGCCCAGATTCAGATTATTTTTATAAACATTTTCTCGCTCAGTAGGATTATTGAATCTCTTAAATGGTGTGAAATCTATTAAAATAATGGTATTAAACAGGTCATAGAGGGTTTTATCTTTTTAAAAAAGATTTATTTATTTATTTATTTATTTATTTATTTATTTTAGAGAGAGAGTGTGAGTGAGGTGAGGAGTGGAGGGAGAGGAGGAGAGAGTCTCAAGCTGACTCTGCTCTGAGTGCGGAGCTTGATGCAGAGCTCGATCTCAAGACCCTGAGATCATGACCTGAGCTGAGACTGAGAGTCAGGTGCTTAACCGACTGAGCCACCTAGGTGCCTTGTGAAGGGTTTTATCTTAAGCCTTAGGACAGGAAATTAGTACGGGAAACCAACCATTACTCTGCCAGAAAGAAAAAGATAGGAAGACCACCTAGAGCTACCATTCTGCCATTGTTCCTGTCTCAAAACATTTCCGTGTATTTGGAAAGTAATTAGAATATTTTTTTATTCTGTGGAATTATCCTAAATTATCCTCATCAGACTCTGTTCTGCCTGAGATAAATATAATTCTGCTCTCATTGTTCTATTTGCTCTGGATGGGCTATCTATGCCAGGACAAGGAAATGCCACTTAACAATGCCTCCATGAGGGTGAATCTCTCATCAGTGTTCAAATTCATACAGCTGTGTTTGTAGAGCAAAACATCTAGTCTGATGACATCCAAGCTGGTAGGGGAGCAGAAAATAAATCAAACATCTGGAAAAATCATGAGAGAAACATATGTACTTTAAGAAGAAAAGAGCCACTTAGCTCTTTTCCCTTAGAACTACCTTAAAGAGGCAAATTATAAACTCACAGCAAATGAGTTACTATCTTCTGCTCAGACACCATTGTAGAATGGGTTAGTGGAATGATTGCCAGGCTATGACTCAGAAAAGTCTCTTAAACTGCTTGCAGTTAGCTTTTTGCTTCCGGTACCCTGTCAAAACTGTTCTTGTACTGTATCTATGACACCATCTTGCTCGGTCCAAAGATCAGTTCTTCATTGTCAACTTCTTTGACCCATCACCAGCATTTACTAGCTTATTATTTCTTCCTCTTTGAATGTCTTTCTTTCCTTGAATTTCAAGTCTTCGTGCTCTCTTGTCTTCCTCTACTTTCCTGGTCAATTTCTCTGTTTCCTTCCTCACACCTCTGTGTTTCTCTGACATATGTTAAGATGACCTTGTCTCAATCCCTGGACCTCTTGGCTTCTGCAGTTGCCTTCTGCTTCTCTAGCATGTTGAGAGCTCATTTGGTTTTCTAACTCTAAGTACGATGTCTAAAATCTAGGTGACTTAAAAACTTATATTCCCAGCTTTTCTCTTTTTCCTGATTCATGTAGCCAACTGGCTCCTTGAAATTGCCACATTGTTTCTAATTAACACCTCACATTTATCCAGTCTAAAGTTGAGCTCCTAATCTTCTCCCCCCAACCACCAAATCTGTCTTGCCTAATACCTTCTCCATATCGGTTGGTGGCAATTCCATTCTTCTGGTTGTGAAGGGTCAAAAGTAGGAGACCCTCTTGGTTCCCCTCTTTTACCTTCCATATCCAACCCATCCGGAAACAGGCTTGGCTCTCACTTCAGACTCTATCTAGAATTCTCACCTTGGTGGTCTCAGCCACCACTATCGCTCATCTAAGTTACCAGAAAGTGCTTCACAGAGTCCCTTCTTCATCTCCTCTTGCTCTCCATAGTCTGTATTTTAATAGGGCAGCCAAAGTGAACTTTTAAAATGTGTGTCTGTACATGCATCTGGTCAAAATTCTGGTAGTCTCTGTTTCACCCAGAGTAAAAGTGAAAGTCCTTAAGATAGCCTGGAAGGCCCTGCGGGTTCTGGCTCTTGTTTGCCTTTTGAAGCTCTCTCCCTGCTGTTCCCATCATTTTGTCATCCCCAGCCACAGTCGCTTCCTTGCTGATTGTTCCAGGAACAGTAACAGCAGGCTCCTCTTCCAGACTCAGCTCCAGCTGGAAGTCCTTTCTGCATATATCAGTGTGCTTTACTCCCCATCTCCTTTCCTTTGCTCCGTGAAGCTTCTCCAAAGACACTTCTTTCCATGACGTCTCTTCTTTACTCCAGCTCTTGGAACCTCTTGATCCCCTTTCCATACTCCACTTTTTCTTTTTTCCATATCACTCTCTCTATCTTGTCTACTACATCACCTATTATTTATGACTCCGTAAATTGTCTCTGCTTCTGTGGGGGACAGACTACCTAATGGCGCCCAGAGATATCAGACTCTGATGCCTGGGACTGATAAATGTTACCCAATTTGGAGAAAGGGGTCTTTGTACTTGTGACGAAGTTAAGGATCTTGAGAAGTGTAGATTATCCTGGATTCCTGGATTATTTGTGGGCTTTAGGTGAAATTGTATGTTCTTTTTTTTTTTTTTTTTTGAGTCTTTATTTATTTGAGAACCAGAGAAAGAGAGAGAGAATGTGTGAGAGTGAGTGCGCATGAGCGGGAAGAGGGATGGAGGCAGAGGGAGAAACAGCCTCCCTACTGAGTAGGGATCCTGGTGCAGGGCTGGATCCCAGGGCCCTGAGGTCATGACTGAGCTGAAGACAGGTGCTTAATCAACTGAGCCGCCCAGGTGCCCTGCAATCATGTGTTCTTTTTTTTTTTTTTTTTTTTTTTAAAGATTTTATTTATTTATTTGACAGACAGATCACAAGTAGGCAGAGAGGCAGGCAGAGAGAGAGGAAGGGAAGCAGGCTCCCTGCTGAGCAGAGAGCCCGATGCGGGACTCGATCCCAGGACCCTGAGATCATGACCTGAGCCGAAGGCAGCGGCTTAACCCACTGAGCCACCCAGGCGCCCCAATCATGTGTTCTTATAAGAGAAAAGCATATGGAGATTTAGCAGACAGAAGAGATCAGGCAATGTGATCACAGAGGAAGAGAGTGGACTGATGAAGGCACAAGCCAAAGAATGCCTGTAGGCACTGGAAGGTGGAAAAAGCAAGTGGCAATTCTCCTGCAGAGCTTCAAGGGGGAATGACGTCTTGCAGGCCCCTTGATTTCAGTCTGGTGATACTGAGTTCAGACTTTTGGCCTCCAGAACCATTAGAAAATAAATTTCTGTTCTTTTTTTCTTCTGTTCTTTGAAGCCTCCAATCTGGTAATTTGTGTTAGCAGCTGCAGGAATGAATACAACCGTTACAGTATGAACTCCATGAAGGTGTGGTCCTTTGTACTTTTGACTTGCTAATGTATCTCAAGTTCCTAAAACAATGCTTGGAGTGTAGTAGGTGTCCAGCAAATATTTGTTGAAAAAAAGAATAATATCCATTTTCCTCTTTATATACTTATACCGATCTTGCCTACTTTTTAGGGATTTTTAAAACTGAATTTATGTTCTTACTATTCTTTTAATATTCTTTGACATTTTCTATTTGGCAGCAAATTTTAGTAAACTTTTCCACTTATGCTCCAAGAATATACCTGATAATTTTCAAGCTTGTAGTATTTGTCTCTACCATAGGGTTAAAATCCATTGTTTTTTTCTTCTTCTGAAATTAGAATACAATATTCATCAGAAGGATGGTACCTTCTTGATTATGATTTTATGGACTGAACAGCTAAGAAACCCATGGGAGACATACTAAATATTAACCATATTTTAAAAAGATGACATACAGTTGTGAGGAAAAATGAAAAAAAAAAAAAACTGAAGACTTTTTCCACTAATTTTCAAGCATTATTAATAATTGCTTTGCACAACGCTGCATAACTTTTATCTGGAACAGAATACACCTTTCTGAGTATCAGAGCCAGCATTTATCTGTAGCTTGGAAACCTTGCTGAGCTCTGTGTGTAAGGTCTTCTCAGGAAGCTTCAAAGTTGTCTTTTATCTTTTCTTTAGTAAGAAACTTCCAGCTGCTTACTACTAAAAAAAAAGTTTCATTTCTCCTTTTAAGGTGTCTACTTAGGTTCCTATTTCATCCTGTAGACTTTAATAAGTAAAAGCAAAAATGAAGTTTTCAACAATGTGAACTGGAAAATCCCATGATTATTGTTCTAAACAATGGTTTTCCTGCTGGGCTCCATACTTCTAGATTTGAGCCTATTCTTGTCATCTTCCATTTGTACTGAACACACTTCCCCTAGCAACTGTCTTACTCAGAGATTTAAACACTAAACTAATTGTGCTACAGACTGATTTGAACATATAGATTTTATTTTGAACAGCCTGGTGTTACTAAGCCGAGCTATAAGTTTTATTATATTTTAAGTACAAAGGGAAAATATACTTTCAATAAAAAAGAAAACCAATACTCTCCCACATTATTACAGCATTTTTAATCTTTGTGTGTTCTCTCTTGGTAATTACATGGACAAATAAATTCTGTATGCATCATTTATATAATTGTAATAAAATGTATGTATAATTTTGAAAACACTGATGGGCTGGACCACCCTTGATTCTTTTCACCTCTGAACAGTCCTACTTATGTTATTTTAGTTTACACCTTCATTATATCTCCTCTGGATTATGCTCTCAGGCTTGGTCCTTCTCACCCTCCAGGCCATCTTGCCTTTTGTCTGGTTCTTCCCTAGTCTCTTTTCTACATGGTGGCAGAATGATCTTTTCAAAGAATAAAAGATTATCTCTATCTATCTATAGATAGTTATCTCTATCTATCTATTATCTCTATTTATCTCTATCTATATGTAGAGAGAAATGAAAGATTATCTCATATCTATCACATATAGATATGAACTCCTTCATATCTATAGAAGTATGCTCAAATCTTCAATTTACTACAAAGACCTCTTAATCACGTGGGTCTCATTATCATTCCTTTCCATAAACCATCTATCATGTCTACTCACACACACTTCACATCAGCCAGATGTACATACCTGTGGATTTTCTGGAACGCTTTAAGCTTTGCTCAGGCTATTCCCTTTATGGTTTGGACTGGACATTATCCCCTTTCTCTTCTAGTTCACTGAGCTTTAAAAATCTCAATTCAAGCCTCATGTCCTCTAGTTACTCAAGTTTCTTTCAACTTTCAGAGCATGCTAAACATTTATATTCAACATAGCACTCATTTAGATTCATCTGTCTGCCTTTTGGTATTATGCAATCTACATATTTGTTTTTTCCCTCTTATACTGCTGTCTTCTTGTAGGTATAGAAATCTGTATTGTATCAACATCAGATACCTAGTAGGTACTCAATAACTGCTGGATAAATAGATACATGATTAAGAGTTAAGAATGTTTGTGCATACATAATAAACACTTTCATGCATTATTTTTTTCTATATAAATACATAAATACATGTATATATAAATTTATAAACATATTGTATTCTCTCTTTCTCTCTCTGTGTGTGTCTACATTCACATACTCATTTTTTCTGGACAGCCCATTTTAGAAAAGTTGAAATATTCATGATATACTTAATTATAAAATGAGCATTTTAGTGTTCTTTCCATCTTGCTTCTTTCTGCTTCCATTTGTTTCCTTATGAATCTCTGGGCTATTCATTGCTTTCCTTTTTGTGGTTATTCATGCAACTTTTTTCCATTCTAAATATCTGAAGAAATGGCAACTAGAGAAGCTAGGCATACAGAGAGATAACCAAAATTTATTTTCTTTTAGTTTTTCTTGACCACCACATATGTGAATCCATCTTAATTCTGCTTTTGAGAAAAAACAAACAAACAAACAAACAAACAAAAATCTTCACGTATTCACTAATGTTCCTAGATTGTCTTTGAAGGGACCCTGACCAAATGAGCCTCAGGGGAAGAGAGAGCTGGATCATATAATCGCCCTCATTTCTCAGACAGGATTTCTGACAAGTACTTTGGGTGTTTTTGTTTTTGTTTTTGTTTTTTTTTTTTGTAATCTTGAAAAGTGATATGTTGTCCCAGGCATTGGGGTGGGCCATAATTCAAGATCTGGCTGTATGAAAATCTGGGGAGAGATAAATATCCTGGCATTTGGGGGTAAGAGCCAAGTTTTGTGGGACTTGGTGCTTATACAAGTTAGAGGCCATTTTAGGAAAAATACAGTTTTATTTTTATTATTATTTTTTTAAAGATTTTATTTATTTATCTATGAGAGATAGAGAGAGAGGCAGAGGCAGAGGGAGAAGTATGTTCCCTGTGAAGCAGGGAGCCTGATGCAACACTTGATCTCAGGGCCCTTAGATAATGACCTGAACTTGAAGGCAGATGCTTAATGGAGGTGCTCCAGGAAAAATACAATTTTAAAAAGTTTCATTGTGTCAGTGCGTTACATTAGCTGTGTAACAAATGACACCACACTTAGTGGCTTAAAAAGCAAGAGTTTATTATTTTGCATATATATATATATATATATATGTGTGTATATATATATATATATATATATATATATATATATATATTTATTTTTTTTTTTTTTGTGGGTCAAGTTTTAGGAGTGGCTTACCTGAGTGGTTTGGGCCACATGGACCTCTCTGTAAGGCTACTTTAGTGTATATGACATCATTACTGGCTTTCTCCAGAACAAAGCATCCAAGATAGAGCAGGGTGAAAGCCTCAATGTCTTATGGCCTTGTCTCAAAAGTCACATTCCATTATTTTCTCAGTATCTTGTTCGTTCTTCAGGTCAGCTCTATTCACTGTGAGAGGGGACTAACAGGGACAGGAAGGCCAGGCGGTGAGCATCATCGGGGACCATCTTGGAGACTAGCCATCACATCTATATTTGAAAATTTAAAAATAAATAAAGTTATGTAAACACAATGTTAAGGGCCCCTTTCTGGTCTTTAGGCACATGTATCCAAATGAAGAGCTCGTGAGCTTGCTGTTGCCTTCTCCAGGGTAAATTTCCTTTTGCAAACATCGATATCTGCCATAGGCTTTCTTCTTCTTTGATAAAAAGTATTGAGTTAAGCTCATCATCACACAGCCTTTGTGTTATCTTTCTTTGTAGCTATTGTCCAAGACTCCAATTGTGACCAATCCTCAGTATTCAGCATACAGTATGGTCATTTAGTAGCAAACTTATCCATCCATACATAGATACCAAAGAGGTAGTGATACAATGTTCTCACATTAGGATGTTTTGTTTTATTTTTTAAGGAAATGGAAAGAACTTCATGAGTCTATGCACACAGCATCATATGTCTCAGGTTAGAGCCCTCTGACTGTTAGCCCTATCATCTATGAATAGTTAGAATGGATTTTTTTGTTTGTTTGATTGACTAGGCAGATGTGCCACCTACCTTGTCATAATAATGCTGTGTGATAAGTAACCACACACATTCAACGGCAAAGAACTACACATGCTTATGGCTCACTGTCTGGTGTCACATGTGTGCTGGCCATGGGACTCTTCTTATCTAGACTGGATTTGATCACACGTTTGGGTGTTAGAAGTCTGTTGGTTCATCTAGATTTGCTTGTCTATAAATGATTAGATGATTCAGCTCTGGTTTATGTGTCTGTCCTCCTCCATCAGACTAACACAGATATATTCTCTCTGTAAAGGCAGAAACAAGGAAAGCAAGTAGAAAGACACACATCTCTTGAAGCTTTGGCTTAGAGCTTGCACACTATTCCTCTATCTCATTTTATTGGCCAAAGAAAATAACATGGTTGAGCCCTTAGAGTTGGAGGATGACAAAATTATATGGAAAAATGCATGAATATAGGACTGAGACACAGTTTGGAACCATTCTGCAACCTCGACTATAGCAACTTTCACTCTCGTTCCTCAGGAATCCTCAGAAGTACATTTTTTTTTTTTTAGAAGTACCATTTTTGAAGCTATATTTTCTATGAGGCAGAAAACTTCCCACATAAAGACATTTTTTAAAAAATTTTAAATATTTAATTTATTTGACAGAGAGAGAAACAGTGAGAGAGGGAACACAAGCAGGGGGAGTCGGAGAGGGAGAAGCAGGCTTCCCACTGATCAGGGAGCCCAATGCCGGGCTTGATTCCAGGACCCTGGGATCATAACCTGAGCTGAAGGCAGACTCCTAAGGACTGAGCCACACAGGTGGTCCAAGACCCATATTTTTTAAGTCAAAGTCATGTGAGTTTTAAGTGGGTAGCTACCATTATGTTGGAGCATGTTGCCTTTGAGTTTTTCCTAAATATTTAGCTCAATTTTTCTACTCACAGATTAGAAAGTGAGTATATATAGAAATCTATATGTGCAACCAGGATGTTGAGAAGCAAAATTCATGGCAATATGAAAATGCAACTTCATTTCTGTCTCTTGTTTCTGTAAGATATATTTAGTATGGGCAAATTTTCTCTGCTCTTTGATGAAATCTGTCAGATAAAGTTTCTCACCAGGAAAGAATATAATAGAGTATTGCAAAGTGTCTTCAGTCATTGATTAAATGTTAAATCCCAGATATTAATCTGGGTCTGAAGTATTAAAATGATAAGAACATATGAAAGGGCATGCCTGAATTCTACCATCTTTGAACATTTTCCTACTCTGTGAACTTGACTTTTTCCAATAGTTTCATGGGCTTTTTGGAGATGGCCATCATTGGGGAATGTTCTCTTGACATCCTTGACAAGGGCAAAACCATTTCTGTCATGGTGATGATTTGTGATTTCTTCCTCAACCTTCAGGAAACAAAAATTCATCTGCAGATTCTGGCTGTATCTTCCTGGGACCCAGTTAGACAGATGATACACCGAAGGCTCTTCCCATGTATTCCTTATCTGGTTTATGTAAAACATACTTCTTTTTCTAAACAATTCAGACAGATCCTCAAATAACCACTTCCAACCTGATGCCCCAGGATGCTTTTGCTTGCTCAAGTGTCAATCTGGAAAAGCTCTCTCTATCTCCCACCTGCAACAAAAGGTACTCAAGGTTTCCAGTCAACCCATGAGAGTTTCCCTCACCAAGTTGGGAGTAAAGGAAAATCTCTCTCTTTCAGTGATTTAGGGATGAGAACTCACAGCATGTCAACAGAAGTTTCTAGGACATTTCTCTATAAATATCTCTCTTCTTCTCCTTTTTCAAGCCATTTATAGCCTGAAAGTGTGTGATGGAATCCATGAATTCTGGATGTGGGTTTCAGTGATCTTTTAAAATCTAAATTTTGGTCCAGCAACTAAACATCTTTTAGGTATATTTTATTTTTGTGATTTATTGGAAAATTGAATTTTTGAGTCTTTTTATATATGTAAGTCCCCACTTAGACCCATCCTCCTTTTTCTCATTTCAAGTAGAGAGAAATTTTGAGTAAGAGATGCACTACTGTGGGTTGTCCCAGGGAGGAGTGTCCCAGTGATCATGAATAGATATCTCAAAAAAGTGGGAGAGGAGAAGTAGCAAGTTAGTGGCTTATTGTTCTTATTTTTTTCCCCCCAGAACCTTCTCATTTTCATATAAACATTAATTTGCTGCTGTATTCCCAGTTCTAGGAAGATAATACACTGCTTAGTCCTATGTATAAAGCAGGGTCTGTAGAAGAAGTTGAGAACACGTGAAGGCTCTTAAATTCCTCTCAATCCCTTAGAATAAATAGTGTGATCCTGGTTTTAATAACATGATGACATTTCAACTGCTTTATGCTGATGAAAAATGGGTAATCAAAGTCTTATCATTGGTAAATAAAGAATATGAGGGAATTTCAAACTTTTTGATCTCACATGGTTTTGAGACTAGAGCCTTAGGCTTTCCAAATGAGAAACTTCTCTTTGAAGACCAAAGAGGGAAGAATCATAGTGTATTCTTTAAAGTCCTTGTTGTATCATACTTGAGACATGACTGCAGAACACTGCCCTCTGGGCAATTTCTTTACTTTTTTAATTGGTTAAACTATCCAAAACATAAGTTGGGTCTCTTATAGGCCAAAGTGGCCTGGGGATTCCGAAGCCATTCTGCAGGAAATCTGTGTGCCTTCCATAAAATGAGCTGATTTTCTCTGAACTACACATACTTTGTAGTTGGAACCTTTAGTGTCCTGTGGTTCTCGAACAGATGTCCTAGGTGCCGGAATGATAGCTCCATTTTATGGATCCCATAATTTTGAAGGGGAGTGGTAGAACAGGACTATAAACTGACTTGGAAGAAAAACTGCCAGCCTAACAAATATTTTCTATTGTGATTTAAAAAGAGGAATGTATGGCAATTGTGTTTATTTTTCAACATTGTATTTACTTATTGTCAGTTGATATTTACCCGGGAACCCTGGTTTTCTTCTGCAGTTATGTTTTCTGTTGTAAAAAAATCTATTTTGTATTATCCACATTAACCCCTGTTAAGCACGTCTTTTCTATTCATTATCACGTTTTTTACGTTCTTTCCATATGAGGCCCTAAGTGAATCTGGACAGCTAAGACATTTGACCCTTTCTACAACTTTCATAGGCCCAGTGTCTTGGGCAGATAGAGGATAAGAAGGATGCCTGAATTCAATATTCTATTAGTCGTCTCTGGTTCTGTGATGTATCATAACTCAACCATAACAAGAACCTCCCAAATGATCTCGTTAGATTCAATCTTTTCCCTCTTTCATTTCTCCCTTGAATGCTGTCAAATTAACATTATTCAAAAGCACAATGGTCATTGTGTGATTCACTGGCTAAATTTTTTAGGCCTCCACCGCCACTTGAGTTTTTCATCCTTGCCCTCATATGCTGTCATGCTTTTCTACTCCTCTCCTTCTGAATACCAGCCGAACCGATCTATTCACAATCCTCAGAATGGTCCTTTTGTCTCTGCCTTCTTTCGTTTCTTCATGTCTTCCCATCACTCCAAATTGCCTTGCTTCTTTTGCTAAATAAGAAGTTCAGCTTAGACTCCATCTCCTTTGAAGTCTTTCCTCTCTCCTGACATTTATTTCCATGGTTTTATATTTACACACTGCAATATCACCTGCTAAAGAAAACCTATTGAGATCCACGGCTTTGTTGTTCAAAGCTTTGGTTACATTTGAGGAATCATAAATCCATGCAGTCATTGCTAGAGGTGCTGAAAAGGGACCCAAAAATACTTGCATACACCTCCTTTTAGGTACTATTTTATGATCTAGGTTATTTTTACAGAAATTAATATTGGTGTCCCTTGCTTCGCTCCGGGATGGCTCCCAATCCAGGGCAATTTCCATCTACCAGAAGTAGATCATCTCAAATACATGCTTTGTGATTTGCAGAGGAAGTGCTATCCCAAAAGGAGATTAACCATATATGTAAATGAACTTGATAGAATTAAGAAAAACATATTAACTTTGAATAACCCTAGCTGAGCAATCAGTTCTGGTTTATCACAATTTGGTCTGATGATACGTTCCTTCTTGGCTGTCTGTGGCCCGAAGTGTTGGTCGTTTGGAATGGCATTTGTGAGCTATTACACTGGGTCCCTGCTTCTGCCCACACAGTTTCTTGAAATGTGATTTACTGCTGCCTTCACCAGTGGTATCCATTTATTATTTTAAATTTATACAATAATGTCACTCAAACTTGGACTGCTGTCTATTTTATATGCTTCTCAGATGCTGTGCTTATATTGCAAGATCAACCAAGGGAGTGGTTATGGAAATCATGCAAGTCACTGATTACACTCTGGAAGGCAGGAGTACCTAGTTCCTTGCAAATGCCATCTGTGAAATGAGGTAGTGTTAGAATAGAATGTCTTTTAAGATGCCCATCGAGCTGGAGCATTCAGGGAATCAGCCCCTCATTCTAATGAGTGAAAGATACGTGAAATATTTTAGTTAGATTTTGCAGGTAAGAGGACGGTCACACTGCCAGTTTTATGGTGATGATTAAATGAAAGAATGCATGCAACTCACTTAGTCAAGGGCATGGAAAACAATTTTTTATTATTAGTAGTACCTTTGTCATTAAGATAATCTGAGGAATAACTTTGCAAACCTCACTGCGATTGATCTTTTTATGGACAGAGAAAGGAAAGAGCTGCCTCTGCGGGCATACTTTCTAAAAGCTAATCTCTGAAATTCAGTTACATAGAGTATCATCCCTAGATTGCAAATCACTTCTGGAGAGAGCTCTCTTCCTCCCCAGGATAAGCCAGGTCTCCCACCATACACTCTAATGACTTTGATGCTTTGTGTTTAGTGCTCTCAGGGACGCAATCATGTCCTTGTAGATATTTACTTTATTGTTTTTATTTTTGTATTATCTATCTCCTTCAGGAAATTTTAATCTCAGAAAAATCAGTGTGTGGCTCTGTGTTGGGTATCCCCACCTCCTGCATTGAAGAAATGCTCAGTAAATTTTTCTTTTATGAATGTTGAATGCATGAGTAAATTCAGAGAAACTTGGGAGCCATCTGATAGTTGAACAATCCAGTGTCAGCAGATCTGAATTTGAGTTTTGGCTTTCACACTAACTATCCATGTTGCCTGAAGTAAACCCCCAAGTCTTAATATCTTTATGGAAGGGTTTATGCTAAATCAGTGGTTATCAACCCTGCTTATACATTATAATCCCCTGGAGAGATTTTTAAAAGCATTTAATTTTAGGCTCCATCCCAGTGGAATTAGATTCTCTGTGAGCTGGGCCCTGGCCCTGGTACCTACGCATGTTAAGGTTCTCAGGTGTTTTTAATGAATATCCAGGTTTTAAAAATCACTGTATTAGATTAATGAAACTTCTTCCATTTCTAAATCGAAGTTATTTTGCTTAGACTTCTGAAAAGGCTGGCTGTTCTATTAATTTATTTGAGTGTTTGGAATGATTGTTTGCACATAGCAGGACCTCAATAAATGTTTTTGTTGCTGAAATAGCAGAGAGTTCTACTAAGTTCATGAATAATAAATGCAGGAGATTAATCTGGTGACTGGATTGATGTGCTCCTCTCTCATTTTATAGAAGGTTCAGGGGAAACAAGCTTCACAAATTAGCTGAAGATAAATTAGAAAACTCTGTAGCAATGACAAGGAACTTGTGGCGTCTGCACTGAAGATAATTAGATATTTTTAAATAACACTGGTAATCACGTACTGAACTCTTCCTGTATACAAGAGTTTTAAGCATTTTTTATGTAGTGAGTAACTGAATACTAGTGACACCTTACAATATGTGCTATCGTCCACATAGAACAGAGGAAGCAAAGGAGGGACAAAGAGGGTAAGAATCTAGGAATTGGTGGTGGGGAATCTAGATTAGAACTTAGTCTTTCTCCAGAAATGGGGCTTATTCCCCCTTATTCTTGGACAGTGCCATTTCACAAAGTACCAACTAGCCAGAGCGAAGTGATAATTCAGGCATGAAATCACTCTTTCAAAAGTAAATATATGATATTCTGAGAAAAGGTGGCATTTAAAATCAAATAACTTATTCTTGGTTGTCCAGTGGAAATTTCTACTTTTGACATCACGGGTTGTAATTACCAAGGTATATGAGTGATGTGTTTCCATGTAACAAATCATCCTAAAATATAGCAACCTAAAACCATACATATTTCTTAGGTCATTGTGTCTGGGGCCCAGGAATATTGGCATGCTTTTTTTTTTTTTTAAAGATTTTATTTATTTATTTGACAGACAGAGATCACAAGTAGGCAGAGAGGCAGGCAGAGAGAGAGGGGGAAGCAGGCTCCCCACTGAGCAGAGAGCCCGATGCGGGGCTCAATCCCAGGACCCTGAGACCATGACCTGAGCTGAAGGCAGATGCTTTAACCCACTGAGCCACCCAGGCACCCCATATTGGCATGGTTTAACTGGGCTCTCTGTTTCAGGGTTCCTTCTAAGGCTTTAAATAGGGATTTCCTGGGATGATATTCCTAAATGAAGGCTTGACTGCATAAGGATCTTCTTCACATGCTCACTTACATGGTTGTGAGAAAAATTCTGCTCCTTGAGGGATGTTGGAGTGGGGGGCCTAAATTCCCAAGTGACCTGCAGCCACACCGTGTGACCAGCAAGTCATGTGTGAAGGGTCAAGAAGAATGTCAGCAAGGACAAAGTCCCAGATTTTTATAACTTAGTCTCAGGAGTCACATCCCTTTATATTGCTGTATTCCGTCTAATGGAAGAAAGTGGCTAAGCCCATGCCATACTCAAAGAGAGATCACATAAAGGTGTGAATGCCTTGAGGTCGAGATCATTTGAAAGTCAACTTAGAGGACTGTCTGCCACAAATGAAATGCCCACAGGGAATGTACATCTGGCTCTCCCTAGGGCAGTGGCTGCTGATTTTGTTACAACTGCGTTTTGCAGGACCATGGAATCTTTGGTGGCTTGGCTGTGGTCATGTCTCTAACTATGGATATTGCAGTATCTAAATTTCTTGACAAGATCGACAATTATTTTCTGCCTTATAAATTTTGTGACCTCTTATACATCCAAACGATGACATACTCTGATGTAAAAATTTCACAGTGTGGTGATGCTCCATTATCCATTGGCTTCCCCTCCCTTAGCCTCAGTTTAGCAGCTCCTAAGAATGCAAGACCACAGATTCATCTCACTCTGTCATACCTTGAAATCAAACTGGCCGAAAGACCTATTCTCAAAGAAGTGACATTGGATTTTATTATTTTTTATTTACTCATTTATTTATTTAAGATTGTATTTATTTGTCAGAGAGAGAGAGAGCGCACAAGCAGGGGGAGCAGCAGGCCCAAACATGCAGAGGGAGAAGCAGGCTCCCTACTGAGGAAAGGTCCTGACATGGGACTTGATCCCAAGACTCTGGGGTCATGACCTGAGCCGAAGGCAGATGCTTAACCCAAATGAGCCACGCAGGTGCCCCGATGTTGGATTTTTATAACCCCCAGTTGTGTTAGTTAGATAATTTGTCTTCTGTTACACCCATGAGGAAGTGAAAATAAATCAGATTCCTAACAAACTTAGATCTAACTAAGCAAGCCCGGCATCTTTTTTTCATTTGTACACATCAATAACTTTATTATAATTTATTGGACCCTAGGATTCCCACAGGGATCTGTTTTTGTGTCACATAAAGGAACTGCACTGGATGATGAAGTTTTATTGCTCCGGATAACTTACACCTTATTTATGTAAATATGTGCTCTCAGAATTAGGATAAGCCCTGAGTCAGGTTAGCACTTTCCCTTCAACTGACAGCCCATGACAGAATCATTGTCACCATTTAGGCTGTTTCGGGATGCAGCACAGAATAATGGCGTTATAGGTCATCTTTGACTACACATGGGGAGATGTGTCAGTATTCATGCTATCATTTTTGGAAATAATTTTCATTAAGTCAAATTAGTACAAAAGGGTCATGTGCATGCAATATTTTGTGAGAACATTTAGGTTCTAATCATTTCATGTTCTCATTTGTACATTCAAAGATTGGAGTGATGTATCTATGAGCCAAGGAGCATCAAAGATTTCTGGCAACACCTAGGAGAAAGGCATGGAACAGATTCTCCCCTAGAAACTTCATAGAGACCGTGGCTCTGCAGACACCTTGGTTTTAGACTTCTGTCTTCCAGAACTGTGAGAATAAATTTGTGTTGTTTCAGTCCACCCAGTATGTGGTACTTTGTTATGGCAGTTCTAGGCAATGAATATAGGACTGTGTTCCCTGTTAACTATCTCTGGCTTTTAAAATTTGTACATCTCGTATGTCTAATGTGTTTGGAGGCAAGAGTGGGAGGAAAGTACATTTTCTCATGAGAAAAAAGTTATGAAATTAGAATTCATCTCTTTTTCAACCAGAAGCCATTAGACGGTAAGTAACTCCATTTCTTCACAAACATTCTCAGCCATTCCTGGGGTACATGTCACCTGTAGCTCCAGTAAAGAGAAATTCATGTTTGGACTCAGAATGATGCATCTAGAATATGAGAAGCCCATTGAAGGGAATAAACACAAGTAGCAAACAATGCTTGCTAGAGAAGATTAAGCATCTTCATTGAAAAAGTGAAAATGTAAACATTTGAAAATATGAGTATAGGAAAAACAGGTGACAGCAGAGTTAAAAACAATTTTAACAAGAGCAGCTATAATTAAATCTTGATAATTGCAAATCAAATACTCAATTGTTTGAGGTACCAGGGGAGTCAGATCTGAGTGGTGGATGTAGGCTGACTCCTGTGTTTATGGTGGACAGCAGCGTGGCGTTCCTAGACAATGGGGAGGGGATCACCAGTTACAAATAGTGGGTAAGAAGAGAATTTCTTATCATGTGAAATTGAGCTGATGAATCTCTAGGGAATTCTTTTAAGCTGTCAAGATTCTCTTTCTTTTTTTGTTTTAAAGTTTCATTTATTTATTTGAGAGAGAGAGAGAGAAAGAGTGTGCGGGGAAAGGGAGGAGGGGGAGGGAGAGAGAGAATCTTAAGCAGACTCTGAGCTGAGTGTGGAACCCACTTGCCCCACTTGTCCACCTTGGGCCTGATCTCATGACCCTGAGATCATGACTTAAGCTGAAATCAAGAGTCAAAATATTAACTGACTGAGTCACCCAACCACTCCATAAGCTGTCAAGATTTTCAATAGAAGCAATAGATTTATTTTCTCATAGCACAGTGGATGGCGGCAGCCATTATCAATATCGACCCTAACTATGTTCATTGACTTGCCCCAGAACTGCAAAGCCCCAGTGATAGCCACACCCTAAACCCCCATACCCACAGCCTCTACTACCATGGACCCTAAAGTAGGTTCCTTAGTAGCTGCAGCACAGTCATGGGAGATGAGGAAGGGTGAGAAAGTGCATGGTGAATGTCCAAAGTTTGACTGTTACTTCATCTGGGAGCTTCATGGAGCACCAGGAGTGTCTGTGGAAAATTCCAGGGCTCCAATTCTTAATTCCATAAACTGATTAGTCTTGAAGTGATAGCTAATTCTGGTGCATGTAAGTGGAAAAAAAGTGAAGATGATGGAATTCTTATGACAAAGTTAGGATTCTATGACCAATGAGAAAAAAAATAAGAGTTTTATAAATCTTTGTTTATCCTTTAACTTAAATTGAAAAATCCATGGCCTGTGTATGAATCCAGAGATTCATATATAAACTGAACACATTCCTTTCCAGGGCTGGGGAATTCAGCTAACCACCAGAATATGCCTGACATTTCCTTTATATTCAAAGCAGATGTAACCTCTTTATATCAGTAGAGAGATGAGCATTTTCAAATATAGTTTTTTCTCACACTGCTTCTTAATACCGTCTCATGGCATCAAGCTGAAAGCAGTCATCTGGGGATGTATTGTAATGTTCTTCAGCTGAGAGTGTTGGATTTAATTTTTGTTGAGATACCATTCCTAAAAATAATGATTCCTGTTTCACACAATAGAATTCAGGCATGTTACATTTTTTAAATGAACAGAAAAAATATGAGGAGAATACAAAATCTAGCACTTCTAAGCTGAGACTTTGGGAATATGTATTATCTCTAAGAAACTTAAAGCTGAAACTTAAAATACTAAGTGATTTAGCCTAAGACCTATCAGAAATATTCATGGGTGAGGGCACAGAGAGGCTAGGTACACACACATTTTGTGTGTGTGTGTGTGTGTGTGTGTGTGTATTAAGATTTTTGAAATAAAAATGCAGAGCTGCCAACAGCATTGGACTATGCAAAATAAGTACCTATGAGTATGTAGTTGACAGGGTACATCTGAGTTTACATCTTTATTTCATCATTACTTATGTGGCCCATAGATACATGGATGGAAAACAATTCCTCTGGGTGGAAAAGAGTCAAGTTTGTAACAGGAAAGTAATAGCAAGATTTTGTTGTTGTTTTTATAAGAAACTGGTCAAGAAAATTGGTAGGGGAAGTTTTTTGGGGCATGGGTTGCCCCTGAAACTAGCCCCTTTCCTTTAGGAAACACCATTGTGATCATCAGAAAACCTCCATAGTCGCGGCAGTAGAGGAAGGGAAGGCTTCCTCTAGGCACCAGCAGCAGGCAATTTTGCAGGGCTTTTCTGAGCAATGATCAGCTTTACATTCTACTATTGTTGAGAGTCACACAATACAAGTTAGTAGTATCATTATATAAAGAGCTATGGAACTCTTGTGACTTAGTAATGTCTGAAAACTGGGAAAGTGCTTGAAAGTGAGCATTTCTATCATGAGCGTGTCCGAAAGGATACAAGGTTGGGGCACACGTGTGCCTCAGTCAGTTATGCCTCTGACTCTTGACTTCGGCTTAGGTCATGATCTCAGGGTTGTGAGATGGAGCCCCACATTGGGCTCTACACTGAACATGGAGCTTGCTTAAGAGTCTCTCTCTCCCTCTTTCTGCTGTCTCCCTCCCCACATATGCACATGCTCTTGCTCTCTAAATAAACAAATAAATAAATAAATAAATAAAAAACAAATGATACAAGTCATTGTTCAATTTAATGAGAGTTGATGTGAATAAATAAATAAATACTGTTATATTTATATTATGTTTATATTTAAATAACTGATCAGTGAGTTGACTAAAAGTTATTTTATACTGTGGATTCTAACCTCTATTTTACTTTCTTTCTTTTCTTCCTTCCTTCCTTCCTTCCTTTCCTTCTTTCCTTTTTTTCTTTCCTTCCTTCCTGCCTTCCTTCCTTCTTTCTTCTTTCTTTCTCTGGTGTAATACTCTTAGTCAGGAGACCCATGGGAGAAATATAATTGAGTAGACCCTGTTACTATTAATATCCCCATGTCTTAGGGCAATAAATCAAAGAATAACCTAAAAGGTCTCTTTGACTCAGACCTGTTTATATTTGTGTGTGTTACACACAGCATCTTTGAATATGGTGGGGCAGGTCATACCTTCCTAAGGGTACCCACCCAAGGGTGTGAGTGGGGCTGAAATGACTCCATACTATTCCTTTTTTTTTTTTTTAAGATTTTATTTCCTTATTTGAGAGAGAGGGACAGAGAAAGCATGAGGTGGGGGAGGGGCAGAGGAAGAAGCAGACTCCCCACTGAATGTGAAGCCTGATGTGGGGCTTGATGTAGGGCTCAATCCCAGGAGCTAAAGTGACACTTTACTCATAGCCACCCAAGCACCCTGCCATAATGTTCCTTTTTAAGACTGAAAAATATTCCATTGCATGAATACAGCACATTTTGTTTATCCATTCATTAATTGATGGACAATTGGATTGTGTCCTCTTTTTGGTTATCATGAATAAAGTTATTATAAATATCTGTGTTCAAGTTTTTATAAGGATGTATGCTTTCAGTTGTCTTAGGTATATATTTAAGAGAGAAATTGTGGGTTATACAGAAACTCTAAAATTAACTTCTTGTGGAAATGCCAAATTGTTTTCCAAAGTGGTTATACTGATTTACATTCCCAACAATGTATGAGGCTTCCAGTTTCTCTCCTTGCCAACATTTGTCGTTGTCTGCCATTTTGATTACAGACATCTATTGGATGTGAAGTAGTCTCTCATTGTGATTTTTGGTTTGCATTCCCCTAATATTTAATGATTCTGAGCATCTTTTCACCTGCTTATTAATCATTTGTGCCTCTTTTTTGACTCACTGTTCGCTCAGATATTTTGTCCATTCTTTTTTGTTTGTTTTTAAGGATTTATTTAAAATAGAGAGAAAGAGAGCATATGAATGCATGTGCATGAGTGGAGGAAGGGGCAGAGGGAAAACCTTAAGCAGACTCCCAGAGAGCACGGAGCCTGACATGGGGTTTGATCTCATGACTCATAAGACCATAGCCTGAGCTGAAACCAGAGTTAGGTGCTTAACCGACTGAGCCACACAGGGACTAACTTTGTCTGTTCCTCAGTTTGGTTATGTGTACTGTTGAGTTGCAAGAATTTTTAAAATATTCCAATTACAAGTTACTTATAGGATGTATAAGTTGCAAACATATTTTCTCATCCTATGGTTTGACTTCCAATCCTCTTGTTATTGTCCTTCAAGGCAAAAATGTTTTTAATTTTGATGAAGGTCAGTCTATTTATTTTTTATTTTGTGGCTTGTGCTTTTGGGTTGTTATCTAAGAAAGATTTCAAAATCCAAGGTCATAAATATTTATGTGTATATTTTCATCTTAGAGATTTATACCTTTATCTCTAACACTTAGGTTTTAATCTATTTTGAGTTACTTTTGAGATGATATGAGATATGAGGTAGGGTCTAGCTTCATCCTTTCACATATGGATAGCCAGTTAAGAATAGTTAAGCCTAGAGGTGTCTGGGTGGCTCAGTCAGTTAAGTGTTACCTTCAGCTCAGATCATGATTCCAAGTTCCTGTGTTGGGCTCCCTGCTCAGCAGAAAACCTACTTTTCCCTCTCCCTCTGCTTGCTGCTCCGCTACTTATGCTCTCTATCTGGCAAATGAATAAAATCTTAAAAAAAATATAGTTAAGCCTACTACTTACTCTTCCCCATCAGCTGGTCTTGATCTACCTGTCCAAAGTTAGTTGACCATAAATGTGTTTGTCTTATCTCATCCTAGCACCTAAAGTCTAAAGTCCCTGACGATTGGCTTATCTAAATAAGCCAATTATCTAAATATCACCTAAATGAGGTGTGAATGATATGCAAGGTATTATTCATCTTGAGACAAATTCCTCTCCAGCTGCAAAATTGTGAAACCAAACAAGTTATGTGCTTCTACAATGCAGTGATGGGACAGACATAAGGTAGACATTTCCATTCCAGTAGGGGGAAATATAGTAACAGGTCCTAAGGAAGTCCAAAGCCTCATAGGGCAAACAACATCAAACCTTCCGTTTTGAGAAAAATCCTCTTTGGCTCAGTGCTCTGCCCTCTGGACTCACTAAGATGGTAATCCCACCTTTGAAGGTCTCCCAGGCTGGTGTTGCTTCACTGTGGCTCTGGGTGACCCTGCCACCATAGCTCCATCCATCGGGTGTGGTCCCTACGGCAGCTCTCTCCAGGGACCTCTCTCCCGATGTACTGGCGCCATGCTGGCTTGGCTGAACCGGAGAGGAATTAGCTCTGCCATTCCACCTCAGGTGCTTGCACTAAGGGTCTATAATAGGACTGATAGTCTCTGAATTGTGTTTGGTTCATTCTTCCATTGTCTGAAAGGGCAGCAGCTGGCTTCTGTTGAGGTGGATAATCCACACTAATTTCCTTGTCAAATGGTTGCTTGGCCTTACTCTTAGTGCTCTCACCTTCTGTGACTTGGATAGGCAGAGGTTTGTCTAGATCCTTAGTTCAGCTTTTTATTAGTGTAACAATTCTCTCTTTAAGTCACGTCTCTTTTCTCACATTCTACTAAAAGCAGTCTGGAGGAAGGAAGCCACTCCTTCAACACTGCTTAGAAATCTCTTCAGCCAAATATCCTATTTCATTGCTTGCATGTTCTACCTTTCACAAAATATTAGAACACGGACACAATTCAGCCAAGTTCATGGCTGGTTTGTAAATTTGCTCCAGTTTCTAATAATAGGTTCCTCATTTCTGATTGAGACCACCTCAGAATGTCCTTTACCGCCCACCTTTCTACCAAGCTTCTGTTCATGGCTGCTCGTATTATCTAAGAAGACAGAGGCTTTCTCTACAGCTCTGCCTCTTTTTCTTTCTCAGTTCGCATCAGAATTGACTGTAATGGTCCATTCACAGCAATGCTGTCTTTTTCTGGTGTACACCTTGAAACTTTTCTGGTCTCTACCCATTACCCAGTTCCAAAGCCACTTTCACATTTTTAGATATTTGTTACAGAGCACGAATTCCTCCTCCTCCCAGCTTTTTGGTACTGATTATGTCTTTTTTTTTTTTTTTTATCTCTATTCATTTTATTTTAGAATCAGAAAACCAACTGCCTCTTTTTTTTATTTTTTTATTTCTTTTCAGCATAAGAGTATTCATTGTTTTTGCACCACACCCAGTGCTCCATGCAATCCGTGCCCTCTCTAATACCCACCACCTGGTTCCCCCAACCTCCCACCCCATGCCCCTTCAAAACCCTCAGATTGTTTTTCAGAGTATGTCTTATTCCATTTGGGCTACTTTCCCAAATATACCATACAGTGGGTGGCTTAAACAATATTTAGTTCTCACAGTTCTTTAGGCTAAGAAGTCCAAGTTCAAAGCTCCAGCAGATTTGGTGCCTGGTGAGAGCCTTCTTCCTGGTTCATACACATCTTTCTACCTCTTCACATGGCAGAAGGGGTAAGAGCTCTCTGGGTTATCTTTTATAAGGGTACTAATACCATTCATGAAGGGCTCTATCTTGATGACCTAATTATCTCCCAAAGGCTCCACCATCACTTTGGGGGTTAGGATTTCAATATATAAATTTTTGGAGGATAGAAAAATTTATTCCATAGAATTCTGTTTCATACTTTCAGTGGGCTTTTCTCATTCTTTCTTTGTTCAGGTACCTGCAACCACATGTATCTATCATTCCACTGGTTACTTCTTTTGGGAGGACATTTTTGACTTCTCAGGCTAATTTGGATAACTGTATTTCTTATATATTCCTATGAAATTCTTTTCTTTTTTTCCATTAATAAAGATAACTCACTTGTCTTTATGTGTGGGCTGAGTTCTCAACAAGTGTGTTCCAGAACACTATTCACTATATGTCCTTCACAGATAGGCTGACAAATTTTAATTTATATAAAACATTTGCTAATACCTTAACTGAGAATATCTCCTGCTTTCGTCATGGAGTTGTTGAATGTGCTGCAAACACAAAAATAGTCAATGCTAATGGAATAGAATGTTCTTAATGCCCTTATAGATCCTCTAATAATCTTTTAATAGCCAGGTGCCTGTAAAGCTTACCAAGACATCCTAAGAAAAATTGATCTCTATTTCAGTTGGTTCCCACTGATTCCACTCTACTTTTGCCACTAAAACACACAATTGCAATAATTTTTTTACATATCTGTCTGTGGTGGATGAAGGCAGGATATTGCTCTATGCATCTTTCTGATCTACATCCTAGTGCTGGGTTAAGCATTGTGAATAGCTAGCAAAAATATTGAAGGAAGTGAATGAATTAATTGAGTAAGTACAGTTTAATAATATTCAAAGGAGACAATAATAGAGTATTCATATACACTTGGAAGCCCAGGAATGATAAATGTGATTGCCCAAGAAGGGATTTATTATGTTTTTGGCCTATCATATGCAAATTAAAATTGCTTTTTAGAGTTGATTATATATTTCTCAATTTTACCCAGATGATATAATGATGGTAGACTGTAAGAGAATTGAATTCTACCTGCTGACATAAAGTTTGGTTAATTTGAAAGGGAATAAACTGCTTATCAGAATTTTTGAAAGCCAAAAGTCTGATGTTTAATCCCAGTTCAGCAGGATGTTTACATTTCATTGCCTAAAATCAGATTCATTCCATATGATACCAGACCTTGCTGCACGCAATTGACATCATCTCCCCTTTTTTTCCTATGGTTTGAAATCTTAAAATAATTTATGGCCATTTTTTATTTGCCATTCGCACATTCTCTCACATCTGAAGTGTCTGACTATCTTCTATGTCTTTTCATTTTTCTTGTGATACATAGTCTCATAGCCTCTGCTCCAACAAAACATACCGGGTTCTCAGACAATCCCTTACTTATCCTCCCACCTCATATCTCTTTATTCCATGATGCATTCCATAAGCCTATAACCCATTTAATCCTCTGAAGAGAATCAAATCAAACCAAACCAAGCTAAAATAACAACAACAATAACAACAACAACAATGATAATACATCTTAACTGCTTTTAACATTGTCTTGCTCAAAAATTCCATCCTGCTTCTTCTCCCCCTCTTTTTTGGCATTATACTATCAAATAATTAATGCCTTCAATAACAACACTCCACGTTATTTTTTGCAATTCAGCTTTCATTAACTTTTTCCCTCAAATCCTCAGCTTCAGTAAAACTGTGGTCCCAAGAACAGTCATGACACATCTCACTCATGAGATGTTGCTCATGTCTTACTGATGAATGTTCTTTCTTCTTGCTATATTTTATAAACTTTTCATTATAGGCCATGTAATCTGCAGAAAAATAGAAGAATATGAACCTTTTTATTCATCACCTAATTTTAACAATTATTATCATTTTGATATATTTGATCATTTCTTGTTGAAATATTTTAAAATGAATCAGAGATACTATATTTCAAAATATATAACATTTCCATATGAACTAACTAACATTTCCTCTATGTACAAACACCATTTTCTTATTTATCAGAATAGCATTATCACACCAAACAATATTAACAATACTTCCTTTATATCAACTTGCTATGTGTTTCACTTCTCTGAATTCAGACTCAGTACTTGGTACTATTTACTTGAAGAAGTCAGATCAGTTGCCCCATAGAATACCCTATGATATGAATTTGTTTATTTATTTACTCATGGTATTAGCTTGTTTCCCTAAATCATGAATTTTGTATAAATTGTGCATTAGGTATTAGGTCTTAGTTTGATTGAGAGTTAATATTTTGGCAAGAATGTGTCATAGGTGATGCAGTGTAGTACACATGTACTGCCTAGTTGTTCCAAATCTTTTTTAATCTAAATAATTCTCATTCCCCTACTTCTATTCCTGGTCTGCCCCTACTCACCTCCCACACCTGCTATGAAACATCACACTCCTCATTAGAGTTCACTAGAGTTCTGAACACTGTGGCATTTATGGTCTGTAATACATTGCATTTCACACTTATCTTTATGCTATGCTATATATCATTTTGAAACACATTTTCTATTTTGTGTTAAACTCGTCTGTTCAAATGGGTTGTAGGTCACCAGAAGTCAATTCCGATATCCCACATATTGTGTCTTTCCCCATGGCACTAAGGATTTTTTAGGTTTTCACTATATATTTTCCTTTTTATGATTTTATGGTTGACTTCACAGGGACTTACTCATGTTTTTATCATTTCTTAAAGAAAAAAAATTCAATATGGAACTATTCTTTGTTTATGCCACCTGTAGTATATGGACAAACCAAACATGGCAAGAGGAAGGGTAATAGACAGTGATGAGGATAATTGTAGATACTAAGACCATGCACACAGCCCATGCAAGTATGGAGACCATCCACTTGGACCCCACTCATGTGTAATTGTATTCCCAGATGAATGAATGCTCAATTCACTAAAAATGTGAGGAAATGTATTATCTTAGGTAAAAAAAATTTTTTTTTAATTTTTTACTTTTTCAGCGTAACAGTATTCATTATTTTTGCACCACACCCAGTGCTCCATGCAATCTGTGCCCTCTCCAATACCCACCACATGGATCCCTCAACCTCCCACCCCCCGCCCCTTCAAAACCCTCAGATTGTTTTTCAGAGTCCATAGTCTCTCATGGTTCACCTCCCCTTCCAATTTCCCTCAACTCCCTTCTCCTCTCCATCTCCCCTTGTCCTCCATGCTATTTGTTATGCTCCACAAATAAGTGAAACCATATGATAATTGACTTTCTCTGCTTGACTTATTTCACTCAGCATAATCTCTTCCAGTCCCGTCCATGTTGTTACAAAAGTTGGGTATTCATCCTTTCTGATGGAGGCATAATACTCCATAGTGTATATGGACCACATCTTCCTTATCCATTTGTCCATTGAAGGGCATCTTGGTTCTTTCCACAGTTTGGCGACCGTGGCCATTGCTGCTATAAACATTGGGGTACTGATTGCCCTTCTTTTCACTACATCTGTATCTTTGGGGTAAATACCCAGGAGTGCAATGGCAGGGTCATAGGGAAGCTCTATTTTTAATTTCTTGAGGAATCTCCACACTGTTCTCCAAAGTGGCTGCACCAACTTGCATTCCCACCAACAGTGTAAAAGGGTTCCCCTTTCTCCACATCCTCTCCAACACAGGTTGTTTCCTGTCTTGCTAATTTTGGCCATTCTAACTGGTGTAAGGTGGTATCTCAATGTGGTTTTAATTTGAATCTCCCTGATGGCTAGTGATGATGAACATTTTTTCATGTGTCTGATAGCCATTTGTATGTCTTCATTGGAGAAGTGTCTGTTCATATCTTCTGCCCATTTTTTGATATGATTGTCTGTTTTGTGTGTGTTGAGTTTCAGGAGTTCTTTATAGATCCTGGATATCAACCTTTTGTCTATACTGTCATTTGCAAATATCTTCTTCCATTCCGTGGGTTGCCTCTTTGTTTTGTTGACTGTTTCCTTTGCTGTGCAGAAGCTTTTGATCTTGATGAAGTCCCAAAAATTGATCTTCGCTTTTGTTTCCTTTGCCTTTGGAGACATATCTTGCTGTGGCTGATATCGAAGAGGTTACTGCCTATGTTCTCCTCTAGGATTCTGATGGATTCCTGTCTCACGTTGAGATCTTTTATCCATTTTGAGTTTATCTTTGTGTACGGTGTAAGAGAATGGTCAAGTTTCATTCTTCTGCATATAGCTGTCCAGTTTAAAAATGTTTTTTAAATTGACTATTGTTTTAACAGCCAGAGTCCCTTTAAGTAGTTCCCCAACAATTTTCTATAGTAAAGATATTCTACCAAGAGTTGTCTGTAAAGACATTTGTCACAAAGAACCTAGTGTGCACTCAGATGCCTCGACTGTATTTTCAATAGCTGTTGAGGTAGTGCACCTCCTTCTTCCACCTGTTCAAGGAATATCATGGAAGGTTTAGGTTAGCTGAAGATCCCAAGGGTTTATTTCCCTACTTGCTGTCAAGAACTTTTCTCTGTAGTCCTGCTTTTTGTCTTCATCAGAATTTATAGAAAAAGCTAATAAAGCATGTATCAATCTGGTCATAAGGGCTCCAGAATATGGAATTGTGTTTTAGTCAGTAAACAAAACTGTCATTTCACCTGACTAATGAGAGCAGGCAGCTCCTTGGGGGGCTTTACACAGCATCCCATTCTGTTTCTGGGCAGCTGCATATAAATTCAAATTATTATGTTATGTCTCCTAAAATGATCTTGGGCCCCATTATATGGCATTGTGACATGGTGGAATTCGGTGCTAATAAAGGCAAGAAATCTCTCTCTGGGATTAAAGTCTAGTATGTTAGTTAAAAATTTATGCTTGCATTATCATTACATCCTGCTTACCTCATTTGTTTGGGTGTTGTGACTGTTATATGCTAAGACTTGCTTAGAGAGTGGTGAGCAAGTAGCCCTTTCTCATCACAACATGTAAACAAGACTAGACCAAATATAAGTAAATTAATTAAAGATAGAATGCCAACTGTTTATAAATAAATGTCAAAATCATCTATAGTAAATATTGACAAATAAATTGCAAACCAGGCAAGAGTTAAATAAAGTCATGCTCTTTAAAGCTCTTCTAGTTCTATGGGTGCATGATTTGGTTTTCTGTTACCTTAAGCACCCTTTCAGTTTTTAAGTGTTTTCTTCATTTGATGATATCTTGAGTCACAAGATAATATATGCTTGTAATAATAAGTGAAGCAATACAAATATGTATAATGATCCAGTTAATTACCCTCCATCCTACTGCCCACACATACCATCCCCTCCGGGTGACCTTCTATTTCATTCTCCTCCCTCTTACAGACATACGCAATTTTGTCTTCACTCATAGTTATGCACGCATAGGGTTTGGAGTTTGTGGTTTCAAACAAAGGGAAATTATATCATACATACTGGGACCTTGCCTTTTTATCCCAATATGTATTATGGATATGCTATAAGTCAATAGATAAAATCTCTTTTATATATCACACACATAAATGTAAGTATATAAATGATATGTTCTTCAATCTGGGAATTTTTTTCAGTTCAATTTCTGCTTTTCTTTATTTCTTACCTTTTGGTTAGCCCTTGACCTTGTCTTAATCCCACCCAATACAAGACGTCAATTCCTTCCTGCTCTTCCAGCCAGATAACCGTATGCTAAATTATCCAGCATATGGATTTTCCCCCTCTCTTTCTTTTTCTCTCTTAATATATACATATAAAATACATAAGACATATATAAGTAAATAAGCATATAGGTAAATACTCAATGTTTTAACTAAGTTTTCAGCTGTTCTTTTTGGAGCTACAGATCTGCTGATCTCTTTTCAGCTCTTTGACTCATATGGGGAACTGGAATAAAATCTCCCTGCTCAGGAACCAAATGTCATTTACTCCCACAATATTTAGGATTTTAAAGCTGTTTAATGGAATTAGAAAAAAATTCAGTGTTCTGGCCATCACTCACATTTCCTTTCAATCTAGTTAAAGCCTGACTGTCGCCACTGCCTTCAGCCACCAAGCCAGAAATTCTGCTCCAAGTTGTTGTATGTTACTGAGATTTCTTGCACAGACCATTTCCAACTTGTCATCACTACCACCATGTTAACAAACATCTCCCCTCTGGTGCCTGATGGTGCTAGATTTTCAAACTATCAGAAAATGTTAAACTTCCTGTTAAAATTTACTCTCATGGCTTATAGATTCTGCATGATGTCTCAGTCATAATGGCATCTTTCTCCACTTCCATGCAAAGCAGAGCAAATCGGGATTCTGTATTGCTGAGGTAAATAAGCAAATAATGAAATAATATAGCATAGGTTTTGAGGTCAACGTGCAGATTCAGAGAGTGATGATGGTTTTCAATTCACTCACACAGTTTTGTTGGAACGATGAACCTATTTAGACTTGACAATAAATCAACTTCTGAGATGTCAGCCTACAACCATTAAACAAGATTTTCCATGAAGTGTTTCTCAGTAGAACACGTAAGGAATTAGTCAGCTGATTACTTAAATAGGTACATTATAATGAGCTGTAAGTGGGCACTCGTGCAAAGAGTAAAATGCAGCTGCCACTAGGTCCCTACAATTAGTCCTTTGAGCCCCATAAAGTAGAAAAAAAATTAGCCCCTGTTTGAAAATGCTAGGAATTTTCTGGCTTAGCTTGTTCAAGTGGTCAGATTTGGACCCATCAACCTTAAGCAGAACATGGAGATCATATTTTTTAAAATGTCTGCTTCTTTGGTAACTATGTAGATGGAGTTTGGGGTCCTTTCCCAAATATGGAGGGCTGGAGAGACTCTTCTCTAACTGATCACTAAAGCCTCTTTTATTGTAATTGTCTTTATGATATGGTATTATCTCCTCTTGATTATAATTTCCATGAGGACAGAGACCATGCCCATCTCATTGACTAACTGCCAGCATCTAGCTTGGTATCAAAATTTATGTCACGACTCTAGAAATGCTTGGAACACTTGGTGAAAGAATTAATGTTTGAATGAAAGGATGATCCCTGACAACACTTTTCTAGAGAGTATATGTGTCTTTGATTTCCCCCATACAACTCCTTCCTGATTCACTTTTTACCTTTTGCCTTCCTGACTCATTTTTTACCCTTTCCTGCTTATCTGTATTATAATCCTTTTCTTCCACTCACTACTGAATATTGGGATACATTATTTCTCAAGTTACTACCACCTTTGTCCAACTGCTTTGAAATCTCAAACTCAGTTGTCTCTTGAGTCCCAGATCTCTACAACACTAAATAGTTTCACTTGAGCCTCCCATAGATAACACCAGCATATATCTGAACTCAATTGAGCTTTCAGATCTCTACCCTGATGGTCCCCCAAGAGCTCCCAGCCCCATGAGCATCTGCTTCATAATCCAACAGTTGCTGAACCTTCTTTCTGGAGCTCATTGTGCACTCCTTTTTTTTTTTTAAATTTATTTTCAGCGTAACGGTATTCATTGTTTTTGCACCACACCCAGTGCTCCATGCAATCCGTGCCCTCTCCAATACCCACTCCTTTTTATTCCTTATTACCCTTGACTTTCACACCATATAACAGAAACTGTATTTATTTTTTAAAAAGATTTTATTTATTTATTTGAGAGAGAGCGAGAGCAGGGTGGGAGCAGAAGGAGAGGGAGAAGCTGGCTGCTCACTGAGTAGGGAGCCTGATGCACAGCTTGATCCCAGAATGCTGGGATCATGACCTGAGCCCAAGGCAGATGCTTAACTGACTGAGACACCCAGGCACCCCTAAACAAAAATCTTTAAAATTTCTTAAATGCCTATTTGGTCTAGGCTCTACGTAGAATCTCAGTTGCTGCTTCTTTATGGTAAGACCTCTTGAATTAAGACGTGTTCGAATAGCCTCTTGAATGGTCTTGGGCTCTATGGTCATACTCTCAGCCAATTTTCTTTCAGTTAGCTTCCATAATGATTTTTGTAAAACAAAAGTCTCTAGGGGAAAATATCACAGTATCTAGTATGCCTAAAACAAAATATAAATGGTCTTGATGTTCTGGTTTCCCCTTAACTGTCTAAGACATAGTTTTTTTTGCTGCTTGCTTTTGTTCCTTTACTCTCTGGGGATAACATCAATTTATAGATCTGCAATTCAATACTTTTTCTATGTCTGTGCACATTCTGTTAACCCTGCTTGGCAAACACTTTGTCTTCTTCCTGTAACTCTCCTCCATCAATAATTAATTCAAAGGTAACCTTTAATGAGAACATATTTGTTCCCTGTCTTTGCTCTGAGATCTCTTTTTTGGGTGCAGATATGAGACTTCCCCTCTATATTTCCACTTGGGCATTATATTATTTGTCTTGTGGTATATACATATTTTTTTAAAAGATTTTATTTATTTATTTGACAGACAGAGATCACAAGGAGGCAGAGAAGCAGGTGGTGGGCAGGGTGAGGGGGGAAGCAGGCTCCACGCTGAGCAGAGAGGCCGATGTGGGGCTCCATCCCAGGACCCTGGGATCATGACCTGAGCCTAAGGCAGAGGCTTTAACCTACTGAGCCACCCAGGTGCCCCTATACATATGTTTATGTACTTATTTTCCAACTCAACACAACTTTTCACGTTTGTAACACTAAGATCTAACAGGGAGTCTTATATGTCAATTACTTAATTAATACATAATTATTTTAATTATTTTATTAAACAAATGAGTAAGTAATGAATTAAAAAAAAAAACAAAACAAAACAGAACAAACAATGTTGGTCTGGCCAAAGTAAGTTTAATGAAAAAGATGAACCTACTCATGAAATACCACAAATGGCAATTTGCCCGGTATATAATCATGAAAAAGAATTAGGTTGAAAGAGAAAATGTAGTTAATCTAGGACATGGATATGGATGTACCGTGAATTTAATTATCTATTCTGGTTGCCCAGGATTAGACTGGATTATTAACAATTCAAATTGAGTAAAATAAGGTGCAATAAAAAGATGTACGGGACAGAATTTCTGTCACACAGAGGATGGATTCAACAGCAAGTATTATTCAGCTGATGCCTGGGGACAAGTAATGATCTGGTATCTGCAGCCAAATCCATACCTATCACAGCCACACCCACAGCCACAGACCAAGATTCTAAAGGCACCAAAGCCGGGGCATAATCATGTCCAGAGCCCAGATCTCCATCATAGTTGCCACAATGGTATATTGTCAGGGTTTGAGTTTTTAGCCTAAGAGAAGAGTAAGTTGTAAGCAAGAAGAAACATTAAATAAATACCACAGTCTTTTACACAGCTCCAGTGTAGGTACAGCAAACGGCAGGTACTCCTGACATCTTCATATAGACCAAACTTGTATTTAAAAATCTCATTAATTACTGGATGCCTGGATGGCTCAGTCGGTTAAGTGTCTGACTCTTGATTTTGTCTCAGGTCATGATCTCACAGTCATGGGATTCAGCTCTGTGTCAGAGCATAAGCTCGGAGTTTGTTTGAAATTCTCTCCCTCTGTCCTCCCGCCACTCAAGCGTAAGCACTCTCTCTCTGTCTCTAAAAAAAGAAACCAAAAAAAAAAAAAAAACCAATTACAAAAAGACTCATTAAGCACATTTCTTTAGATAAAAAAGACTCCACATATGCATTAAAGTTGAGGTTGTTTTCTTGATATGTTTAGATCTTCCCAAACAGTTGATGAGCTTTAAATTAAAAAAAAAAAAAAAAAGCTGAATTCAATGACCTTGCTCACACTGATGCTGAATTTAACCTTTGTAACCATGCTGCATGACATCACGTGCAGAAGGCAAATGCCTTTTCCTCTGATGATTTTGCTAATAATACCCTTCATCTTATATGCAGATTTAATCAACACAGCTGGGATGTTATCTATATAAATCTTAGGAACAAATAATATATTTTTTGTACAAACTACCACCCACTCCAATCACATTTTACTCTGTGGTTTTTGTATTGCTATGTTTTCTCAAAAATAATACCGCTGTGTTCCTTATATAGTTCCCCCCACCTCTGTTCCTTCAAAAAGTGGTCTAGTTATTATCCTATACCTGCATGAGAGTATAAATGTTTCTTTGCAGACAGGAAAAACTTTGACAATCTTATTTGACTCCAAGTTCATAGGAATATAGAATAGATCTTTTTGAGGTTGAACTTGATAGAGGTCATTACTATTAATTTTTTCTTTAAGAATATTGATTCTGTATGTATCATGCACCTGTACATAGACTTAAGTTTTGAGACATAGATTGATCTGGGCATTATGATTGAAAACAATTGAGAATTTTCCTTTACCTCTATTCTCTAGGGCCATGTCTGATTGAGGCTATTGTACTGCAATCATCCACTTTTATTAGGTGATGTCACTTTATTGACAAAGCCATCTCTAAGTCAGGACTAATTTTTTCTTCCCGGGAAAATGGCATAAATCCTTAAATATGTGTTGAGAGAGACAACTCAACAGGGTAGAAGCCATGGAATCTGATCCACTTGTCTCTATAATTTATTTGTGCTTTCTGGAATTCCTGAAGCCCGATCTCATATATACTACTTTTGTCTGATGATGGAAGAGCTGCTGTGTATACTCAAATTTGTGTCTTAGAAAGCCAGACAATATCTAGTTCATAATGAGCAGTTCAGGTCACATGGTAACTTGTATTCCATCGTCAAGAGCTCAGTCATGAGCTAGAAGCTATTTCTTCAAAATGTGGCATAAATTCATAGAGGACAGCATAAATTTACTCCAAAATCTTAAAATCCTGTGTTGTAATTCACATATATAGACCTGTAAAAACCTCCACATACAATCCTCATCTTCCATAGATGCTTTCAGCACCACTGAATGGGCTGCTTCATAAAGACCAAGCAACTGAGCAGTATGAACAACAGCACATGACTGTCTTGGAATTTCCTCTTGCCCTTAAGTCACTCAAACTGGGAAGCCATTTTATTACTTTCCTAATGGATATTAGGAAAAAATGGATAGCTTGTCCAAATGAGGGAATATATTGCCATAAAAATCCAAAGAGACCACTAAGTATTGTGTTTGTTGTTTAGTGACAATGTAACAACTTATTCTTCATCCAGATTACTGGACCTCTAGAAATTTCATTGAGACTGGAGACACCTAAATTTTTGTAGGATTTGTTTTCCATCCTCTGTCACTCATGGGTCTTAGCAAGATGTCCAGAGTAGGTGTTAATTCTTGTTTCCTGGATCTAATCACCATCGCATTATTGATATAGGGAACAAATGTGATGTCCTTTAGAATCCTGAGTCAGTCTCTGCAGACTAATTTGTGCCGGAGTGCTGAAGAATTATCATACTCCTGAAGTGGGGTAGTTCCAGAGCATTACTGGTCCTGCCTGCAGAAAGCAAACTGATTCTGCTGTTCTTTATTTACAAGGATAGAGTAAAAAGTCTTTGCCAGATCACAAAAATTGGAAACCGTATTTTAGAGGGTATGTACATGTGCTTCGGCAAGGAAACAATATCTGAAATAAAAATTACATTTGAAGTTGGATTTAAGTTTATGACTACTCATTTTCATTCCTCTGAATCCATCTACGTTTTGAGGAGGCAAATGGAATCAAGATGTGAGGTAACAACTCCTGAAACTTTACAAACTTTAATGACAGTGTTGTGGCTTGAATTGTGTCTCCTCAACAAATATGTTGAAGTCTTAACCCCTAGTAACTGTGATTGTGCCCTGATTTGGAAACAGTCTTTGTAGATGTTATCAAGCTGAAATGAGGTCATACTGAATTAGGATAGACCTTAAATTCAATCACTGGTGTTCTTATAAGAGAGCCACGTGAGGACACAGAGACTTTACACAGTGTAAAGGCATATATCAGTGGAAGCAGAAATTGGAGTGATGTGTCAAAGGATGTGACATGCCAAGAAGGAAAGCCACGGATTGCCAGCAACCATTGGAATCTAGGAGAGACAAGAAAGGATTCCTCTTTAGAGCCTTCAGAATGAGCAGTTCGATTTAATTTTAATTTTAATTTTTAAATTTAAATTTAATTTTAACAATTTAATTTTGAATTTTTGGTCTTCAGTACTATGAGAAAATAAATTTCTGTTGCTTTAAGCTACCAAACGTATGGTGCTTTGTTATATCGGCCTTAAGAAATCATTATAGGTAGCATTAATATACTTAATCTTTCCAGAAATAAACTATTGTTTTTGATCTACTATTTTGGTAGGAAGAAGAAGCTCTAGTGGTGTGGGTTTTTTTTTTTTTTTTTTTTTTTAACCATAATAGACCTTACTCCGGGGACTCTGTGCAGATTCCGCCAGCTACAAATATATCTTTGCTAACAATGCATACTCACAGGGAGGATTCATGGATTTACTGAGCCCATTATGAGATAGATCTAAGCCAAAGCTCCATTAATCATTTGACTGGGCCCAGATGGTATTTTGGGACTCTAAAAAGTTAGTGTCAGTTTAGAGCCAAAGTCAGGTAATCCTTGAAAATTCTGGTACTTTTACCTTCCTCCGTGCACTGTCACTAAAATTGTCACTTATCATTAGTTAATTGTTACTGTCACCAGCAAATGGTCATGGGTCCTTTAGAAGAAGGCTAAAGGGAAAACTTACAGTATAATTTTTGGGCAAAGTAGCAGGGACCTTTCTCAAGGGACCTGCCTTCCACTCTTTCAAGAAGCTCTGAGTCTGTGAACTGGCTTGGATGGAACTGATTAATTGTTAATGTGTAGTTTCTTTTGCCTTTGGTCTTACAGACTCAACTCATTTCCAAAGTTACTTAAGTCAGCAACATTTTCCCCTACTCTCTTCAGTGAGAACCTCTCATGTACTTGTAATACAGTTAGGTGGTTTTGTAATATTCTGTATTCCATTCTGGAACCCTCTGTGCTCCTAAAAAACTTTTTTTTTTTCTTCAAATTACGTAAGTTAAGATTACATTTTTGTGCTGTGAACCTATATGGATCTGGGCAAATGAACAATGTTATGGATTCGCCAATACAATATCATGCAGAATAGTTTGACTCCTTAAGAGAACCCTCTGTGATGTCCTCATTCCCTTCCTTCCCCTCTACTTGAATTCCTGGAAACCACTGATCTTTTTACCATATGTCTAGTTGTGTCTTTTCTGGAATGTTACAAAATTGGAATAGTACAATATGTAGCCTTTTCACACATTGTTGTAATTGACTTGTTAACTCTTTGGGGAAGATTTTTTTGCATCTAGGTTCATGAAAGAAATTGCTTTTTATTTTATTTTATTTTAATTTTATTTTTTTAGAGGGAGACAGAGAGCAGTTGTCGGGAGGGGCAGAGGAAGAGGGAGAGAGAGACTCTTAAACTGGCTCCACTGGAGCCTGACCTGGGGCTCAATCCCACAACCACAAGATCATGACCTGAGCTGAAATCAAGAGTCGGATGCTTAATCAACTGAGCCACACAGGTGCCCCAAGAAATGCTTTCTAATTTCCCTTTTTTAAAATGCCTTTATCTGATTTAGGTATGAAGATAATGCTGGCATTTTAGAATAAGTTAGTGCTTCTTCTGCTTACATTTTTTAGAATGTATTATAGACAAGTGGTGTAGTTTCTTTCTTAATTTATTTTTGCAGCAGTAAAACATCTGGGCATAGTGCTTTCTTTTATGGAAGATTAATAATTGTTGACTCAGTTTCTTTAATAGATATAGGACTATTAAAATTATCTCTTTCTCTTTGTGTGAGTTTTGGTAATTTGTGTCTTTCAAGGAATTAGTTCTTCTCTTAGCATGGGCCTGTGGAAATTTTGAAAGGACATTTGATTATTCAAGGACAGGACTGAATGTCCTTACAACCCCAAAAGAATAATTAAGTAGATGATTTAACTTTTCTTATTGAAATGCTAAAGAATGCTTTTAAAAAAATTTTTGCATAGTTGAAGGCAAAAACTTTTCTAGTTTAATATGTATCCTTAAATTGTCACTTTCTAATTGGATATGTGTTTTCAATTCCTAATGTACTTTGATGGTCTATGAAAATTAATCAAAAACACATATTTTATTATAAAGGTATATTTCAAATACAGCCCAGGGAAACTGGCATTTCAGATTCTTGTATTAGATTTAGGGAGAAAGCCAAAATTAGTGAGAAAAATGTGTCATTGTCATGTCTTTGAAAGAGAAGTTGGAAATACAAAATTTAGCTGCCACTGATAAAAGTGAGAATGAAGTGGTCCAGAGTTTGGTTAGACCTGGTTTCCAAAATGGTAACCACAAATCTGTTCTTACAGATTCTCCCAGACATGAAGGACAAACAGCACACCTGCCTGTGGATACAAGATGAGGGATAGGCTTCCAAAGTTTTCACTGCTAATTGAAAAGGAGAAGCCACACACACGTGAATCATTCAGCCATACAACTTGAATGATACTGCCCTGCTCTGGGGAGGCAGAAAATTCCAATAGCCTGAGGCATTCTGGAATATTTGAGAGAAAAAGAGACTGTAGTTTTACTACTGTGAAGCTTAACATGATGAGGTGTGGAGAGAAGTAGAAGTTGTGAATGCACGTGAAACCTGAAAATAACATACTTTACAATGGTCATACGAAAAAGAGCAACAAAGGTAATGTACCTTCAAACTCACAATGTAAATATACCTTCAAACTCACAATGTAAATAAGTACAGTGACAGGGATAAATGAATGTAAATGGCAACAAGTGGTATTACCAATGGGGAAGCTTATTAAAAAATAAACAAAACTTTCTCACATGACAGCTGTTTGGTTAAGATTTTAACAAAAAGATAACATTACCAATAGTAAAGGCAGCTACCTTTCTCTTTTTTAAAGATTTATTTATTTTAGAGAGAGACAGAGGGAAAGAGGGACAGCATGAGTGGGGGTGGGGTGGGGGGTGGGGACAGAGGGACAGAGAATCCTCAAGCAGACTCTGCCCTGAGGGCAGAGCCAGACTCTGGCCTTGGTTCCCAGGAACCTGAGATCCTGACCTGAAGTGAAGCCGAGTCTGATGCTTAACTGACTGAGACACCCAGGTGTCCCAGTAAAGGAAACTATCTTTAACATGTAGGATAGTCCAGATGATTTTGGCCAATTGAGGTTGAGACAGGCTGAATCTAAACTTTTTTTCCATGTGTCTTAGCATATATTTGCCATTGGGTCATGATGGATTTACCAAAATAAGGAACCCTGGAAGCACAATCAGTGAATCAAAGGAAGAGGAATCTAGGCTGAGCTACTCAGGAAGATCCTCGCTATAACCCACAGAACCAGTATCTGCTGTGGCAAGACCTGCAGGCATATCCCCATCCACCTGTCTTCGTCTGTTCTGGTTGCTGTAACGAGGTATCCCAGACTGGGAGCTTAAACAGCAAGGATTTATTTCTCACAGTTCTGAAAGCTGTGAAGTCCAAGATCAAGGTGTTGGCAGATTCAGCATCTGGTGAAGGGCTGCTTCCTGGTTAATGATCGGTTGTCTTGTCATTGTGTCCTCACAAGCAGGAAGGTGGTGAGGGAGCTGTCTGGGTCCCTTTTATAATGGCACTAATCACCTCCCAAAGGCCCCACCTCCTAATATTATCACATTGGGAGTTATGATTTAAACACAGGAATTTTGATGAGACACAAACATTTAATGTATAGTGACCATAGCCAGGGTCACCACAGCCATAGCCGCCTCCAGCCACCATCGCCGCAACCCCGATATGAAGTTAACTCTCACAGTAGCACACGGTCCTGGAGAAGAAAGTCCATTCAAAAAGCAGGAACTGATGCTTTCAGTCTGAATGTTACCATGTGCACTGGGCCTTTTATACACCCTCAGTCATGTCTGGAAAAACCAAAGTCAGTGTATTTACCTTTTTTTTTTCTTTTTCTTTTTTTTTTTTTTTTGGTATGCTCCATGACCAGTGTGGAGCCCAATGTAGGGCTTGAACTCAGGACCCTGAGTTCAAGACCTGGAATGAGATCAAGAGTCAAGACGCTTAACCGACTGAGTCACCCAGGTACTCTTGTTTATCTCACATTTTATATTAACTTTCTTTAGATCTTTTCAGTATTTGTTTCTGAAGGCAAGGAGGCCCCCGTATTAAAGATTTCTTTGTTACTGTGTAATGATTCACACAATCATGTCATTCTTTAAAAAAAATTTCATTCATTTCCAAAAACCATTTTCACTCTAAATTTAATTACTTCGAAGTATAGGATCAATTTCATGGGATGATATAAAACATGGAAACCTGTCTTCCAAAGGTTTGACTTTTCTAATAATCATTTCCATAATCAGATATCCAGTTAGGAATAAAAGGGCATGTGGAAGCAAAGAATGGTGATGTTACCTCCAGCCACAAATCTGCAAATTCCCTGTTCTGTTTTCTTAGCAGAAAATAAAGTTGTTTTTTTCCTCAAGGTAATCCTAGTTATTATTGTGATTGATGGCTGAATATATATTCCTAGTGTTACAAAGTCATCACTTAATTCATGTTCAATATTGTGAATTATTGGGAAGTTTGACGTTGACTGCATTTGGATGAGTTTGCTATTATAATAAAATTTAGGCTTTACGTAAAAATATGATTTTCTTATATAGGGTGGTTTGTTTACCTCATCTGAAATATAATTTCTTACAGAGTAAAACAGAGGAAGTGCTTGAATTTCTTGTTACAGTGTATAAAATCCCACTGTCCTTGAGGAAATTCTGTGGAGGACTTAGACCACATATCCTGGTTCAGCTACTGGGCTCCTACCACTAGTTCCTCCCTTGTTAGATTTCCACCAGTCCCTTGTTGCATGACCTGTCCACACAGAGTGTTCCTTGTAAAACAAGGGCCAGATCTTGATCTTGCTCAACTGTCATCTTGGGTGGGAGGTGCTTCATGCACACAGAGAGAAATTCTTCTTTTTAGAAGGACCAAATCTTCACCCAGAGGAACTCCAAGGTTTTCACTGAAATGAATGTGCATGTCTAAGAGTTTGCTGTGCTCTTTACTGATACCATGAGGGAAGGAAGAGGTCTTGTGAAAAGAGATGCCCAGAGCTGTTTCCAATGGAGAGAAACCTAGATAGGAGGCAGTGAGTATGTAACGTCATTCAAAGATTATGTCACACATAAATATGAAAATGAATTAATAAAAGAACATTTAACAAGTACTGAGAAATAATTTTATTTTTTTTCCACTTTGAAGTTGTTTATACCAACCTTGTCTGGTTTGTCTCTTGGTCGAGACTCAGAGCAATCAGCATGTTCAGGCATCATTGCTCTATTTGTAGCCACAGGAAGGTCATGTGAAGGACAAAGTGAGCCCCCACTTTCTACTGATGCTGTATCCAAGTTATGTCTAACACCAGCACAAATACAATTTATATCATCATGGAGCACTGACACTTGGCGTTAGGTTTATGTGTAGGTGTATATGTCAATAACCCTTCTTTCTCACACTCTTCTGACTGGATTACTAGTTACCAATTTATCCATTTGACAAATATTTGCTGGGGGCCTCCGATGTGATGATCTTTAAAGCAGTGAATTACATGACTTCTGGTAACATTATTTTCTTATTTGTAGGATGAGAATGAAGTAATTTGTATAAGGCCATTTCAAGAAGTTTCAGCATCCCAAGGTCAAAAATATAATAGTGTTTGATTTAATTGACTTCCGTGACAGCGAAACATACAAAGAATTTCTCTGGAATGCACAAATACTCAGTGTTTTATGGATAGATAATGAATTTTCCCCCATTATTAATAGAAATGTGCAGTTTAAAAAAAATGGTAGTTAGCTATGTAAGTTCGTTGGTCATATAGTCCTCTTCATTGTTTTGTAATTCCAAAAAAATTCATTGTCTATATATACATATATATATCTTTTGGATGAAATGTTTCACATTCTTATAAATCATGTAAAATAACTAACTAAAATTCAATTTTCTCATGGTTCCAGTTTACTGGGTTTAATGGAAGTTAGGATCAGTAAAAAAAAAAAAAATCATATGTGGAAAAAAAATACCTTAAACAACCCAATGTCAAAAGAAAAGGGAAGACTGTGATCTAGTTTGCTGAATCCTGGTGCACTGGAATGAGAAAGTAAGAAGGAAACTTTCCATAGTAGTTTTGGACAAGAATGTCAGGAGGGTGCACTAAAAAAATCCACAGTCATGGTAGACTTTCTAATATCTTTGGGGTGTGAAGCTTTTGATGAAGGGGAAACCAAGAAAATGTAGAAGAAACAAGTTATGTCTACAGACACTGTAGTAAATGATGGAGTCTGACTCTGTGATGTTGGGGGACAGCAAAAGACAAAAGCTGAAAGAGCCCCTAGTTTTTTTAAAAATTTTATTTTAAAATATTTTATTAAGACAATTTTTAGAGCACTTTTAGGTTCACAGCTAAGTTGAGGATAAAGTATAGGGATTTCCTATATATTGCTGCTGGTATTCATACAGTCTCTCCCACTGTCATACCACCAAGAAAATAGTGTATTTGTTATAAATGGTGACTGTACATTGACACATCAAAATTGCCCAAATCCATAGTTTTCATTACAGTCCATTTTTGGTATTGTACATTCTGTGAATTTGGACAAAGGTGTAATGACACGTGTCCATCATTAGGGTAACAGAGAGAGAGATTTCACTGTCCTAAAAATTTTCTATGCTCCACCTGCTTGTTCTTTTCTTGTCTCCAGACCCTACAATCACAGATCACTTTACTGTCTGTAATTTTGTCCTTTCCATAATGTCGCGTTGTTGTTGTACAATCATACTGTACTTTGCTTTGCAGATTGACTTCTTTAACTTTCTAATATGCCTGTAAGTTTCTTTCATGCCTTTTTTTTTTTTTTTGATAGCTTCTTTCTTTTTAGTCTGAGTAATATCCCATTGTCTGGATGTACTGCACTTTATGTATCCATTCACCTCCTGAAGGGCATCCCAGTTGCTTTTAAGTTTAAGCAATTATGAATAAAGCTGCTATAAACATCCATGTGCAGGTTTTTATGTGGGCATGAGTTTTCAACTCCTTTTGTAAATGATAAGTAGTGTGATTTCTGCATCGCGTGCTAGCGGTATGTTTAACTTTGTAAGGAACTGCCAAGTTTTCTTCCAAAGTGGCTGTACCATTTTGCATTCCCACTGGTACTGACAGACGCGCAAGGAGAAGGCGGCAGTTTGTAAGCTACAGACCAACACTCTCAGATTTTGTTTGCAGAACTCCAAGGAGTCTGAGAATTTCAAGCTAGAATCTTGCCTTGAGAATCATTAATAAAGTTTAGAATCATTAATAAAGTTTGGTAGAGTGATATTTTTGATCATATCTAATATGATATTTTGCCGGTTGAAGCATTAGGCTCGTATCTAGTCTGTAAGTTTGATACCTTTAGATATATAATATGTGGACCACCATTTGGACTCATTCTTAAAGAGTTTATTTATTTATTTGTCAGAGAGAGCAGAAACACGGAAAGCAGCAGGCAGAATAGGCAGAGCTGGGAGGGAGAAGCAGGGTCCCTGCTGAGCAGGGAGCCCAATGTGGGACTTGATCCCAGAACCCTGGGATCATGCCTGAGCCAAAGGCAGATGCTTAATGGACTGAGTCACTCAGGCTTTCCTGGGCTCTTGTTCTGATCACAGCAAATTTAAAACAGAGCCTGGATAGAGACTTGGGTTTTTCATTGTTGCTGTTGTTATTTGTTTGTTTGTTTGTTTTTAGGCAAAATCTCACACTCAGGAGAGTACCAAAGGCAGTAGTATTTTGTTTTTTGTTTTTCTCATCACTACCACCTCTGCCTGTCTATTTCTGTTGTTCTGTTACTCTTTCTTTTTACCTCTGTGGTCGGTTAAACACACACAAACATGCAAAATCATGAGAAAACATTGCATGCGATGTAAAATAGTTTGTTGAAAAACAAACTAAGATTTTTTTCTTACATATATCTTTAAACCAGAATTCATATGACTGGGGAGCCTGGGTGGCTCAGTGGGTTAAGCCGCTGCCTTCGGCTCGGGTCATGATCTCAGGGTCCTGGGATCGAGTCCCGCATCGGGCTCTCTGCTCATCAGGGAGCCTGCTTCCCCCTCTCTCTCTCTTTCTCTCTGCCTGCCTCTCTGTCTACTTGTGATCTCTCTCTGTCAAATAAAAAAAAAAAAAAGAATTCATATGACGGTATGGTGGAAATGTAATATCAAAGCAAAAGCATCTTTTCAAAATATAAAATTTAAGTTACACCAAATGAGTTTGATCAATGATATCAGGTCAAACTATGAACTATGTTTTTCCTGGTAGCTGAAGATGAGTTTACTCTGCATTAAAGATATAATAGAAATTCTAAGGTCATCCCTAGTGGCAGCAGCATGAGTCCAATGGGCTGACCAACTCCAGAACTGACTAACGGTTCTACTGACAAACTCAGTAGAACCACAGGACCAGTATTTATCACAGCAGGGTGGGTGGCAGCAGCCGTATCCACACCTGCCATAGCCACAGAGTCAGAACCTGGACAGTCGTAATAGCTGCTAGAGTAGCACATGATGTTAGGAGTGGAATGTTCGTTTGAGGAGCAGGAAATTATTCTGAGTTTATATGCCATTATCTGCCCAGAGCGTTTTATACACTGTCAGTGTTGCATAGGGCAAACCACAGGCATTGCTGGGCTAATGATTTAGAATAACTTTCACTAGTAAAATTTATTGATTCTTTTGTTTACTTAGGAGAAGAGAGTTCCTCAGATGTAAGATTTGCTTTGCTCTTCTACCAAGTGTCCTGTAATTAAATTGTATGATTTAATAAAACATTTTTGTTCTATTTTGAAAAGCAATTACTCTTAAAAATGTGATTAATTTAAGGGAGATTATCAAGTTATTATACACTTCCCACTCTCAAGTAACAGATCTGGAAGCCCAGGGACTACATTTCCCAATGTGCCTTACAAAATAAGATTTTGCATCAAATTCCACCATTGAGAGACACTTGAATGAGATTTAGGAAACATTCTAGATCCTTTTGAGTCTTTGGTTTGCTAGACTAAGTGAGGACCCTCATTACCCAGCCTATTTTGTTTTGATGTCAGAATAACATTGAGGAAATCATGCACTTTTAGAAATTCCCATTCCCCCATTTTTATGGCCCATACTTACTCATATTTATTTACTTAAAATGATGTGTTCTGGTGACTCGGTGTGATGAGCATATAGTCCTTCCTCCAAGGTTTGGTTTGTTGGCTTATTTTCAAATTTTTCTACAGAGAGAGAGAGAGAGAGAGAGAGTGAGAGAAAGAGAGAGTATGAGTGCAGGGAGGGGCAGCAGGAGAGGGAGAGAATCTTAAGCAGGCTCCCTGCTCAAGTGCAAAGCCTGGCAGGAGGCTTGATCCCACCCCTGACACCATGACCTGAGTGAAAATCAAGAGTTTGATGCTTAATTGACTGAGCCACCCAGGCGTCCCTGCTGGTTTCATTTTTAAAAATAACTTCAGTTTTTGAAAGTCTGCTTAAGGATTTAGAGTTTACATATGTGCATTTGTGAATATGTGGAAAGGACAAGATAACTCAGCTGGACCAAAGTCATTATTTCTGTTAGGGTAGAAATGCTGGATTTGAGGGAATGTGTGTGTTTAGCATTTTTAGGTGCTGCCAGTTTGCACTGGGGCTGTGTGTTTTCATGCCCACCAGGAAAGTTTGCGAATTCCAATTGCTGCACATTCTCAGAATTATTTGGTATTATCAGCCTCTTTAATTTTAGTCATTTTGATGGCTATGCAGTGCTCTTTTGTTGTGGTTGTAATTTGCATTTTCTTGCTTTAATGAAGTTGGTCATCTTTTGTTATAGTCTGCTGTAAAATGTTTGTTCAGATTTTTGGCCATTTTTAATTGTGTTTTGTGTTTTTGTCTAATGATTTGTAGGTATTTTAATTTTTGCACAAACCCCTTTTTTAGATACATGTCATATAAATATCTTCTCCCTGTCAGTGGATTTTTACTTTTAAAAATAGAATCTTGGGGCATTTGAGGGGTTCAGTCAGTTAAGCATCCAACTCTGGATTTCGGCTCAGGTCATGATCTCAGGGTCTTGAGATTGAGCCCTATGTCAGGCTCCTCACTGGGCATAGAGCCTGCTTAAAATTCTCTCTCTCTCTCTCCCTTTGCCCCTACAGTCCCCAAATAGAAATCTTTAATTTTGATCAAGTCCAATTTATTAATATTTTTAAAAAGATTTTATTTATTTATTTGAGGGAGAGAGCACACAGCAGGGGAGAGGGGCAGAGGGAGAAGCAGACTTGCAGGAAGCCCGATGTGGGACTCGATCCCAGGACCCTGGGATCATGACCTGAGCCCAAAGCAGATGCTTAACCAACTGAGCCACCTAGGCAGACCAATATTTTTTTATAGCTAGTGATCTTTACATGTTGTTTAAACAATCACTGCCTTGTTCTAATTAACCAAGATATTGTCATATCTTATTTTGGTGCAAGGTATGGATCAAGATTGATTTTCTTTTATATCCTTATCAAATTAATCTAAAATTATTTATTATGAAGTCATTCCTTTCATCTTCTGCACTGCTGTGGTATCTCAGTAGTACAAATCAGGTTACTCTGTAAGTTCGAGTCTGTTTATAGCAGCTATTTTTTTCCATTGGCCTTTGTCCTTATTCTCAAACCATGTGTTATGATTATACATTATCATGTCACTTGCTGATGGTGGCAGGTCCCCATTTTCCTTTCCAGTCTCTGTTACATGTGTGTACTTATTTATTTACATGTTATTGCACTGGCATTGAATTCTGGTACAAAGTTGGACCAAAGTGGTAAAAACTTTTATTAAGCTGTGGCTGTGGTTATCTTTGTCTTGTTCCTAACCTCCGGTGGAAATTATTCTGTATTTCAGCAATAAGTATGATATATTAGCTATTGATTTTGGGTAGATGCCATTTATCAAGTTGAAGAGATTATTTTGTAGTCCTGGTTTACTGAGATTTCAAAAAGTTCATGAATGCATGCTGAATTTTGTATTTTATCTGAATCTGTTAAGATATTCACATGGCTTTCTTTCTTTCTTTCTTTTTTTTTTGCTAATGTGATGAATTGCACTGAGTTTTCATACATTAAACCAATTTAGGATTTTGCAACTTTGGAATACAGCTCATGGGATTTGGTGCTGAAATGATACATTGTTTCAGGTTTTTATAGCTGGGTTCATCAGAAGTAGTCCCTTTCTTACAATATCCTTATTAGGTTTTGATTTTGTTAGTGTTACATTTTTCCTATTCTGTGGGACCGTGTTAGTATAATTGGTGCTTCTGCTTTACTTAAGTGGCTTAAGTGATTCACCAGTGAAGCCTGGAGCTTTCTTTGCATGAATGTCTTAAAATAGTGTGGGGTTCCATGGTGTAATGGTTAGCACTCTGGACTCTGAATGTCTTAAAATAGAGATTGGTCTTCTTTCACAGGTATCAGACTTTTCAGGCCTCTTGGTTCTCCTAATCTCTGTTACTTGAATGGTCTTTCTCCAGATGAAATTTCCATTTTCACATTGTTCCTTGTGTGCGTGGGGAGTGAAGGAGACCTAAACCAGTGCAGAATGGGTTGATATGACCTCAAAGGAAAATTCAGAACCATACATACTAGAATTGTTGTATGAGGAAAGCCATGATCCTCAATGTTGAAGCTGGTGTGCGGGGAAGGTGGCCAGGGACTTTTTGCACAAGATTGTCAGGTACAGACACTGAGCCAACAACCAAGAGCCACGGTAGATTTTCAACTCTTTTCCCTCAAACTATAGAGGAGTAATGAGAAGAAGGTGATGCAGAAGAAACCAGTTGCCATCACACAGAAGCACAGTGGCATCAGGAAACAGACAGCATTGATGTATATACGCGAATAGTGCTGTTTCTATAGGCAATATATATTTAAAGTCTGAATATATGAAGATGAGAATTTAACCAGATCAAATGTAGATGATTGGAGTGACTCAGAGTCACATGAAAGCATTTCAGACAGAACTGGTAATGACAACTCTGTCTTTTCTTTTAAAATGTTTGGTGTAATTTATGTTGAAATATTCCAAATAAAAAAGCATAAGACCAATACAAAGAATTTCTGTTCTCTTCACTCATATTCCTCAATTGTAAACAATTCATTGCATCTACATCTCTCTCTATCCCCTCTTTTCTCTCTCTCTCTGACACACACACACACACACACACACACACACACACACACACACCCCAACACCCATCTACTTTTTTCTCTCTCTTTCTTTCTCTGTCTTTATCTACTAGACTTATCCTCCTTGTGTATCACAATCTTATAAAATGCCACCGTCCCAGATATGGTACTAAAGATGTATCTCTTTGATTTCTCAATTCTAGGACGGGGACTCCTCTATACCCAATTCTGCCTCGTTTTCTGGGGTCATGTTTTGTCTTATAGTTGGCCTGGGCTCCCGGCAGTTACTTTCCAACAATAGCAGAGGGTATGCGTAAGGCATAGGACTACTTTTCATTGTCCTCACCTTTCAGTTGAGAACAGAGCTGTTATGTGTAGATAGAGAGAAAATTTCACTTATGCAGAGTCTAAACCAGCAGGTAGACAAGATTCTGTTTTAAGATTTTCTTAAGGCAAATTCAACAGTTTACATGTTTGATATTGTTCAGCATGGAGTCAGGCAGAAGGAACAAGAGGTGTTGGTGAGGGAAAATAAAGAACACAGTGAGTGTTGGATTAATGAAGTCAAGCTACAGAGGAGTAGTTATAGAGCATCCTTCGGGTAAATCTGTTTTATTTATGTGTACCAGTGACTTATTAGTATTTTTAGTGGGTACCAAAAGGTAATTTTATTCATTAATCTATTTTTAACTGAAGAGGTTTTGCCAAATAAAATCTATATAGACCACATGTCCTTACTTTCCAGAGTGATCAAAAGGTTGAATGAGGTACAGAACCATTCTGAGCCTTGCATTTTATTTGCATTTTATACTGTTGCTGAACAGAGCTTCCCTCTTACCTGATAAGCAAAACCATTTTAAACAGCATTATTATTTTACCACCCAGGCTCTCTAGATGTGTGGCTACAGTATCTGTAAAGATTCCTGTTTTTTCCCCATGTGTCCTTAAATGAAATATTTACACCCACATGCACACATCTGCATGGTAGAGAGAATTAAATATAAACACCAAGCATTTTCCAATGAATGAGAAAGTTTATTGAAACATTAACTTAAAAACTTTTTCACATCAAAATTGTTAACTGAAAATCTAGGGAGAAGGAATGCAATAGCAAACATAAACATTTTTATGAATTGTGAGGTACTACATGTGGCTTTGGTCAATCAAGTTGAAGCATGCTGAACTTGTAGTGTGCTGTAGCTGAAGGAGTCTTGATAAAATTTTCATTATTGGAAAGAGGAATAAATTGCTTGTAGGAAGAACACTGGAAGGATAATTGGAAAGCACAGGAGGGGGAGTTCTGCAGAACGAATGACTCTAGAAGTTTCTCAGTAGAATCCGTAGGACCAGTATCTGCCACAGCGAGATGGGCGGCAGCAGCCATATCCATACCCGCCATAGCCACAGCCCAGGCCACGGTAGCCACAGCCCAGGCCACCATAGTAATTGCTGTAATAGCACATGGTGTTGAGGATGGAAGGTTCAGTTGGGGAGCAGGTTGTCTATTTTCTCAGTGTGCATGCTAACATCTGTGCTGGGCCTTTTATATGCCCTCCTTGGTGGGTGTGGTAAGCCACAGACAAGAGTGAGCCTCATAGTTTGCATTAATTTGCCTTTTAAACTTTCATAAAGAAGCCCTCATAATTGAGAATCCTTTGCTGTTGTGTTAGGATTCCCACAATCAAAGTCAATGCCTTTAATGAGCAACCTTTGTTATATTTGGAATGCCTTACTATGTTTTTGTTAGTTTAAAGTCTATGACAAGTTTGCATGGGAAGCTCATTTTTCTCCTGTGTTAATGATTCTTATTTTTGTTATTTTACTTTTCATCTCATGGTGAAACGTGTGGTTAGGAGTTATGATCTCTACGTGGGTATGTGGGTTCATGAGTTGAAGACATTAATGAAGACGCAAAACTGCTAAATTACCTATTTTTTTTGAATAAACAATTATTTCCCCTAGATAGCAGTTTTCAGTGATTATATACAACAGAATGGCTGCTTATATATTCCTTTATTGTTTTATTTTTTTATTAAAGATTTTATTTATTTATTTGGTAGACTAAGATCACAAGTAGGCAGAGAGGCCAGCAGAGAGAGATAGGGTAACAGGCTCCCCGCTGAGCAGGGATCCTGATGCAGGGCTCAATCCCAGGACCCTGAGATCATGACCTGAGCTGAAGGCAGAGGCTTAACCCACTGAGCCACCCAGGAGCCCCTCCTTTATTGTTTTAATGCCACCTCTTCTTTCACCTTGAAATTTGTTATTATTCAGAATTCTTACCTTGGTCTAGGCGATTTTACTATTGATTTATACAATTTACTGTTTACCTTTTCTTAATTTCCCTTTAAATACATTAATTGGATCTTTTGGAGGAATATCCAACTTAGTGAACTTACATGTCACACTGTTGTCGAAACCCCAAATTGGGACACTGATGAAGACTCATTCATGTATAAGTACATGTATGAGATCTTTCAAACTCGCCCCTCTCTGGACCCAGGATTTTCCTTGCCTGGTCAGTTGCCCATAAGAAAAAGCATGACCTCAGTAGAGAAAACAGACAAATGGGGATGCCTGGGTGCTGCCGCCAGTTAAGTGTCTAATTCTTGATTTCAGCTATGTCTCGATCTCAGAGTCGTAAGTTCAACCCCCACATCGGGGTCCATGTTGGGCTTAAAAATAAAATCACATGCCACTGGCCCAGTACTAGTTCTGACTGGCAGTCATTTATGTGATGTTTAGAATAGACATAATATCTCATTTATGTAAGGTCTGGACTCTTTCCTAGAAATGCTTAAGCTAGGAGCACCTGGGTGGCTCAGTCAGTTAAGCGCTTGCTCTCGATTCAGGTCATGATCCCAGAGTCCCGGGATCAAGCCCCGCATCAGTCCCCCTGCTCAGAGGGGAGTCTGCTTCTCCCTCTGCCCCTCCCACTCTCTCTCTCTCTGTCAAATTAAAAAAAATAATAAAATCTTAAAAAAATGCTTAAGCTACACAAAAGAGTTTCTATTTCCTTAAGCAAACCCTGAAAGATATATCTTATAGTGCAGGCTTATGTACAAGACATCACTGAGGAAGATAACATATAATATATGTGTGAATTATGCAACATGCAATTTTATTGTATCAAAAAGTAAATTTCTCTTCCTGGTTTTAAAAGATTAACCTCCTTCAGGGTTGATGCTGCTTATAACCCTATATCTAATGAAAGTATCCTTCAAAACTTAATATAAAATAAAGATTTCTTTCCAGAGAAAACTGGCAAGTAGATCCGCATTAAGAAATACTTAAGAGCTTTCTTCCAGTAGAAGAATGATCCCAAATAGAAACATGGACATTCAAGAAGTTATGAAGATCAAGGTGAAGTGAAATATATAACTTAATATAAAGGCTGGGAAATGAGCAGTGGGTGGAGGGTGTTTACAAGCTGGATGGTGGTGACAATGACCTGGAATGGATTGTGGAGCCTGAGCAGGGCGTGATGTCATCCATAGGTCCTAGTGTGGTAGAACAGGACCTGAGTGGAACATGAAGGCTCTTTAGGGAGAAGGCAGGGGAGTGGGGATAGCCCAGTGCAGGACAGCAGTATTTGAGGACAGTGAGCACAGGAGAGGAGTGATTGAAGTGGTAGCTATCCAGAGCAGAACCTTGGAGCCCTAGTTGGGTTAGGAGAGCATCTCATGATGGAGAACAGCAAGGGAGGCCCAGTGTGGGGTGCTAGAGTCTAATCTGGGTGAGGAGAAAGTTTGTCCAGTCCTGCACAGGTATTAGAGCCTGAGCAAGATAAATTGGAATCAGACAGCAGTAACTGTTTGTTGTGGGTTGTTGGAGCACATATGGAGTGAAGATGGTGTCTTCATAAAAGTTGTGGTAGGACATTTCATTGGTAGTGAAAATGGGTTACATATTGGAAAAGTGATCAAATAAATACATAGATTAAGGGTAATTATAGTCACTGACAGTGGCCATCATGAGAAACTATGGTGGACAGAAAACCAGAATGAACATTGTGAGGTTGGCCCGGAATCACAAGTATCAATGTGAATGCATGGTTTTCAATATATATATAGATAGACACGGCATAAATATGGGGGTGGATGTGTATCTATATATAATAGATGTATGCATATGTTCCTTAGCTTGGCTACTGAGAGGACCTGGGAGTAGCATCTTCCAGTAACAACAAGCACATCTATTGTCTAGATCTTAATTTTTAAATGCTTTGTCCAGAAATAGAAATTTTGGAAAATTGGTTGATGCCAATATTGTAGTAGAATAGTCAAAACACGAAATTAAACCATCTCTTTGTGCCAAAAGAAATTCTCAAAAACTGTTAAAAGCATATAGGATGTGTCAAAATGACACAGAAGCTAGCTTGAAACATTTCCTGTTGGCCAAATAAACCACGGCCTGAGCAATAATTAAATAACAATAGGATTTAATTATATTATAACCATTGAATAAAATATAAATGTATGTGTGTTTATGGATGTAAAAGAAATGTATAGGGGCGCCTGGGTGGCTCAGTGGGTTGGGCCTCTGCCTTCGGCTCAGGTCATCATCCCGGAGTCCTGGGATCGAGCCCCGCATCGGGGTCTCTGCTCCATGGGGAGCCTGCTTCCCTTCCTGTCTCTGCCTGCCTCTCTGCCTGCTTGTGATCTCTACTGTCAAATAAATAAATAAAATCTTTAAAAAAAGAAATGTATAAATAAGTGGGAGAGAAGAAAGTTTTCCCTATAGTGAAATACCAATGGATTACTATAGAAAGGATGATAGATTTTGAAAAAAAAAAAAATCACTATTTGGAACCCATCATAGTGATAATCGGTTCAGCTAAAAACATCAAAAGGCACCAAGACTAGTATGTGAAATCTTGCCAAGAAATGGGTTATTTCCATAGCCTAAAAATAATTCCCCCGAAAATACTTCTTAATTACAAAGCAGTAGAGAATATCTTTATAGCAGATAAACCCAGAAGTCACCACCATCATCAAATAATGAAGGTTAACATTTCTAGAAATGGGACAAATCAAAATCCTACATCATCTGATAATATGTAATGGGGGAGAATATAGCATCATTTCTGTGATATTCCTACCCAAAGGCAAAACCTAAATCTCGCTGCAAATAAACACAAACCAAAGTTGAGGCACATTCTTCAAAACAGCTGGTCTGGAAGTCTCAAAAATGTCAAGGTTGTGAAAATCTAGGAAACACTGAAAAATTATCCAGATTAAAGGAGGAAAATGAGACATAGTAACAAAAGTCAACATACACTCCTAAATTAATCCCTTTATATGAAAGACATTATTGGACAGTTGGTGCAACGAGAACATGGTCTGAATATTAGAAGGTAGTAATTCTCACTATTAATTTCTTGATTTTAATGATTGTTTTGTAGTTATGGGGGAGAAGATCTTTGTTTGTGGGATATGAATGCTAACCTGGAGTGCTCCAGGGTGAAGGGGTATCGTGTTTGCAGATCACTCTCAAATGATCTGGGGAATAAAATAGTATTCTGTGGTATTTTGCTACTTTTCTGTAAGTTTAGAATTATTACAAAAAGAAAGAGAAAGAAAGAAGAAAGAAAGAAAGAAAGAAAGAAAGAAAGAGAAAATGGGGTGCCTGGATGGCTCAGTCGGTTAAGCGACTGACTCGATTTCACCTCAGGTCAAGATCTCAGGGTCCTGAGATCGAGCCCCAAGTCGGGCACCATGATGGCTACTAAGCCTTTCCTCTACCCCTCCCCTCTTCTCTCCCTCTCTCTTGGGAAAAAAAAAAAAAAAGGAAAATGTAAACAAAATTAATATGATTGACCAAAATAACGGGATAAAAGATAAAGTTTACATGGCTATTCCAACATGCACAGAAAGCATGTAATAAAACCCCAGACCAATTTGTAATAATGATTTTTAGCAAACCAGAGCTAGATCAAATTCTTATTCTGAAAAAGTGTACTGTAAACTGTTGACAGCAAACTTCATACCTAATGGTGACATATTTGAAATGTTCCTCCTGGGATGATAGATAAAATGAGGATAACTGATAGCATGCCCTCTCTATAATCCTGCCCTGTAGTTACAGTCTAATCAACAAGGCAAGAAAAAGTAAAAAATATCACTTATACAAATAATAAAATAACATTTTCTGATTTAAAGATGACAAAAATAAAAAGGGATATCTAAATAAGCTATTAGAATTAATAAGTGAAGTTACCAAGATTTCTGTACACAAGGTCAATAGATAAATTAGGAGTTTTTTGTTTTTTAGAGAGAGGGAGAGAGAGAGCAAGCAAGTGGGACAGGGGAGGGAGAGAGAGAGAATCTCTTTTTTTTCCACATATGATTTAGTTATTTATTTATTTTTATTATGTTATGTTAGTCACCATACAGTAGTACATCATTAGTTTAAGCAGGCACCATGTCCACACAAAACCCAACATGGGGCTCGATCTTACCACCCTGAGATCATGACCTGAGGTGAAATCAAGAAGTTGGTCACTTAACTTACTGGACCACCGAGGCACCCTAAGGTCAATAGATAAAAAGTAATTCTATTTATGAAAATGAGAAACAAATAATAAACAAATAAAATTAAAATTAAAGAATAGATCTTTTAGAATAGTATAAACAAGACATTAATGTCTAGGAATAAATACAGTGAAATATATTTAAGACTGATGGATGAAATTCCACAAAACATTAATGAGAGAGATTAGAGAAGATCTAAATAAATCAAGGAATATACCAAGTTTAAGGGCAGGGAAACTCCAATTTTATAATGGCAGTTCTTTCTAAACTGATGTATAACTTGATGCCATATTACTAAAATACCAGATCTTTTTTTAGTTGTTGTTTTTTTTGGTAAAAATCAGCCAGGTGACTCCAAGTCATGTAGAAATCCAAGGGGCAAGAATAACTAAGACAGTGCTTCAAAGGGCAAAGCTTGAAGTCTCACTCTACCGATACCAAAATTTATTAGTCAAGCTCAGTAACCAAGACTGTGTGTTCTTGAGGCAAATTGGGCAAAAAGGTCATGGAAGGAAGTAAATAAAGAGTCCAGAAACGTTAACAACATGCAGTCAGCTGATAGATCAACGTTACCCTTCAGTGCAAGGAGGTGAGATAATCTTTTTAATAAATGGTGCTGGAAAATATTATTTGAAAATATTTGCCTACATCTTATAACATGTCCAAAAATCAATTTCAGTTATGTTTATATCTAAATGTGAAATTAAAAAATTGAATGTTGTAACAACAAAAATTGCTTAAATAGAACAGAAAAAGTTGGAATGCAGTGAATTAAGAACTTCTGCTCATCACGGTACAAGAGAGAAAAATGAGCCACTGAGTTAGAGGAGATAATTGTAGTGTGTGTTCATGAAACGTTCCAAGGGACAAATGGGCAAATAACTTGGATAAGCACTTCATAAAAGGACTGTATCTAAATGGCAACCAGGGGACACTCATAGAATGTCTAAAATAAACATGCCTGGAAATATCCAGCTTTAGCAAGGTTGAGGGAGGACTAGAAACATCTTAGGAGGAGGGATGTAAATTGGAAAAATTATTTTGGAAAGCCGTATGACTTCACTTGCTGAGTGAAGGTAAGCATGCACACACCCTATACCCAGAAATTTCACTTCCAGGTATACACTCTACAGAAATGCACACATATATTGGCCAGATGAAATGTAATCATTAAAAAGTATAACAAAACAAACAAACAAAAAACCCCCCAAAATTCCACACAATTACCTGTTACTGAATAATTATAGTCACACAACGGAATATTCTATGGAAATGAGGAAAGATCTTTTACTTGAACATGTATGTTTGAATCTCACAGAAATGAACAAAATAAGCAAGACCACATACTGTGCTTTTATTTTTATAAGTTTCTAAAGCAGGCAGAACTAATCTATAATGTTAGAAAAAAATATTGATTACCTTGGGATAGTGACTACCTTTTTTTTTTTTAAAGATTTTATTTATTTATTTGACAGACAGAGATCACAAGCAGGCAGAGAGGCAGGCAGAGAGAGACAGGGGGAGGCAGGCTCCCTGCTGAGCAGAGACCCAGATGCGGGGCTCGATCCCAGGACCCTGAGTTCATGACCTGAGCCAAAGGCAGAGGCTTAACCCACTGAGCCACCCAGGCACCCTACAACTACATTTTTTAACAGTTCATCTAGTTGTTCACTTATGATTTAAGCATTTTCCTGCATGAATTTACACTTCAAACATTTACTTGAAAGAATATGAAACAAAAATTGTCCATTGTTATTATCATTATTATTTGCAAAAGGTGCTCACCAAACAGTACCTTCAATTCAAATGGTCAGTTTTCTGGTCATTTGTTCTCTCAATTTATAGGCATGGCGGAGGTGGGTGGACAATAGTGATTATCACAGTAACCTAAATCCCCTTCCAGAGAAACCCACATTCTTATCAGATAGTCTTTACCTCAGAGATTTTATGAGAAGACAAAATATACTATTGACTCATACAATTTTAATTTTGAAATTAAGATAATGGAGATTGATAAATGGAAATATTTGGGTACTCTTAATTTGTCATGTGCTTATTAATGAAACAGTATGGAAATGCAATGAGTTTTGTCTGCCTTATTAATTCATTCATTTAATAAATATTCACATAGTATCAAATATATGCTGGGCAGCTGTGAATCATGTGACTTAGTTCTAGTTCCTGATACCATCTCTTTTCACACTCACTATAAGAAGACATTGCAATTTTGCAAAATCATTAGAGTACCATTAACCATATCTGGGGAAAATAGAAGAAAATTCTTTTACTACAGTTCTGAAACTATAAAACACGGTTTAGTATAATTTTGAATAAATAGATATCGATATCTGTATCACTGATATTTTTAAATAGCATACACACTCAATTTTGAATGCTGTGTCTGAAAGATAGCAATCAAAATCCTATTTGTATAAGGTATTTTTCTATATTCAATTTTTTGAATGATAATTTAAAAAAAAGTGTTTAATAAAGATGAGAATTTCCTCACTTAAATCAATCATACAGGACACATATATACATGTTGCTCGGGCACAAAACCGACAGAAAGAAAGAATATAAATGAAAAAAAAACAATGTTGTCAAAGACCGTTCATTTAAAAATGAAGTTAAAACTTTTTGTACAAGATCGAATTAAGCCTTACACAGAAGTAAAATGCTTAATACAGCATTAAAAGGAGATATTTCCTGTTAAGCAGAAGAAACACTTCAATAAAGAAGAAAGAGTTGTATCTGCTTTATGTAACCTCACACTCAGGAATTAAGATGGATTTTCCATATCTGAAAAGAGTTAGAATTTCTGGATGCAGAATTCAGGACATTAAGAGAATACATCCAGTTGGTGAATTGCTCTGACATTTTCTCAGTAGACTCCATAGGACCAGTATCTGCCACATAAAATTGGAGGCACCAGCAGTGTCCTTATGAACCACAGTCACAGCCTAGCCATCCAGAGTAATTTCTCTAGTAGCACATGGTATTGGGAGTGCCAGGTTCAGTTGAAGAACAGGGAATCCATTTGCTTAGATGGAAGATCACCATCTGTTCAGACCCCCTCTGTACTCAGAAAACAATAGGTTGTGTTGACCTAATTTGCCCAAGAATTTTGGAGCCTCTTGATTCATAATGCAAAAAAGATAATTTTGCTATTACATCAAGATTGCCAGAAATGCGTCATGCACTTTTAAAAGGTAATTTCTCTCCTAATTTCAAAACCTTTAAGTTTTTGTTTAAATTCCAGTTGGCTAACATGTGGTGAAATATTAGATTCAGGTGTAGAATTTAGTGATTTGTCACTTACATACAACACTCAGTGTCCTCCTTTAAAAAAAGAAAAAGGAAAATTTTAAGATTTAAAGATGCACTTATCTAAAATAAAAATCTGCATTAAAAAAAACCCCTTCCTATTTCTCTATTTGGTAACGTAAGTATGTCCAGGTTAAAAGGGATAGCACAAAACGTGAAAGCCATATTCCATGTGTTTGGTTTTGCTAACAAAGCTTCATTTTAAGTTAGACATAATCTGACAATTCATACAGTACAAATGAGTTTGTGGGTTCATGAAGGAGAAATTACCTGACATTACATCATGATAAATTCTCCTATCCATTTCCTTAGGGATAATGGGTCTCCAAGTTCAGGGTTTCTGAGGATTACAACTAGCTGACATAGAGCCATTCCACTTTTACTGAAATCCAAAATACACACAGAAAAGACCACAAATTGTAAGTTCAGAAATAGATTAATTTTCACAAAATAACCATACCCATTTAGTCAGCATTAAGATCACCAGAAAGGATAACAGTAGGACCCAGAAGGATTCTCCCATTTCTTGCCTTCATCCCTCCCCCAGGCATTTCTCATCCTCCCTTTCGAAACCATGTGTTTGTTTTAACACCTTTATTCTTTGTACAAATAGACTCATACCCTACATACTATTTTTACCTGGTTTCATTTGTTCACCTGAGAGCCATACATTTTGTTTGTGTAGAAATTGTTCATCTTCACTGCTGAATAGCATTCTCTGGTATTATATGCCACAATTTATTTACCCGTTTATTGTTGATGGAGAGTTGGCTTATTTCCAGTTTTAATCACTATGAATATTGCTTCATGAATATTTGTGTACATATCTGTTGATAAACATATATTTGTCTCAGTCAGATACTGCCACAATAATATTGCATAACAAATGGGCAGGAAACACAGTTTCGTGTGAGAGTCAACATTTACTTCACCCTCCTGTGTCTACTTGTTACCGCAGTTTGGCTGAACTAGGCTCGGCTTGACACAAAGCAGAGAGTTAGATCCTTTGACTTAACCAGCATCTCATGGGTTCATCTCCTTCTCACTACAGAAAACAGGAGGGCAGGGGTCCAGCTGCAATGATGGAAGCACATTTCCAGTCTCTGCTCACATGCCCATTAATGCTATCATGGAAAGCAAGTCAAGACGTGGGGATACACCTTGTTCCTGCACACCCTGTCCACTCTGAGGTCATACAAGTCCCATAGCTAAGCCAAAAACAGTGGAGAAAGGAACAGAATCCTTTTATGGAGGTCACGGAGGAGGCAGTGAAATTTTTATGAAGAACAGTTTATTCTGCCACAGATACAGTTTGTTGGGGCATAACTAGAATTGGAATTGTAGTTTTTTAGAGTATAAATTTGTTCAGTTTTTGGAGATATGCTACCGGATGGTTTTCCAGAGTCGTCGTGTTATTTGATAACTCCACAAGCTGTTGGTCCACATTCTCATGAGCAGGTCATGCTGCCTGTCTTTTCTTTTAGCTATTCTGGTTGTGTAGTGATTTCACTTTGCGTTTCCCGGATACCTAATACACTAGAACATCTTTTTACATAGTATTAGCCGTTTCTAGGTATCCTTATTTTATGAAGCACCCTAACCCTAACCCTGTTTCCTACTGAGCTGTATAGGAGGAATAATGAACAAACTCTTACCCCTGCTACATCAGAATTTAATCTTAAGTTTCACTGGCTAATTTTACTCTCCTGGTAACTTGAAAGGTGATGAACATCAATGACATTGCAAGCATCATTGCCTATGATACAAGTTCTTGTTAAATTGCATTTGGACAAAGAGAAGCCACTCGGGATGTGATCTGGACACTTGTGCCAATGACCCAAAGAAGATAGCCTAAAACTGTAGGTAGAAGAGATCAGTGGTGTCAGTCCAGAGATGCTGCCCATTTGGTACTGACCAGAGGCAGCCAAAAGAGAGTGCTCATGGGAATCAAGTTGTTAATTATTCTGAAAACAAAACAAAAAAAGACACAAAAAACCCTATAAGCCTGTTAGGATGTGGATGCCTTAATATATTTTATATATGTATATATTATATTATGTATATATGTATGTATTGTGTATATATGTATATACATAAAATATATAAGGGCATCTATATATAATGGCTTCAGATCACCTGAATGTGGAATGCATAGGTTTACACAAGTGTGGAAAGAAATAGTTGGTCTGCTCTCCCCTTTTGGTAACATCATCCTTACAGGAAAAAAAATCTGTGCAATGATTTCTCTTTTTATTTCTTTCTCCTTCTATCACACTCATGATTGAATACATATGGCACAGACACACAAGATAGAAATGAGAAGCAAAACAGCATTATTTATGATAAGATAATTGAATTTTTGGAAAAATTACATAAAGATGTTATAGTAAACAAGTGAGGTATAATAATCATGTGATAATAAGAGTTACTATACATTGTGAGGTATTCCAGGGAAGTTTGGCTAATTAAGTTGAAACATATTGGATCAAGATTTTGTATTCTTCTTATGTTTTGTTTTCAGGTAGCATAGGGTGAAATTTCACCTTAGAAGAGAGAATAGAAAATCTTCAGTGAAAATCAGAAAACACAGGGAGAAGAGACCAATAGTGTGAGTGATTCTAGGAGTTTTCCAGTAGAATCCATAGGATTCTGCCACAGTAATATGGGAGGGGGCAGCCGTACCCCTACCCACCAGAGCCACCAGAGCCACAGCCAGAGACACCACCCAGGCCACCAGAGTAGTTATGGGGTAGCACATTGTGACAAGAGTGGTAGGTTTAGTTATGAAGCTGAGAATCGGTTTTCTGAGTTCAAAAGTCACCACCTACAGGGGCACCTGGGTGGCTCAGTGGGTTAAAGCCTCTGCCTTCGGCTCAGGTCATGATCCCAGGGTCCTGGGATCGAGCCCCACATCGGGCTCTCTGCTCTGCAGGGAGCCTGCTTCCTCCTTTCTCTCTCTCTACCTGCCTCTCTGCCTACTTGTGATCTCTGTCAAATAAATAAATAAAATCTTTAAAAAAAAAAAAGTCACCACCTACAAATGGGCTTTCATATATCCCCAGTAGAAGGTGGGGAAAACGAATGGAAGTTTGGGCCTCATACTTCAGGCTAATTTGCATTGAAAATTTCTCAAATCTATTGTTGGGAAGAGAAGCCTTCATAAATAAGAATAGTTTGCAGCTGTGTCAGGATTCTCCCAGCAAATCAGGTGCCTTTTCTAAGCAATTCCTGTCTATTTAGAAAGCTCTAACTCAATCTATTCTTGTTCAGAGCCTGTTCATTTTTATGGGAAGCTCCTTACCACATTTTTTTGAGGCATTTTTTAACCTATGAAATGCGTAGCCTGGAATTATGAAAATCTTGATGTATGAATGTGGATTGTGGATGGGATAAGTTAACGAGATCACAAAATGAATAATCTTTGTTTTGAAAAAATTTTTTTAATGCAAACACTAATGCAGCTATGCATTTGTAGTGAATTACTTATGGTAGATTGCCTATTCATTTATAGGCACTTTGTTTCATAAATCCATATTAATAGGTCTGTCCATTCACATTTAGACTTGAGTCATTTTTGTGTCTAGGTGAGTTTTTTCAATTCAACCATGCAAATAACAATTTATTTATATTTCCTTTTCTTTATAATGTATTAGTTAATTTGCTAGAAATAGAATTTAAGTTCCTTATGGGTGAAACCTACATATGTCCTTATATATTTTTATATTATAAAGAGGCAAAACTTCTGTCAAAAATCAGAGTTCTCAATAGGACATACGTATTAGAATAAGAGATGTTTGTCCAGAAAAGTAAAAGAACATGTTATATGTCTAAGTGAACCCTATAGTGCCAGATTTTCTGAGAACATCCCTATACTATTCCCTACTTTCTACGGTCTTCCATTTATCAGAGGGACTAGAAACTACTTTTCTCAGAGGCTCTTGCTAGAAGGATTTCAAACTAAACTATTTAAATGATAGGCTATTGTTTAAGATTGATCAAGATTGTTTAAAGAGAGGAGAATACCACATTATTAGAGAACAGCAGTGGGAAAATACATGACTTTTGAAATACATGAAGTTTTATGTGAAATATTGGCTACCATCCTGATAACCATCTGTGGCTTTTGCACTTTCTTGACTTACTGAAACATAACAGAAAGTCTGAGCAGCAGGATAGACATTTCTTAACTTTTTTTTTTTCCCATTACTTTCATTGGTTGAGTAAGCTCTTTTTACTTTCCTGTGGATTACTTGAACTTCTTCTTGATCTCATCTTGATTTACTTGCACCATTTTTTTTAATGTATCTATTTTTATTGTTTTCTAAGTGGTTGCTGTAGGCTTCACACTATTAGCTCCATTACTCGTTTGAGTCTACTTACATAAACATTTTACGATGTTAAGTGAGGTGTAGAATCTTATTCCCATTTAGGAAATATAATTGTCTTAAACATTTCTCTTATATCCATCAACACCACATCAGGCAGTGCTATATATTTTGTTTCAACCATCAAATATGACTTAGGAAAATCACTAGAAGAAAAATAGTTTAAAATATTTACCCCAATTTTACCCGCTCTAGCAACTCTTTTTATTTCTGTAGCTCCAAACCTTCTATTGTTACCATGTCTGTTTTAGAGAACTTTCCTTAGCCACTTATTAAGGGTAGATGCTAAGGACAAATTCTCTTAGTTTTCCTTCATCTGTGAATTCCAGAGGACTACTCTTGACACATGTAAATTTCACAGGTAATTCTTTTTTTTTCTTTTAGAATTTGAAAAATGTTGTGTCACTTCCTTTTAGCCTGAGTGGTTTCAGATGAGAAATTTGCTGTCATTTAAATTGTTTTTTCCTAATAAGTAACACGCTGGAAAAAAATGATTTTTCAAAATTCTTTTTTAAATTTCTTATTCTCTTTCTCATCATCTAGGACTCTGATGATACTGATGTTAGCTTTTCTTGTTATTGTCCCACAAGTCCAAGAGCCTCCGTTTATTTGTTTGGTCTATTTTCTCCCTGTTGTTCAGTTTAGTAAATTCTACTGCCCTGCCCTCAGGTTTACTGATTTTATCATTTGTCATTTCCACTTTACTGTTAAACTCAGTGAGTTTTTATTTTTATTTTGGTGGTTGTATTTTTCAGTTCTATACTTTTCATTTGGTGCTTTTTATAATGTCTTTTGCTGAGATTTTCTATTTTTTCATTTCAAGAGAATTTTTTAATTGCTTCTTTTTAAAGATTTATTTATTGATTTGAGAGAGAGAGAGAGAGAGGCTGCTTTGGGGAGGGGCAGAGGGAGAGAGGAAAGAGAATCCTAAGCAGACTCCATATTGGGCATGGAGCCCAACGTGGGGCTCAATCTCAGAAAACTGAGATCACCTTCTGAGCCAAAATCAAAGATTAGAGGCTTAACCAACTATACCTCTCAGGCACCGCTAATTACTTCTTGAAGTAATTTTATGATGGTTGTATTAAAATTCTTATCAGTTCTATAAAGAGATATTTGTAAGATAATTCCAATATCTGATCAATCCTGATGTTGGCATATGTTCTTTTCTCATTCAAATTGTGATTTTTTGTTTCTTAGTATAATGAGTAATTTTTAAAATTATGTTCTGAATATTTTGCATAGCGTAAGACTTGGATCCCATTTCACCTCTTTTTCTCTCTTTTTAAAACAAGCAGTCTTCTTCTGAGGGAGTAGGGGCTAGGTGTGTGTGTTTGTTCACCTTCCTCTTGGGCCACTGAAACCACTCTGGCTAAAGTGAGCTGCTAACTCACACTGGTTCCTCACTGCATATGGGTGGAGTAAAAGTTTAGTACCTCTCTTTGCCCTGCTAACACTTTCTGGTAAAAATAGGGTGCCTAATTGCATTGCCTTATTGGCACGAACTGGGAGATAGAAACCCAGATTCCCACTGGGCCCTGCTGATACCACAGTCAATGTGAATAATCTGAATTTTGCTTATTATATCTGTATACATAACCATCTGAGTGGTGGTTTGATGACTGACAAGCTGCCACAGCAACATGGATCTCTCTACTGAGAAGCCCACAGTATTTTTAGCTATCACATTCTGCAGAAAATGTATAATTTGACAAAAATGCCATAATATTAAAGAAATTCAGATTCTGGAGATTGATGAATATAAATAAGTAGATATTTTTTGTCACATGTTCTTAAGAGAGAGTATGGGAGAAGAATGAAAAGTTTCGCATAATTGTTAGCATCCTTCATTCATTCATTAATAAATATTTGTAAAGTACTCTCTGCAGTGTTTATGCTTGGTGACCATTTTTCTAAGTGCTGAACTATAGTACTTACCTTTTGGTATCTTAATATATTCTTTTTCCATAGTCATACCACAATAACATGACAAGTACAAGAGACCATTAGATAAATATCCATCTTGGATGAAAAAAGGACTAAAGTTATTTTAACATATTCATAATTTTTTGTGAAGTTTTGGAATATAATGAAAATGAAGTGAGAAATAATGAATCCTGTTTAATGACAAAAAAACACATTTCACTTAAATATCCTCAAATGAAATTGTTCCTAGTAGCTGGATCTGTAAGAAAGGTAGTCTCAGTGGAAAATTATTAGCGTTGGCCAAACCAAAGTAATAAGTCTATACAGAAGCACAGCAATAAATGGTTCACTCCAAATGTATAGTGTCAGGAAAAGCCTAAGAACAGAGACATCAGAATAGAATAATGGAAAATTAGGTTACTATTATAGAAAGTGTTATTAAGTAATTAAAATAATGATTAGTTACACTTATCTTCTGAAGATAAGGTTTTAGTGTGATCAAGGTGATGATGGCAGTAAGTGGCTGTAGATATATGTGAATGCACAAATTTACATTAGCGTTGCCTATGAAGTAATAAGAATCCTATATTTCTGATACTTCATCACATTGGGAATGTCAATAGCACAGTTTCTTCAGTCATAATCACCAAAACCTAATGGAGACAAAGATAAGTAAATGAAAATAAAGCAAAGCAATACTGACAATAAGAATGTTGATTTTATTTTTAGTTTTATTTTTTAAAAGATTTTATTTATTTGTTTGACAGACAGAGATCACAAGTAGGCAGAGAGGTAGGCAGAGTGAGAGAAGGGAAGCAGGTTCCCCACTGAGCAGAGAGCCCAGGACCCTGGGGTCATGACCTGAACTGAAGGCAGAGGCTTTAACCTGAGCCACCCAGGCACCTCAGAATGTTGATTTTAAAATGAAGTTAAAATTTTTCTGCCCACGAAAGCTGTTGAAATAAACTGTGCATTGAAGTAAAATGGAATTATAATTTAAGAGGAAAAAGTTCTATAAATCATACCATATTTCAAATGATATTTTAATCAACCAAGGTGAAACATGTCAAATTTGAACCTTAGTCTTCCCTCCCACTATTCCTGTAGGCTGGTTGCATTGGACTATTTGAGGAGAGAATAAAGTTCTATGTAAAGAGTTCTAAAAACAGAGTCAATCACAGGCAGAGAAGTCCAATAATCTAAGTGGCTCTAGAAGTTCCTCAGTAGAATCCATAGGACCAGAATCTTCCACAGCAAGATGAGTGACAATAGCTGTATCCATACCCCCACTAGCCGTAGCCATAGCCACAGCCCAAGTGGCTATAGTCATAATCCAGGCCACCATAGCAATTACTGTGGAAACACATTATAAAAGGAGTGGATGGTTCAGTTGAGAAACAGAGAAACATGCCTCAGATTGAATGTGACCATTTGCATACAACCTCCTATACACCCTCTATAGTGGGTGGAGAAAACCATAGGCAGTGTTTACTGTATATTTCACACTAATTTTCATTGGAAAATTTTTAGGGTCTCTTGATCCATAAGGTGATATGAAGTCTTCATCAATAGGATTCTTTTGATAAAATGTTAGAATTCCTACAGTCAAATCTTGTGGCTTTAAGAAGGGGCATTTTTTTTTTTCAACAAAAGAAAACTAATATTTCAATTAAGAATGGGCAAAGGATCTGAACAGACACTTTACGAAACAAGATGGATGGATGATAAATAAGCATACAAAAAGATGCTCAACATTGGATGTCATTAGAGAATTGCAAATTAAAACACTGAGATACCACTGTACAACTTTTAGGATAACTAAAATCCATAACACTGATAGTGCCAAATGTTGGCAAGAATGTGGAGCAATAGGAACTCTCATTCATTGTTGGTAAGAATACAAAATGATACAGCCACTTTGGAAGACAGTTGGGCAGCTTCTTACAAACTAGTCTCTTACCATACTACCCAGTAACCTGTGTTCCTTGCCATTTACCCAAGTGAGTTGAAACTTACATTTACACAAACATCTGCTCTTGGTTATTTATAGCAGTTTTTTTTAAATTTTATTTTTTATAAACATATAATATATTTTTATCCCCAGGGGTACAGGTCTGTGAATCGCCAGGTTTACACACTTCACAGCACTCATCATAGCACATACCCTCCCCAATGTCCATAAACCATTTATAGCAGTTTTATTCATAATTGCCAAAATGTGCAAGCAACCAAGACATCCTTCAATAGGTAAACGGATAAGCAAACTGTGATGCATCCATGCAATGGATATTATTTGGTGAAAAAATGAAATGAGCTGTCAAGCCACTAGAAAACATGGAGCAATCCTAAATGCATATTGATAAGTGAAAGAAGACAATTTACAGAAGCTACATATGAAATGATTCCAGCTAGATGACATTCTAAAAGAGATCAATGAAAAGATCAGATGTTGCCAGGGGTGTGGGGGGAGTGAAAGAGGGAATAGAAGAATGTGAAGTACTGGAGATTTTTAGGACAGTGGAGCTATTTTGTATGATACTGTAATGGTGGATACACGTTATTACACACTTGTCTAAACCCATAGAATGTACAACACAATGTACACGGAACTGTGGTCTTTAATGTCTTTAATTAATAACAATGTAGCAATGTTGACTTATCAGTTCTGACAAATGTACCACACTAATGCAAAAAAATTAATAACAGAAGATACTCATGGCAAGAGGGTGAGGGTGTATATCGGAGCTTTCTCTTTCTCTGCTTTCTGTACAGTTTTTCTGTACATCTAAAAATGATCAGAAATCAGCCCATTTCTTAAAAAAAGAAGTGTTTGTTTATTTTTCCAAGACTTTGCTTACTCTGAATTTGGCCAGTTGATAAATATTACCAAATTACTTGGGATGACATAGACCACACAAGTATTCCTCTAATTTTGTGGGTCTTCTGTTTCGGATATTTGTTCTACTCAACTGTGGATTTCTAGGAATGTTTATATTTGTACAGTTCTATTATACAGTCTAAGGTTTTATATTGTATTTAATGTATGAGTGGATACCTTGAAAGGGAAATTACTTGATGCTGAAAGTCTGCCAAGTTTCTCCATCTGTTCTCAGATGAAAACATGTCTTGTCTACTACATCGTGTTTTCTATGTAATACGTTCAGTGAACTGACTTAACATATTTTTATCTGTTTTAACAAAACCCCTTATTCATGTATATTGTATAACATCCAGATCATGAATAAATCATAAAGGTAGAACTTGATGAATTTCCAAAGTGGACATACCTGTTTAATCTGTACTTAGATTAAAAAATCACATATCACTAATGTCCCAGATGACACCCCTTATGTCCATTTCCATTCAGCACCAGACTTTAAGTGTAACCATTCCTGATGTCCAGAACTATGGATTTGGTTGCCAACATTTGAACCTTATATAAATGGAGTCACACAAAGAGAATTATTTTTTCTGGCTTCTTTTGAGCTGCATTTTTTTTTTTGGTAGATTCATGCTTTTTGTTTTCTTACTGTTGTATAAAATGTCAATGTACAAATATACCATAATTTCTTTATTCATACTCTTGATCATCATTTGTATTGTTTCAAATTTTTAGCAAAATTTTTCAAATAGTGTTGCTACAGACAATTTTGTACATGTCTCTTGGTACACTTATGCATGAATCTAAGACATGCTAATTATTACTATAATTATAATGCTTTTAAAACCCCTCAAATCTCAGTGTCATGTGATATTTATGTTTATGTCTCGCTCACATATTTGTGTGTCTGCTGGGATTTGACCAATATAATGTAGATATGGCTCAAGTTGTGGTTTCATTTCAAACCTTCTTCAGGTGTCCCTCATCGTCCTTGGACTGGTAGCTACTGGAGGCATCTTTTCCAGGTGAAAAGGCTGGAATACAACAGAGAAAGCTCAGACATGCTTGCATATACCTAAGCTCAAGTCATGTGTGGCAACATCCCTTTGGCCAATGCAGATAATATGGTCAAGCCCAAAGGCAATGATCAGAGAAATACACTGTGTCCACAGTAAAACCAGACCAAGTGACATAGGCTGCCATTCTCAAAGGGTAAAGGATGCAGACGCCTGCCCTAAAAGTGAGAGGGAAAAGAACATACTCTGCTGAATAATAATTTAACCAAGGGATCCACAAACTCTTGCCCACCGTTTGTTTTATTGGAAAACATCCATTCGTTTATGTATGGTTTGTGACTGTTTTCATGCTGCAGAGATAGAATGGAGTAATGGAGACACAGACCATATGGCCTATAAAATCTAAAAAATTTTACTATTTGCAGAAAAAGTCTGCCCACTTCTGAGTAGTCTATCAAAATAGGCATACCAATTAGGGATACACTTAGAACCAGAATTGCTGAGTTATAGAAGACACTACCAAAGAGTTTTCCAAAGTTCTACCCTATTACCTGCAGTTTTTCTATTATTATGACACTCTGCATTTTCATCTTGTTTGTAGAATCAATGATTTGCTACAATCTGTTGTGATATGTTACTTTTACTTCTTTCTTGATAAATATAGAACCTTAGAGCTAGCTGTTTTTATAATCAGTCTTCTATGGAATAATGTGTAATATATCTCATTTTCTATACAGATCTCCAAAGAAATTATCACTATTTGTGCATATATATATATATATATATATATATATATATATATATAAAATTCATTTCATATTTTTGTGAATGTCCATGTTTCTGTCAGGATCTCTTTCTTGCCACCAGAACTCTATTTTTTCTTACAATTAATACGTGGTAAAAATGAACTGTTTCAGTATTTAAGTGTTTGGAAATTTTATTTTTATTTTTGGAAGAAACATTTGATTGTATGAGACTCTGGGCTGGTAGTTATATGTAATCCACTCTTCCTTGAAATGCCATCACATTTTCCTTTGGCTTCCTTCACTTTTGCTGAGGAATCTACTTCTGGTTACTCTTTGTAGGTAATATTTAGGTTTTCTCTAGCTGCTCTGATTTTGACTTTGTATTTATTTTTCAGCTCTTGGGTCATGCCTAGATGTTGTTTTATTTTTTAATTTAATTTTTTTTTGTTTGTATTTAAATTCCAAGCAGTTAACATACAGTTTAATATTCGTTTCAGGTATACAATTTAGTGATTCTACATGTCCATGTAAAACCCAGTCCTCACCACTAGTGCACTCTGTAATCCCCATCACCTGTTTCCTTCTTCCCTCTACCCACCTCCCCTTCGGTAACCACCAGTTTGTTTTCTAGAGTTAAGAGTCTGTTTCTTGCTTTGCCTCTCTCTCTCTCTCTCTTTTCCCCTTTGTTCATTTGTTTTGTGCTTAAATTCCACATATGAGTGACATCATATGGTATTTGTCTCTCCAGAGACTTTTTTTTTGCTTAGCATTATACTCTCCAGCTCCATCCATGTTGTTGCAAATGGCAAGGTTTCATTTTTCATTATGGCTGAGTAATACCCCATTGTATATATATATACCACATCTTTTTTATCCACTCTTCAGTCAATATACACTTGTGTGGTTTCCATAATTTGGGTCTTGTGTATAATGCTGCTATAAACATCCGGATACATGTATTCTTTCAAATTAGTATTTTTGTATTCTTTGGGTAAATGCCTAGCAGTGCAATTGTTGGGTCATAGGGTAGCTCTATTTTTAACTTTTTGAGGAACTTCCATACTGTTTTCCAGAGTGGTCGCATCAGTTTACATTCCCACCAATAGTGTAGGAGAGTTATCCTTGCCAACATCTCTTGTTTCCTGTGTTGTCGATTTTCACCATTCTGACTGCTGTGAAGCAATATCTCATTGTAGTTTTGGTTTGTATTTCCTTGATGATGAGTGCTATTGAACACCCTTTCATGTGTCGTTGGCCATCTGTATGCCTTCTTTGGACAAATGTCTATTCATGTCTTCTACCTATTTTTTTAATTGGGTTGTTCATTTTTTGGGTGTTGCGTTTGTTAAGTTTTTAATGTATTTTGGATACTAACACTTTATTAGAGATGTCATTTGCAAATATATTCTTCCATTCTATAAGTTGCTTTTTAATTTTGTTGATTGTTTCCTTCACTGTGCAGAAGCTTTCTATCTTGATAAAGTCCCAATAGTTCATTTTTGCTTTTGTTTCCTTTGCCTCAAGAGTTATATCTATAAAAATGCTGCTATGGCTTATATGAAATTTTAAATATTTTATTTATTTATTTGACAGAGAGACAGTGAGAGAGAGAACACAAGCAGGGGCTTTGAGAGAGGGAGAAGCAGGCTTCCCTTGAGCAGGGAGCCCTACGTGCGGCTTAATCCCAGGACCCTGGTATCATGACCTGAGCCTAAGACAGATGCTTAGTGACTGAGCCAATCAGGTGCCCTGGCTTATATTTAATTTTAATTGTACTTCTTCTTCTTGGCAGTGTAGTTTTTAGAATATGTGATTTGGTACCTTTCATCAGTTTTAGAAAAGTATGGACTATTTTCTCTTCAAAAATGACTTCTGCTTTATTCTTTCCTTTTCCAGTTACATTTCTTACTATTTCATGAGGTCTGGTGTGACTTTTATACTCTTTTTAGTATTTTACATTCCAACTATTCTATTTTTACTTCAGTAGAATGGCTATTATCAATCTATCTTTAAGTTTACTATTCAAATTTCTTGTAGCTAGTCTATTGAATTCCTAACTACATTGTTCATTGTTCATTTGCTTTCTTTTTAAGATCTAGAATTTAAAGTGATTCCTTGGTGAATTTCTCCAGTTATAACATCTATTTTGCAATTTTTCATTAAGTTTCTTGTATGAATTAATCATGACTGTGTTTAAATTTCTAGTTTCCAAATCCAATATATGGCTCAACTTTTGGTCTCCCTATATTGTCAATTGTTTCTTTTGTATTCTTTCAGATGGTCCCACAAGCTTAATGTTTTGTATAAACATTGTAAATGATCCAAAATGATATTGTATTTCATCACAGAGATTTTGTTTTTGTTTTTGGTCCTAGGTTATTCACAAAGTTCTGATTGCCTTAATCCCAACAAAGGCTCAGATAAAATTAGGTTCTTAGAATTTTTGTAATTTTGGTGAGGGCCTGTCTACCTGTTTTCTTTCAGGTGATAGGGGTACTCCTTTGGATCTTCCAATTTGGGGCACTTCTTGGCAGTTCCTGAACTCTAATGATTATTTCTTCAACACCTTGATATGAAAAAAAGATCTGATTTTCAAATGTGGCTCCTTGGTATCTTAGGAAATTGACTCTTACAACTTCAGAATTTGGAAAATATCTCAAGGAGAAACTGGCTGGCTATTAAGCTCAGTGTTCTGCCAGTTCACTTTTATCAGAATCTTGTGTCTCCAATTCTGTTTTGCCAGCCCTGAAAAAAGAAAAAAAAAATAACACCCAAAACTCTGGTTGTTAGTCTTTTCCCCAGCAATCTCTGTTTGCTCTGCTCCTAGAATCAAGGACTGCAGAATTTTACTTAATTTTCTACAATTGTCTTTAGAATCTTGGTCTTTTTTTTTTTTTTTTAATTATCTCTTCAGTGTACTTAATGCTTTTAGTTTGAGTTTCCCAAGTAAAACAACTGCTTCAAGGATGGAAAATAAATTCAATTCTGGGGAAATTTAATATGTATAACATATACATTTGATCAGGACCAGATCCCTAGGTAAAAAATGAAATAAGCTAATATTAATTTGATATTGAAAAAGTATCTCATGGTTTCCATAAATCTATATTGAATCATTTCATATATATGTGTGTGTATTCCAAGTACTTAGAATAAATTGGTATACTTTGAAATACTTTTCAGATATCATGTCAATAGGGCAGAATGCCATTGTTAGTGCTGATTTTTTTCTAAGATTTTATTTATTTATTTGAGTGAGAGAGCAAGCAAGAGAGAGCACGAAAGGGGAGAAGGTCAGAGGGAGAAGCAGACCCTCTCCCCCCCCGGAGAGCTGGGAGCCTGATGCAGGACTTGACCCAGGACTCCAGGACCATGACCTGAGCCGAAGGCAGCGACCCAACCAACTGAGCCACCCAGGCACCTCTAGTGCTGATATTTTAAATTTGATAATGCCTATTTTCATTCTCTGGAAAAAATACTAAAAAAAATTTGAGAAACATTTAGAAGCAGTAGAGCTTTAACTCATGTAGTCCAACCATCGATGTTGCAAAACACAAAACATACAAATAAACACAAGTTTTAATGTTCTGATGTGAAATACAACTATTGTAAGTACTGGCCATTGTTAAAGCTTAGATTAAAACATAAACCAACAGAGATGATAGAAGAGATTATAGAGCTGTATATAAAAACAGATTTCTTATGAACACTTGGAAAGAATTAGTATATTTACTCCCCAATTTTAGTCACATAAAGACCGCAAAAGAGCACTCTGGAGGTGCCTGGGAGGCTCAGTTGGTTAAGTATCTGCCCTCCGCTCGAGTCATGATCCCAGAGTCCCAGGCCCACATTCCGCATTGGACTTCCTGCTCAGTAGGGAGTCTGCTTCTCCCTCTGCCCCTCACTCTGCTCTTGTGCTCTCTTTCTCAAATAAATAAATAAAATCTTAGAAAAAAGAAGTATGCTGGCTTTTTCCTGCTCTCTTTTACTGTATCCCCACCCCCACCTGCATATACATGTGAATAATCACACCCAAATAGACAAACATACACGCTAAACTGGTGGAGATAATTTACTATAATGTAACAAAACAATATTTGCATTGAGATAAAGCTTATTTAATAATATGTGTGCTTTTTAAAGATTAGCTTATTTATTTGAGAAAGAGAGAAAGAGAGTGCAACATGCAGGGAGGAGGGGCAGAGGGAGAGGCAGAGAGAATCTCGAGCAGACTCCCTGCTGATCATGGAGTCCATCATGCAGCTCCATCTCACAGCTCTGAGATCATGACCTGAGCTGAAACCAAGAATCCAATGCTTAATCTGCTGTGCCATCCAGGCACCTTTAATAGATACGTTTTAAAGTAAAATTAACAATTCAACTTAATTAAATTTTATGTCCCATTACAAAGATAATACCATATCAGAGGAAAAACTTTCTTATAATCTGCAATACAATCTAATCCATAATAATGAATCAAAATGGGCATGCTGAATTTCCTTTGTTTATCTCAGATGGTTTGGTATAAAGTGAGTATTTTGGAAGGCATATAAAAATTTTTCACATGAAGGAAACTTGGAGAGAACGCAAGTAAAATAAAGTGATGTAGCCAATAGACTAAAAATTCCTCAGTAGAAGCCATAAGACCAGTATCTTCCACAGCACAATGGGTGGCAGCAGCCATAGCCATAGCCCAGGCCACCATAGCCATAGCCCAGGCCACCAAAGCCATATCCAAGGCCACCATAGCCATAGCTAGGGCCACCATAACAGTTGCTGTAATAACACATGGTATCAGGAGTGGAAGGTTCAGTAGAGGAGCAGGAGGTAGGTTTCTTTAATATGAATGCTGCCATCTGCTGAGGGCCTTTTATACACCCTCAGTGGTGGGAGGGGAAAACCACAGGCAGTGTAGCGTCCTATATCTCACTAATTTGCTTCAGACCACATCATGAATATTTAGGTTTCTTGGCAAAACAGGGCCCTCATAACTGAGATAATTTTACTCCTAAGTCAGGACTCCACCACTTATGGGCCTTTTTTTTTTTTTTTTTTTTAAAGATCTTATTTATTTATTTGACAGAGAGAGATCACAAGTAGACGGAGAGGCAGGCAGAGAGAGAGAGAGAGGAGGAAGCAGGCTTCTTGCTGAGCAGAGAGCCCGATGCGGGACTCGATCCCAGGACCCCGAGATCATGACCTGAGCCGAAGGCAGCGGCCTAACCCACTGAGCCACCCAGGAGCCCCACTTATGGGCCTTTAAAATGAAACTCTTTCTATTTTCAAGGCTATGTCTCACTCTCTATTTATTTGAAAAAATACGACTTGATCACACAGCATGATGCAAAACATGAAAATAGGAATCCCATTGTTTGGTTTTGTTTCCATTATTCTTTAAGAAGAATTTTAAAATGGGTCTTGTCTGGAGGACTAGGTTTCCTGAATCTTTCACATAAAGGGTGAGTATGATATATATTTGTATACTTTAAAAAAAAAAAACTTCCTTCCAACTCAATGTCACTATTTATTGATTACGTTAAATATGGTAGTAAGTACCATATAAGCCAAATATGGACATATTTGGCATTTATTTATCAACCTTTCTTCTACTATGTGTGACTTTGATCTTTCCAGAAAATGTGTGACCATTTTATGGGCAGAAATTATTTATGTCTTATGCTTCCTTGTGTCATCACATAGGAAGGTGTTGTAGATATATCTGCAAACCAGATGGAGGTTAAGCTTGATGCTCTGTTCTCAACTCATGTCTTTTTTATCATGGCTCATTTCTGTTTTTTCCAGGTGCCTAAGATTTGCTGTAGTTATATGTGTCCAGAACAATGTGTGGATATTATCAGAGAGGCAGTGAGAGCCCTGCATCATTCTTTATTCTTTCAGTTTCAGCTGATTGGTGAAGTGCTGGTGGAGATAGAAATCTTCAGTCATGGAAAGACTCTTTGAGAACACAGCAGAGTCTATGCTCTAGCTTCTTTCTTTCTTTCTCTTTTTTTAAATTTCAAATTTTTAATGAAAATTAAAATATAATTGAATTTAATTAAAATACACTTTACATAAAATACATTTAGGTCTATTTAAGAGGATGGGTTTCTTCCACTGTCCAAGAGAACAATATTCCTAAGAAAGCTTTCTTAAATTGAAATGGCATAAAGCAAAGAAACAATTATCATTAATTTATATGAAAAAATTCCTGAGCATTCCCAGACTCAGAAAAACAAAAACAACCTTTCTTAGGCTTTTCTGATACTTTAGGACACATTTTGCTAACAGATGCATGAAATAAATCAAGATAAAGCATGGATGCTCACAGACAAAGGGTTCAGAGCTCTGGGGGTGAGGCTGAGATGCTGAGAGGTCTTGGGGAAAGAGCGGGAGTCAGGGGTGTCACTCTCAGAGGCCCGCGGGCTGACTGTACCTGTAATGACTCACTGCAAAAGCAACACTGAATGCTATTTTCACTTTTTGCCCTTTTTTTCCTTTGCAAAAGCAAAAACCCCTTTCAGATTTCTTTTGGTTAGAGAAAACCAGTACAAATGTAGGGTTTTTTTGTTTTGTTTTGTTTTGTAAAAGCCAAGTGTTACAATGCAAACTTTTGAAAAGTTAGTTGGATAGCTAATGAGTTTTGACAAATAGATTAATGCAGATTATGTATTTTCACTCTAAATATAGCTATTGGGGTATTTTGTGAGGTGGGGGGAGAACCTTCCTGACTATAGAGCTGCCAAACTGACATTTTCTCTGACCCCACAAACACTGCTTTGAACATTGAGAGTATTAAGAGGTATATAGATGGGATGAAGAACGCTGCTTTCCCTCAGACTTCTGATTATATGAAACTTCACAGAAAAATTTACATAGGTTTTTCAGCCTCTTTCAACCACTCAGTTGTTACTTATCTGTTGCTAACCACGGGCCAGCCATTTTTAAGACATTGTGTTACGTGACAGCGGTTATTTTTCCGGTGTTTCCTCGTATCACTGACCTTCTCATTCACAGCAGGACAGACCAGAAGTGGTAAAAGGACTTTAGAGAAACTTCCAGCATTGCAAAGAAAAATAAATAAAATAAATTTGCTTTCTTCTGGAATTGGAAAACAAATCATTATTTTTCTGCGTTGGATGAAGACTTACTACACAATCTCTTCACATCATTAAGGTAGATTTTCAGTTATCAAAATGATGCTTGTCATCTATGTTATCAAGCTGAATCTTGTTGGTAGGTTTCACTTTTCAAATGGGATAATGGCCAAACATTTTTTTTTTTCTGAGAAAAATGTAGCAATTTCTTGAAAATAAAGTAGAAGGTCCACTTAATCATAATGATCTTTTTCTGGCTGATAATGGATTCCATATACCTCTATTGTCTCTTTACCATTTCCCGATGTCATGAAATTTCTTAAGAAAAAAAAAAAAAAGGATAAGTGGGCACATTCATTTTGGAGGTTTTAAATATGGGCCTAAACAAAGTGGGAAGGGGAGGTGGTACTCAGTGCATTGAAAACTATCATGCTGAGGTGGTGAGCAGTGACCAGGTCCTTCCTGGAGGACTTGCACATCAAACGTCGGGCAGTCAGCAGCCACCAGGCACAGAATGTTTCGTGAACTATTTCATGGACAGCATGCATGATGTAGGTAGAAGCCTGTGAGGTGTGAGGAGAAAATGATCTCTTTTTTGAGGCATAGTTTTAAGTAACTCAGTCAAAACTTAAGTAATCAAAAATGGACAAAGGCAGAGGTTTTTAAATGTAGTGATGAGGAAAAGGACTATTTTGGTGGGCAGAAGTGTCATTTAAAAATTTGGCCTGGGGCACCTGGGTGGCTCAGTTGGTTAAGCATCTGCCTTTGGCTCAAATGATGATCCCAGGGTCCTGGGTTCTAGTCCCACATCAGGCTCCCTGCGCAGAGGGAAATCTGCCTCTCCCTTTGCTACTCTCTCCCTTCTTCCCCCACTCCCTGCCTCTCTCTCTCTGTCAGATAAATAAATAAAATCTTTAAAAAAAGTTTGGCCTTGGGCGCCTGGGTGGCTCAGTGGGTTAAGCCGCTGCCTTCGGCTCAGGTCATGATCTCAGGGTCCTGGGATCGAGTCCCGCATCAGGCTCTCGGCCTGCTTCCCTCTCTCTCTCTCTCTGCCTGCCTCTCTGTCTACTTGTGATCTCTCTCTGTCAAATAAACAAATAAAATCTTTAAAAAAAAATAAAATAAAATAAAAAAATAAAAAAAGTTTGGCCTAGAAAAGCAATTTGATAGTCTGAGAAGATGTAGTAGTAGCTGCTAATTCACATGGAAGCCTGGGTTACATATGTTCTGAGATAAAAAGAATGGATGTGCAGATCCTTGAATGTGTATGTAGCTACAACAAAAGTTCAGAGACAGCCCAAGACAGTCTATTCTCTCATCTTGGTTTCTGCCTCATTTTCTCTGCTTGTCTGTCATTTGTCTCTCTATCTCTCCCTCCATTCCTTTCTCTCACATGCATACACACACATAATCAGAAAAGGCAACAGAATGGAAATATGAAGGTAAATGCAATGCAGCAATATTTACAGGGATAGATTGTTGAATGCTAGAACAGCGTAAGAGGTAAAACTTTTTTTAAGTAACTGGAATTTATTTATTTATTTTTAACATCTTAATTTAATTTTATTTTTTTCAGTGTTCCAAGATTCATTGTTTATGTACCACACCCAGTGCTCCATGTAATACATGCCCTCCATAATACCACCACCAGGCTCAACCATCCCCCCATGCCCCTCCCCTCCAAAACCCTCAGTTTCTTCCTCAGAGTCCACAGTCTCTCATGCTTTGTCTCCCCCTTTGATTTCCCCCAACTCCCTTCACCTCTCCATCTCCCAATGTCCTCCATGTTATTCCTTATGCTCCACAAGTAAGTGAAATCATATGATAGTTCCAGGTTGGGCTCCATGCTCAGAGAGGAGTCTGCTTGAGATTCTCTCTCTCCCCCTACCCCTTACCTTGCTGATGTGCATTCTCTCTCTCTCTCAAATAAATAAATAAATAAATAAATATTTAAAATGCTATTGCATGGTTTTTGCTCTGTCCCATCATTTAAGGCAGCAATAGTCCATCATTTAGGCAATATTTTATTGAGGGTCCTTTATGTGCCAGATGCTTTTAAGGCAATGGATTATATTACTTCTGTTATTGTGATTATGACTCCTCATATGATATTCCCCCTTCATGTATAGCATTAAGATGTGGCAGTGTTGCAAAGCCATTGAAAATATTAATCCCCCAAAAGCAATATTAAATTGAATTATTTAAACACACACACACACACACACACACACACACACACACAAATGAAGAAAAAAAAATATAAATATCCAACTTTTGTAGCAACATGGATGGGACTGGAAGAGATTATACTGAGTGAAATAAGTCAAGCAGAGAGAGTCAATTATCATATGGTTTCACTTATTTGTGGAGCATAACAAATAGCATGGAGGACAAGGGGAGATGGAGAGGAGAAAGGAGTTGAGGGAAATTGGAAGGGGAGGTGAACCATGAGAGACTATGGACTCTGGAAAACAATCTGAGTGTTTTGAAGGGGCGGGGGGTGGGAGGTTGGGGGAACCAGGTGGTGGGTACTAGAGAGGGCAAGGATTGCATGGAGCACTGGGTGTGGTGCAAAAACAATGAATACTGTTACGCTGAAAAGAAATTAAAAAAAAAATAAATGCAACAAGTACTTTCAATGAGATAAATGTTTATTAAAATTATTCTAAATTTTTCTCACATAAGATTGTTGATCAAAAAGGTAAGAAATTTGGAAGGCAATACAATATCAAAGGAAAAGCTTTTAAAAAAATCTGAAACATTCCATATGATTTCAGTGACTCTAGTAAGATTTGCAGAATCTGACCTATTTTATTTTATCTTTGTAGATATCTTAGGATGATGTTGACATTTTGGAATAGAAAATGGAATTATTCATAGGAAGAATCATGGAGGCAGATTCAGGCAGCTGGAGGAGAACAGTAAGTTGAGTTTCTCTGGAAGCTTCTCAGTAGAGTCCGCAGGACCAGCATCTTCTGCAGCAAGATGGGCGGTTGACGCCATATCCACAACCACCACAGGCATAGCCCACACCATTGTGGCCACATCCATAGCCGCCATAGCCCCAGCCACCATAGCCACAGCCCAGGCCACCGTAGCCACATCCATAGCCACCATAGCCCCAGCCGCCATAGCCACAGTCACCATAGCCACAGCCACCATAGCCACAGCCGAGGCCACCATAGTAGTTTCCGTAGTAAGACATGGTTTCAGGAGTGGAGGGTTTTGCTGAGGAGCAGGGAATCAGTTTCTGTCAGTTTGAACACCACCATCTGCCCAGGTCCTTTTATACGTGCCCTCAGTGGGTGGGGCACATTGCAAGACTTGTTGACCACATATTTCCTACTAATTTATATCAGTATACTTCCTGAGTCTTTGTTTCATTAGGCAAGGTGAGGCCCGCCTGCGCAGGATGACTTGGGATGATTTGGCTGTTGAGTCAGCTTCCCTACAATCAAATTACATGCCTTTGATGTGTTTTTCTTATACTCTTTTTCAAACCCCGATCGGGTTTTTTCTTTTTTTTTTTAATTTTGCTTAAAATATTTGAACCAATTTTTATCTAGTTTAATCATTGACAATTAAATGTTGATTTTTAAAATTCTATCATTTCTTCAAATATATGAGGGTCTTCAATAAAGTGAAAAATAACTTTCTTAATGATACAACTTATCCATTAGAGTCAGGTAAACTTTCCAAGTTTATTATTTACTTTCATAAATAAATTTCATGTGGGCATAAAGGTATATAGAGATGTATTTTGAAGCTTTATAAACACATCAGCAGGATTTAATATCTGTCAGTATTCCACTATCAGTTCCTTCTCTCCTTTTTGTAGTTATTGTTATTCTTGCTGAATATTTTAAAACAAATCTAAGACAAGTAGCATTTTTCTTATAAGTACTTCAGTGTGTATGTCTATCACAAAGTGAGCTCTTAAAAGACATATATAATTATACCATTATCACACAGACAATTTCTTAAGTTCCTTAGCATTCCCTAATACTTAATTCATGCTCAGATTTTCTCAGTTGTTTCATAAATAAATTTTTACTGTGAATTTTTTCATGTTGGGACTCACATTTAGACATATTGTCTCTTAACTCTTTTTAAAGACATACGGTTCTTTTCCAATCCTTTTCTTCATGCATTTTGTTTTTTAACAAGACCATATTATTGTCCTGTAGAATTCTTAAGTTTTGGATGTGGCTGATGTCTACCTTGATTTTCTTTTCTTCTGTTCCTCTATCCCTTATATCATCGCTGTCCTGGTAGGTAGGTGTAGATGGTTGAAGTGATTCTTCTTATTTATTTGACAAGAAAAAGGCTGTATAGATGCTTTGTAGTATTCTTTTCTGTAATATTAGGGGGCACCTGGTGTCTGGTTGTCCCATTGTTTCACATTTAGTAATGTTGGGATTGTTTGTTGAGTTCGTGACACAATCTTTTCCAACAAATTTTATCTATTAACTTTTACACTTGATGATAGTTACATAGACCCATTACTGCTAGAAGTTCTGTGATGTTGATCTTAAAAATTCTATCATTACCTCTCAGACCACCATAACTGTAGTCATGACCACCACAATAGTAACATATGTGTTAGTAGTGCAAGATTCAATGGAGGAGCACGAAATAAGTTTCCCGAGTTTGAACGTCACCATCTTCATAGGACTTTTTATATAATATAAATAGTAGATATGGCAAACCACAGTCAATGTTGACCCATATTTCAGACTAATTTGCAATAAATCTCCCCTTGAATTTCTATTTTTTTCATTTATGTCAAGTGCATCCCTTAAGCCATGACTATGTTTTTATAATGTCTGGTTTCTCACAGTGTATTCACTTGCCTTGTATGGTAAGGTTCTATTATATTATAACAGGTTTGTCCACTCTGTGAACTATATAAAAATATATTTAATGTCTTGGATCAGACTCCATGTAATTCCACAAGCATATAAGACCTTATTGTTTTTTTCCCCTACTTTCATTTGAAGAATATTAATGTCCACTACACAATCATATATGAGATGGGTGGTTAGAAGAGGAAGTTACTTGGAGACACATATCTATAAATTTTATGAATTATTTTTACTACAGCAAAAGATTTTTCAACTCTAGATAGTGTTTCTCACTGATTAATGATGATGAGTAATTGACTAACTGCAAGTACATTTCCATTCTATTATAAATACACCTCTTCTTTCATTGATATTTACATTAATTTTTTTCTTTTTCTTTTTTTCAAAGATTTTATTTATTTATTTGACAGACAGAGATCACAAGTAGGCAGAGAGGCAGACAGATAGAGAGAGAGGTGGAAGCAGGCTCCCTGCAGAGCAGAGAGCCCGATGTGGGGCTCGATCCCAGGACACTGGGACCATGACCCGAGCTGAAGGCAGAGGCTTTAACCCACTGAGCCACCCAGGTGCCCCTATATTAATTTTTAATGTTTGTGTTTGAGTATATATGTGAAGTTGTCCATTTACCTACACAACTTGGCATTTGTCTTGTATTCTTTTCCATTAAAGCACGATGGCTCCATATTCAGAGAGTCTATTTCCTATGGCATTTTATGCATTCATCTGTCACAGTGTGATCAAGTGTCACTGATGTAGATAAGAGAAATGAGGAGGCTTAGTCCACTGGTTCTGGTGGAGCTGTGTTCTGTTTTGTCTTTCTTCCTTACCACTCTTAGGTCCCCAGGCTTTCCTTTGTTTATTATATATTGGTGGGGAGCTTCAGAAAGCTAACACAGGTTAGCTAAATAGTGGTGGGGGATACCTGCATTATGGAAGAGGTATGGTTATGCTTGGGAATCAACTGGGTGTAGTTCTTGATGCATAAAGAAAAAGAATTTCTTGTCTATAGGAGACCATGCTCTAGGTTTTCATTTTTAAATGCACATTTGATTTTCATAACTGAGCTGGGTTTTTTTACCAACATTAGCTGGATCCAAGTTTGAACCATAAAGAGAACTGGTACCTATCCAACTGGCTGAAAACTACTGAAACAATGTATGCATGCAGTATCATTCGAGAAAGGTAAAATATATGAACATATAAGTGAATTAGTGATGTTTTTCCAATTATGTATAAAAAAGTAATTTTGCTCTATTTTAGTAGGCAATTTTAAGCACACAGTTGTCTAATTATTTCATCAGAAACACCAGAGGATTTGATATCGTACACTTGTCTTCCAGGTACTTCTGAACATAGGTAAAGGATGGTGAAGTACAAACCCACTAGTTTGTATTGTTACAAAATTTATCTTCCCCTCTGAGCTTAACATGAGAAGAGTTTGAACAATATCAATTGGACAAAATAGAATCATTGAGGACCTGGAGAGAATAAATGTGTACCCATCTTAACAGCCATGTATTTTCACATGCTATTAATTTTTAAAGTAAGCTCTTAATTTGATAGCATTTTAAAGGTGGCATAAAACATTGACAAAAGATTGTCAGCCTTATTTATTTATTAATTTATTTTCAATTTATTCATTAAAAAAAACTCAGAGACAAAAACAAAACTCAAATCTATCAAACTTCCGGGCTTTTCTTGGGTGCTGGAACCACATAGATTCTATAGATGACTTTGTTTTCTTAGGGTTACTTGATTTTTCTCTCAAAACATAGGCTGTGGTATTTTTAATTTTATTTTTTGTTTATTTATTTTTTTAAAAGATTTTATTTATTTGACACAGAGAGAGAGATCACAAGTAGGTAGAGCAGCAGGCAGAGAGAGAGAGAGGGGAAGGCAGGCTCCCTGCTGAGCAGAGAGCCCCACTGAGCCACCCAGGTGCCTCAAGGCCGTGGTATTTTTAGAAAGCCAAGAAAATTCCATTATATGAGATGGATACATAGATTAAAATATTTTATCTACTGAGAAAAATGAAAAAAGACTTCTAATTATGTATACTAAACCATAAATGTTATTTAATCTTATGATCCAGTTTTAAAAATTAATCAATACAAAGTTGAAATTTATAAAGAGTTGCTTGTCCATGTATATTATTCTTAAGGAATAATAATTGCGACACGTAACATGTTGATATTTCATATTGATAAAATGACTATGCTTTTTTCAATCATTTGGGGAAAAGTTTATAGTTTCAAACAAAGATCAAAATCATACAAATTATTAGGTCAAAATAAGTCTTCAATACAGTGATGTTGAAATTCTATTCTACTAATTCTTGAAGACAAATATGATATACATATCTGCTCTGTGGGCTACTATTAGATGTGGGATATGGAGGGTCACTTAAAGGACATGAAATGAAAAATCAAAGTACAACCACCAGGAACCACAGGATGGTGTGTAATATGAGGTGTAAGGAAATAATCAAAGACAGAGGTGTGTAGAATATGATGATTGGAAATAGGAGCATCATTTGGAGTGGGATTTTTATCCGTTAATTAAAAACTCAACATACAGGCTAATGTTTAAATATAATAAGGTGGTTGCAGTGATTACAGCTTTATCAAAAACAAATTTCATTTAGAAATAATTTATTCTTAGGCTTTAATTTTTTTAGCATATTAAGATAGGTGATGTTGCTATCACAAAAATACACACTCATGTGCATGCAACAGATGTAACAAAAGTAATGTAAAAAAGAGCATAATTTTCAATACAGGAGATTTTACTGAAAATGGAAATAAATGTTTCACAGGAAGAATGTTGAACTAAATGTATGCAGAGCAGTAATTGTAATGCAGTAACAGGAGAAGAAGTTTCTTTTGTAAAGCAAGACATTCCAGATGATTTTATTCAACTCAACTGATGGATGTAGAATTGCAACTTTCTCTCCTTCCCAAGTATTCTAGAATGAGAGAAACACTACTTCTGAAAGAAAAGAACTCGGAAAGTGGATTCAGGAAATGCAAGAAGAGAGTCCTGGAGTACCTCCTGAGGTTTTTCAGTAACATCCCTAGGACCAGTATCTGCTACAGGATGATGGGCGGCAGCAGTCGTATCCATGTCGCCAGAGCCTCAGCCAGAGCTACAGCCTAGGACACCAGGATAGTTGCCAGAGTAGCTCCTGGTGGCAGGAATGAAAGGTTAGGTTGATAATCAGAATAAGCGTCCCCAGTGGAAATGTCTACCATCTTCCCAGGGCTTTAATTTATCTTCAGTGGTGGGTAGGACAAACCACAGAAAGAGTGGAACTCAAAATTCACACTAATCCAAGCCAGAAAAATTCCTTAAGCTCATGCCTTTTCTTTTAGGCAAAGAGAATCTCAAGGGCTAGATTTTTTTTTTTTCTTTCAGGTCAGAATTCTCACAATTGAACCATATGAGTCTAATAATTAGCTATATTTTCAAATCTTCATCAAACTAGTTAGTGAAATTTCTTTGACAAGATTTTATGGGCTTTCTAAAGAATGATGATTTCTCACATGAGTTTAGAGTTTCATAGGCATATATTTTAACTAAAGTAAAAATTCTGTCAGATGCCTGTGTATTTTTTTGTATGATTCCTCTCCCCTGGGAGAATATTCCTTCAACTGAATAGATGGACAAAATGTATGTTCAAACACCCTTATAAAAGCACCAGTATTTTAATATGTAATTATGTTACTTTTTTATTGTTTCTGGAAAATTTTACAATTTTGTTATGAAGTGAAACACTGAAAAAAAAGTGAAACATTGACAAACATACATACATATATATACATATATATATACATATATATATATATATTTTTTTTTCCTATCAAGTATTAAAAGGATGTGGAGCAATTGGAATCTTTGTAAACTCCTGGTGGGAATGTAAAGCAGTAGTCAATATGGAAAAAAGGAATGGTAATTCTTCAGTAATTTAAAAACAGAGCCATTATATAATCCAGCAGTTCGACTTCTGGGCATACATCCAGGTATATATCCAAAATGATTGAAATCAGGGTCTCAAGAGATATCTTCACTTACTTTCATTGCAACATTATTCACAATAGTTGAGATATGGAAACAACCTGAATGTTCTTTTGATGGATGAATGGATTAAAAAATGTGGTAGTACATATAATGGAATATTATTTAGCCTTAAAAAGAAGGTAATTCTGTCATTGTGACAACATAGATGACCTGGAGGACATTTTGATAAGTGAAATATATCAGTCACAGAAGGATATAGTGCATGATTCTTCTTATGTGAGACATCTATAATAGTCAAATTCATAGGAACAGAGAGTAGAATGGTGGTAGACAAAGATTATGGGGAGGAGGAAATGGGGTATAAAGTTTCAATTATGCAAGATAAGTTCTGGAGAACTCTACAGAAATGTAGTTAGTCACACTGTATTGTGCACTCAAAATTTTGGTAAGAGTGTAGTTCTTATGTTAAGTGCTCTCACCTCAGTAACAGAAAACCCCAAAAGAGCAGGATGAAGCTTTTGGAGGTGATAGATATGTCTTTGACCTTGATTGTGATGATGGTTTTATGGGTCTAATAATATCCCAAAAATCATTACGTTGTATACTTTCAATCTGTGCAATTTTTTGGTGTGTATCAATTACACCTCAGTCAAACTGTTACAGAGACTGGGTAGAACGGCCGGAGTTTTGCTTTTCTCCATTAGAGTGGGTCAAATTTGTTTCAATATAGTGCTCCTCTCATCAGTCCAAGTAGAGATCCGGAGACTTCCCTACCCATTCACCTCTGACTTCCATCCATCTTAACAGTTGCCCTGGGGTGGTGGGTGGGGGCTCTGGAGTGAAGTGTCCTCCCAAAGCAGCCGCGTGTCAGCATAGGGCACACATGACGACGACTTGCATGACTTTCGAATTCTATTCTGAAGGCAACTGGAATGGTATGTATGATGCAGACAGAGAACATGTCTTAGTCATGAAAGAGCTAAATTCTCTCTTAGGAGAGACTCTGAACCAGGTAAGGCTTTAAGATGAACGTTTGAATTCAGTATTTGAGGTGCTTCTTACTGACATTGGCCAGAAGAAAGAAACAAAAGAGGTTGGTTTGAAAAAAGCTAATGGTGGAAGGCACAGAGGTGTTGACTGAAATCTAGCTATATACAATGATATTCAAATAGAATCTCTCTTGACAGGTAGTGTAGATAAACATGGCTGAATTAATAAATTTAATTCATTACATATTAAACAGTTATCTTACTCTTATTTTAAGAGGTGGTTTTGGTCTTCCCTACCTAAGTATTGAGAGTGATTTGTAATACTCATTGTCCTCAGTCTCTTAGTCATGATATAGCTGAGTGAGGGACAGAGAATGTCCCTGTTTTCTTATGATAAAACTATGTTCCATTCTGAGTACTCCACTGAGAGTCCATAAACAGACAATCGATACTTTCTGGGAAAAATAGCATTATCAGTGCATCAAGACTCTGGAGATAGTTTATATCCCTACTTTCTCATTTTCTGCTAAAGTGGAATATAAAATTCCAGTGAAACATTTTCAACATTATTCATTATTTTAAATTTATTTATTAAAAATATTTATTAGGCACATAGCATGTGCCAGCAGCTCTCTTTGCCACAAGGCTATGATTTTTTATCGGTGATATTGTGTGAAATATCTTTATATTATTCATTACTTGAGTATGTGTCAGTTTTACAGGGCCATTGAGAAATGTCCACCATCCCAGAAGGAAAATTGGAGGAGAATTCCTTGAGTGGCTCAGTTGCTGAGAAAATGAAATAGAACTTCTTAAAATATAACATAATATAATATAAAGTATACACATTGCCTAAACGTCCTCCGAATAATAATACATTTTTGAAATATCTAGAGTGCCTTCAGCCATGTGTGTCGATATCTGAGAGTACTGTCTGGATGTTCAGAAACGTTGTTCTGCATTGGAGTCTTACGGAGATTCCTTTTCCCCATTTGCTTGGGGGAAGAAAGCTAGAATAATTGAGAAGAGTTTTGTTTTCTTCAAATTAGAAGTTGGAAGAACAAGGTTAATATCCCTAATGCAAATGAAAGGTGATCTAGTTTGCTGAAACGTTGTTTACCAAGAAGGGAGCCAGATGGCTTTTTGTGATAGATCTCTAAAATGAGAACAGAACCACCAGGTATGCAGATTTGTCTTTTACTCTTTTGCTGTTGAACTCAGAAGAATAGGAAGAAGTAGCAGGGGCAGAATAAAGCACTTACACATATCCAAAGGCACCTATTTGAATGATATGACCTAACTGGGGTTTTAGAAAAACCGCCAAAGACATCATGATACCCTTAGCACATGTTAATAGAAAATGGTGCTATTATTGTATGAAATGGCATTTAACTTGTTTATGTATGAACAGTAGTGCTGCCTGTAGATATATATGAAAGCAAAGTTTTTATAGGACGTTGTTATAAAGGACTGATGGCCATATCCTTATTTTTTGAAAAATAATTATTTCAGAATAAAGACAAATTCAGGGTCCAAAGGCGGTTCCCCATAGAGTTATACAAATCAATATAAATAAAGTGCAATAATACTGAATATGGAAAAACATTTTTTAATGAACTCAACATCTTGCATTATGAAATATATTGATCAAAAATAGAAAAGATAGGGATTCCTCGGTGGCTAGATTGGGGAGGGTATGTGCTATGGTGTATGCTATGAATTGTATAGATTGATGATTCAGATACCTGTACCCCTGAAGAAAATAATACATTATATGTTAATAAAATTAAAAAAAAAAAAGAAAAAGAAAAGTGTCTTTGAATCCTGCTGGTGTCAACAGACCACAATTTGATAAGCCCTAATCTAGACCAGTGTTCTTCAAACTTTCAAGAAAGCAAGCTAGACCAGTAACTATTTGGAACCTGATTCCAAAATTTAAATATGACTATTTACTTATTATCTATTTCATGCATCAATTACTGATAAGTAATAATTGATTATAAAAATAAAATTATTTATACCAATAAGAACTCACATTATGATAGATTATGCTTTAACATGCTGGGAAATTTTTAGGATGTTTTTCATATAGAGATTTGAAGTTTTGGTTCTTTATCCAGCATATTATAATTATTAGAAAAAATGTATTTATTATATTCACCAAATCATTTTTTTAAAATTTTTAATCTGAATCCCACTATCTAGTTATATAATTTATTTTTGAAATTTAACTAATAAATATATATCCTCCTTAATTTCAACAGTTTGTTTTGACAAATTATTTTGAGAGGTTTTGTTTTTATATAAATAGGGGCAAAACCCACTTAAACTCTTCATTTGGAAAAATTTAAAAACATTAGAATATTCTATTTTCACATTTTAATGTTACATAGATATCAGTGCCTTACAGATGGTACATTTATATAAAAGTCAGTAATGTGGGGTGCCTGGCTGGCTCAGTCTGTTAAATGTCTACCTTCAGCTCAGGTCATGATCTTGGGGTCCTGGATCAGCCTCACATGGGGCTCCCAGCTCAGCAGGGAGCCTGCTTCTCCCTCCCTCTCTGCCCCTCCCACCCCAACTTGTGCCCTCTCTCTCTCAAATAAATAAATAAAATCTTTAAAAACAACTCATGACATGACAATGGAAACAATCTCAAATAATCATTTACAAAATGCTTTCTTCCCAACACAGCAGCGTGCCTGGCATTCTTTATACATTGAGTGTTGAATGAATGAAAGGCTGAATGAACATATGAAATGGACTTCATAATCAAAATGATTTCATGTGAAGAGATTTGCTAAAGACAGCTAGATTCTCAGGGCTGGTACAGCATTCCCTATTTCCTATTCCAGGCTGGAAATGAATTCTATGGGAATGACATCAGGCATCTGAGAAGCTTTCTTGTGAAGCTACCAGAAAGCAGACGCCTGGAAAACTCACAGAAGCACCACTTAAAATGTGGGTGTGTTCATTTGTGTTCTGGGGAACCAAGGGCAGACAGCCAACCCCATACAGCTATCAGAATTCGGGTGTGTTTTGAACTATCTGGCCTGAATTAAAGAGAAGCCAAATTTACTGAGGAAGAAACAATCAGCTGTGTCACATGGACACTCAACTTTAAATAGTATGGAAAATATGTAGAGGGACAAAAAAGAAAAAAAAGAAAAAAAACAAATGGAGGAAAGTAGCGTCACTCCCTTGGGAGAGTAGCTACACACACATTTTTATCTTATAATCATCCATATGCAAAACTGACAGTGACAATAAATAAATGTGAAAGCACATCATCTTTGCAAAAAGATTAAATTTATTGAAAGAAGTAGTTATAGACCAAGGAGAAATTTCTGTTGCATTTTAAAAGATATTCTTTATGATCTTGCACAAAGGAACCAGAGGAAAAATGACATGTGAACTTCTTTCATAATAGCCTAGATTTAGATTTTTGCTATTTTGCAGAGATGGGATGCGATAAACAAGACCAGCAGCAGAATCCGTGTTTCATGAGAGGACAAATCTGGTGTGTCTAGTCATTCTAGAATTTTCCAGTAGAATCCATATGACCCATATCTTCCATAGCAAGATGGGTGGCAGCAGCCATATCTGTAGCCACCATACCCATGGTAGCCACAGTCATAGGCATAGCTGTAGCCATGGCCAAGCCCACCATAGCCTTAGCTCCCATAGTAGTTGCTGTACTAGGTCATGGTGTCAGGGAGGATGGTGCAGAAGAGGAAGATACTTACCTGAGTTTGAATATCACTATCTTCATAAGGTCTTTTATATAGCCTTAGTAGTAGGTGTGGGAAGTCATGGGCAATGTTGCCCCTTATTACAAATTATTTTGCATTACCTATGAACAACACCAACAGCAAAACTCTCATAGATCTGTCATTTCATTAAGGATAGAGAGGGCTTAATAGCCACAACTACTCTGCTGTTGTGTCAAGATTTTCATGGTCAGATCATGTGCATTGAATGACAGATCTCTGATTTGGTTTTCTCACTGGGGGCTCAAATTTAAACTTTGTAATGAAATTCTAGAAATCACAGAAATTGATTCCAATTGTTTTGGGCATATTAGTAATGTCAAATTCATCTGCCCATTGAGGTTGAAAAAGTTACTCTTGTTTAGCTTTGAAAGATAGAAGTGCTAAGGGGTAAGTTTTATTTAAATTATGAGATATATAATATTGTCCAGTATTTCTTTTAAAGATAAAACAATTAATTTTATTTTAAATACATAATTCAGGTAACATTTTATTTTATTTTATTTTATTTGAGAAAGAGAGAACAGAGAAAGAGAGAAAGAGCATGAGTGGGGGGAGGGGCAAAGGGGAGAGAGAAACAGACTCCCATCTGAGCTGGGAGCCCAATGCAGGGCTCCATCCCAGGATTCCAAGATCATTATCTGAGCCAAAGGCAGATGCTTAACCAACTGAGCCACCCAGGCACCCTTCAGGTAACACCTTTTCAGAAAAAAACTTTACAAGTGTACAAATATGCTTTCTTTTCATATTTTACCAAATTCTATCTTGAGTCACCATTTCCACTAGATGGCAAAACATTTATTCTTGTCCCTTCAGGTAAATAACGAAGTTCAATCACATACTAGTCTGCAGAATGAAAGCTCAATTGACTTAAAGGTTTCACCACTCCTCCTTCTCCTGAGATGGACTCCAATGTGTAGGCGGATGCTATTGATTGGAAGGGAGTACTTTCATCTGTCCTGCCAGACATGGGTGGTTGCCATTCCCATTGCCATTAGCCAAAAAACTCCTGTGGTCAATGTATTCCCTGTCATTCAGTGCATGGCTCTACAGCCATCAAGGTTTTTCCTTGTGTTTGGGAAAATAATGAGTCTGAGCTCAAAGCCATCTGGGTAGGCACCAATTGTTATATTCTCTACCCACATGTGTTAATGTTGTTGGGTCACTCATGGGACTTGTTCCTTCTCAGGATAGAGTGTGATGTTCTCTACTTTCAGATGCCTAGCCATAAGCTAGGGTTTCTTTTTCCTTCAGCTGCAGTGACCCAGGACCCCTAAATGAGGACTTAACCGTGTCTGAGTTCTCCTGTTTGACACATCCACTCTCCACTAAAGCTTATATCCAGGGAAACAGGGGATGAAATAAGTAATACTAATAGCAAAGATTATTCTACTACCTACTATGTGCCAGACACTGATGCAAGTGCTTGACACACGCTAGCAAATTTGACCTTTGAAATTGTCTTGTGGGGTAGGTGTTATTATTACTATCTCATTTGCAGACAGAGCAGCTGAGGCACACTGTTACAGTGGTTACTAAGCTACAAGTGATGGAAGTAATATTTGAACTCGGAGAGCTGATTTTAGAAATTCTATTCATATCTATTGTGCTCTACTGACTCCTATCAAGTCATCTTATTAAGAACATAAGTTTAGAGGACTATTTCATTTAATTATTGAGTTAAGCTCTGAGCTGTATTGCATTAAAAAAAAGAAAAACCAACAACCGACCATTAGTATGTTTCTCATAGTCCAAGATATTTTTACCAAGACTTCATTGTTAGTTGGTGAAAATCTATTAGTGTCATGAAATACAACTCTGCCGGTATTGTTATTTTAAATGAAGAAGTGCCTACATTTAACTATGAGTCAAAACACAAATATTACAAATATGTTGAATTTTAAAGAAAACTCTTTCATGAAAACACAATTGTATAAAGGAAATAAAAGCTCATTTCTACTTTCAGGCTATAGATTCAGGATACAAATTTGAAACCATAGAAAAAACCAATGGTTAAAAATAGAGTCATAAAGGAAATGTTAATGTGAATGAAAAAGAAAAGCCCAGTTTTCTCAGGCTTGGTGTTCCAGAATTTCAAACTACTGGTTTTTTGTCAACAGTCTCATGAAGTTGAGTGATACCTTTGGGCTTTTCCTAGTTAGCCACTAAATCTCTGAAGGAAAAAAATGAGTTTGGAACAGAAAAGAAGAAATGGAGAATCTCAAGTTAAGGCTGAATATTATGACCTGTTGAATACTGGCCAAAAGAAGGCTGGTTGTTTGGTTGTTTGGAAGTCAGAATGTCTACCACAAATGCTATTTCTTGTCATGGAGACTGGTTACAGATTGCCAACTTGAAGATCTTACATAAGCAGAGTTTTGAAGCTGGGACAACTGATTCTTATTAATGACTCACAAATGATTCAATGTAGTTAAACAATAGCAAATGTCATTGCCCCCAAAGCCATACCCTAAAACCAGGAGTCAACAAGTTACTCACAGAGGTCTTGCAACCAATGGGATGACTTTTGTGGTAGATCCCACCCACATCAAGGGTATATAAAAGGTCTCTGCAGGGGAATTGTCCACACTGAAGTGACATTTCTCCTCTCCTCCTCTACTCAAGGACAACCTCAACAACCAACACCATGTGTGGCAGCTACTACGGAGGCTGTGGCTATGGAGGCTGTGGCTATGGAGGCTGTGGCTATGGAGGCTGTGGCTACAGAGGCTATGGCTACGGAGGCTGTGGCTACGGAGGCCTGGGCTGTGGCTATGGCTCCAGTTATGGCTGTGGCTTCCGCACCCTGGGCTGTGGCTCTGGCTGTGGCTCTGGCTGTGGCTACGGATATCGTTCCCACTCTCTCTGTGGCTATGGATGTGGCTCTGGCTACGGCTCTGGCTTTGGCTGCTACTAATTGAGGTCACCATGGGAGACTCTCACCCTCCATACCTGGACATGGGATTCATCAGTTCTGAGCCCCACAGCTTCTGAGCTTTTTCCCTTGGGTGATGATATCCTGCATGATGAAAGTCTAGCATGGTCTGTTGTTGCCTACAATCCAACCTACAGATACCCTGAATTTATGCAGTAAGTGGGAGATGGTGAAATTCACCTATGACCCCTACAGTTCTGCTTTCATCAGGATGATGGTGTCAGAGCAACTGCCTCAATGATATTCATGCTGGAGCCTGTTTCTGTGTTGACCCAATAAATTTGTTCAATCCAAACAGCAACCCTGGTTTTATGTCAGTCATTTGGTGCCTAGGATTAACATTTTTTTGTTTGTTTCTCTTTTCAAGAAAGCTAATGATTACTACATTTGGGAGATATTTTTCTCTCATTATTTTTAGGTCAGTTGTCTTGGAAAAGTACTTTTTTTCTTATAAACTTCAGTTTCCTCCTCCTCTGATACTGAGGGAATAATGTCTTATGCTAAGTGACTGTTAACACTAAATCAAGAATTACTTATATGTTAGGTTAAGCATTGCCTGACATATAATACATAATAAAGAAAAAAATTAATTTCCCCAAACTTCCTTATTCATGTTCCTTAAAATAAATGAACATTGTTGCTATATACTTCTCTTCTCTTGTTTTTTCTTTTTTTTTTAAAGATTTTATTTATTTATTTATTTATTTATTTGATAGAGAGCAGGAGAGAGAGAGAAAGAGAGCATGAGCAGGGGGGAGGGCTAGATGGAGAAGCAGGCTCCCACTGAGGAGGAAACCCGATGAAAGACTTGATCCTAGGACCCTGGGATCATGACCTGAGCTGAAGGCAGATGCTTAACTGAACAACCACTCAGACACCCTATCCTTCTCTTCTTTTAATCTTCCATTTTAAAGATATTATTTAAAAACAGACATGCACTTTAAAGGTATGAAAGACATAACCCAAGGAATAGTTCAATAATCTTTTACATCCCAAGCTGGTGATAAATTATAAAACTGTTTGGCATGCATAGTGGGCCATAATATTTAGGTAACTGTATTTCAGATATAGTCTGAGAAGTTTCAGGATCTCATGAAATTTCAGTTCAAGATATTGGATGGGGTTGTGGTCACGCCTGAGGCTTACTGGGGAAGGATTCACTTTCAGACTCAAGTAGTTGTTGGCAGATCTCAGTTCATTGCATTTGTAGAAATGTAAGGCCCATTTTCTTTCTATTTTCTGGCGAGAGGCCCTTGCAGGCTCTCTGCTGAAGTCACCCTTAGCCGCAAAATCTTGCCCACAGTTCTTGGCTAAGTAAATTCTCAACATGGTTGCTTGTTTTCTCAGAGCCAACAAGGAAGAAGAAAGACTCCAGTAAGATGAATGCTATGATCTTATGTGACATAATCACACACAACCATTTCCATTTGCGATATTTTATTGGTTACAAAGCAAATCACAGATTTCTTTCACACTCACAAGAGCGTTTGCATCAGGAGGTAGGAATCAAGGGGGCATGTGGAGAGTTTGCCTACCACAGACTCACTGTTATTCATCCATCATAGGAATTAGCAAATTGTCTTTCATTTTCACAGCTCTTCAACAGCTTAGGTAATATTAGCACCATCTTGTCCTCTAATTTGGTAGCATTCTGAGAGATGACGTGGATCTTGGTTTTTAGGTGAATTATTTTGTTAATGATTTTATTACTTCCAAGGAAATAGAACTGTTTTTGATTTCTGAATCTAATGGTTTAAGTAATACAGATTTTCCAAGGAAATTATCTATTTCATATGGGTTTTCAAATTTATATGCATAGAGATCTGAAAAGTTGTCTCATATGATGTTTAAAATTTCTTCTATTTTAATGTTCCCTCTTGTTTATTTTTTTATATAGTTTCTGTCTCTTTTTTTTCCTCATCAGTTAACAAGTTCTGTTAATTATTACATTTGGTTCATATTTAAATCATCTCTTTTTTTCTGATTCTCTGCTGCATTAACTTCTGCTTTACTATTTATTATTTCTCTCTTTGTGCTTTCTTTGTTTTTTCTCAAAGTTTGTGTGATAAAATATTATATTATGAAATATTAATTTATTTCCTTTCATTTTTACTAATTAAATTGTTCATGCTATGAATTTTTCTCTTAAAACTGCTTTAAATATTTCTCATAGATGCTATTATGGCCCATTTTTATTATTATTAATTATTTTAAAAACTGCAAATTCATTTGTCTGACCTCTCTCACACAAGAGCTTTTTAGTGGAACATTTTTTATTTTCCAAGTTAAAGGGTGTTTTTGTTTTTGTTTTTTTTCACTGTTTAATTTTATTTTTAAAGGGCTTTTTGTTCTTTGTTTTTGTTATCAGTTATTAGTTTTGAAGTCTGACATCAGAGAGTATTTTTTTACTAGTATTTCTACTTTACAAAACTTACACTTTCTGTGTGACAAAATATATGGTCAGTTTTTGTGGATGTTCTGTGGGAGCTGAGAAGAAGGTTCATTTTCTATTATTAGGGAAAAAGTTAACATATAACCATAAAAGCTACCTTATTCGTAATATTGTTGTATTGATAATATTGAAAATATTTTACCTTTTCTACTTCATTTGTCTTGTTCTGAAAGTGCTATTTTAAAGTCCCCCATTATTAGTGTGTTTCTAAGTATGTTTTGGCCTCATATAACTGTGTCTTCACAAAGGAGGTGTGCATGCTATTTGGTGTATACATGTTGGTAAGTATATTTTTTTCCAAATTTTTTTTTCAAAATTTTATTTAAATTCCAGTTAGTTCGCATACAGTGTAGTATTAGTTTCAGGTATAGAATTTAGTGACTTCTCACTTACATATAAGGCTGAGTGCTCCTCACAACAAAGTGCCCTCTTTAATCCCCCATGACCTATTTAACCCATCCCTCCATCCACCTCCCCTCCAGCAACCCTGTTTTTTTTTTCTCTATAGTTTAGAGTCTGTTTTATAGTTTGCCTCTCTTTTTTTCCACCCCATGTTCATCTGTTTTATTTCTTAAATTGCAATATGAGTGAAATAATATGATATTTGTGTTTCTATGACTGATTTATTTTGGTTAACATTGTACTCTAACTCCATCCACGTCATTGCAAATAACAAGATTTCATTCTTTTTGATGGCTGAGTAATATGGAACAGAATAGAAAACTATATGCTCATATAATCTTTGACAAAGCAGAAAAGAATATCCAATAGGAAAAAGACAGTCTCTTCAACAAATGGTGGTGGGAAAACTGGACAGCAACATGCAGAAGAATGAAACTGGACCACTATCTTATTATACCATACACAAAAATAAATTCAAAATGGATAAAACACCTACATGTGAGACAGAAAACCATCAAAATCCTGGAGGCGAACACAAGTAGTAACCTCTTAAACATATTGCCAGAGGCAAGGAAAACAAAACTGTTGGGAATTCATCAAAACGAAAAGCTTCTGCACAGTGAAGAACAACCAACAAAACTAAAAGACAACCTACAGAGTGGGAGAAGATATTTGCAAGTGACGTCTTTGATAAAATGTATAAAGAACTTAAGAAACTTGACACCCCAAACACAAATAATCCAGTTAAAAAAATGGGTAGAAGACATCCGCAGACATTTTCCAAAGGAGACGTACAGACGGCCAACAGATACATGAAAAGATGCTCAACATCACTCATCAGGGAAATGCAGATCAAAGCCACAATGAGCTATCACTGCACACCCATCAGGATGACTAAAATTAACAACACAGAAAACAACAGGTGTTTGCAAGGATGTAGAGAAAAGGGAACCCTCTTACGCAGCTGGTGGGAATGAAAACTGGTGCAGCCCCTGTGCAGAGTACTACGGAGCTTCCTCAAAAAGTTAAAAATAGACCCACCCTAAATCCAGCTCTTGCACGACTCGGTATTTGCTCAAAGGATAAAAAATACTGATTCGAAGGGACACATGCCCCCCAATATTTATAGCAGCACCGTCAACAATAGCCAAATTATTGAAAAAGCCCAAATATCCATTGACTAATGAATGGATAAAGAAGATGTGTTATATATGAGTAAGATATTTCTTGTGATTTGTTTGGAATTTTCATGAGAAAGCTCTTTTCTTTGTCATAGCTAAAGCTTTTTAGCCTGAATTCTATTTGGTTGATGTCAGGTTTATATGTTTTCTTGTGACATTTTGCACAGATACCTTTGTATATGCCTTTATTTATTTATTTTTTGTTATTCTGAATCAATTTTGCTTAGGTATATATACAGCATATAGTGATGTTTTCCTTCAGGAGTCAAATTCAGAATATTTTATTTAATAGATAAATGAAGCCAATTTATATGTATTGATGAGGCTGATATGTTTCAAAACTCAATACTCTTAAATAAATTTAAAAAATGGCATTGGAGGGAGCCTGGGTGGCTCAGTGGGTTAAGCCTCTGCCTTCAGCTCAGGTCATGATCTCAGGGTCCTGGGATCGAACCCCACATCGGGCTCTCTGCTCAGCGGGGAGCCTGCTTCCTCCTCTCTCTCTGCCTGCATCTCTGCCTACTTGTGACCTCTCTTTCTCTGTCAAATAAATAAATAAAAATCTTAAAAAAATGGCATTGGAATGGTTTGTAGTTTTCCTAGTGGTTACTTCGGTATCTTTGTATCTATAACAAACTTAATGTGCTAAATTCTCTCTTTTCTTATTCAACATTTTATTATGTGATATACTAGTTACTTCATATTCTTAACTTCCACTGTTGTCTATAGAATAGCAGCTTAAGTTATTTTTCTCTCTCCATCTCCTGCTACTCCCTTGTCTTTTACCTGGTTTATTACTACTTTGTCATCACAACATATTTATATATTATTAATCCTCAAATATAATCCCTGTGTTTGATTTGGTTGTATATTACACTAAATATGTATCTCACACACACACACACACACACACACACACACACACACACATATAGTTACCTATATGTATATAGACACACATATCTCTAAATCTATATGTCTCCAACATTTTGCTGCTCAGTATAGCCTTTTGGGTGCAGAATTTCCTAATTTATTCTATGCTGAAAACTGTTGTTCTAATACATTGTTACATGAAAGACAGCTTCATTAGATATAAAGTCTTTACTTAATACTAGCTTTTATTAGTTAGTCTTTAAATGTTCTCTCTTCCACCCATCTTTGAATGTAGTTTATGAAAAGTCTGATTAACAGCTTAATACTTTATCCTTTGTAAATTATTTGATTGCTGAAAAGCCTTGAGTAAGCCTTCTTTATCTTTGAAATATAATATTTTAATAACATATATCTTATAATTAATAATTTTAAATTCATACTCTGTTATCATTAGGACCTGTCAATGAGTATTTTTTTGATCAAATAAAATAAACACTAGAATATATCATAATTAAATATTTGAAAAGCAAAGGCAAAGAAAAAATTCTTGAAAGTAACCAGAGAGACACAACAGATTATCTACAGAATAACAGCAATTTGAATGACAGTTGCTTTGTCATCTGAACGGAGTAATAAAATATGGCATAGCAGTTTTCAAATGGTGAAAGAGAAGAACTGTCATCCATGTATTTTACATCTTGCAAAACTATCTTTCAAGAATGAAAGGGAAGTAAAAACATCCTCAGAAGGAAAAAAATAATTTTCCATTAGCAGATCTACATTTAAAGATTGACTTGAAAAAGTTCTCTGAACAGAAAAGAAATGCTAAAGGAAGAGATCTTGAAACATCACAAAGGCACAATGAAAAAAACAGGAATATGAATACCTACAATACACTAACTTCCTCCTCATGAGTTCTAGAAATCATATTTAGTGTTTGAAATAAATATTATAACATTATTATCAGGGCAATAATAGTAAAAGCAGACATGATAAGGGGATCTAAATCAAAGTAAATACCCAACACTTCACTTGTGGCCATAAATATTGATACCAGTACACTGTTATAAGTTGCATATGCATATTATAATACCCAGAGGAAACATTATAAAAGCTATGCAAATATATGCACTAAAAATACCATAAATAAATTAAGATGCAATGCTATGAAATGTTCAAAAAACATAGAAAGGCAAGAAAAATAAACAGAGTAACAAGAACTAGAAGAAACAAATAGAAAACAAATAATAAAATGACAGACTTAAATGCTAGCTTATCAGTAATTACATTGAATGTGTATGGTCTAAATACATCAGTCAAAGACAGAGATTGGAAAAGTGGATTGCAAAATCCAACATGACCTACCTATATTTTGTTTATCAGAAACTCACTTCAAATTCATTGACATAAGTAGGCTGCAAGTAAACGGATGGAAAAAATTATGTCATGTAATCATTAATAAACTAAAGCAGGAGGTGGCCATATTAACACCAGATAAAATAGACCTGGGACCAAAGAAAATTACAGAGACAAAGAGACATATTACATATGGTATAAGGATTAATCCACCAGGGAGAAATAACAATTCTAAGTGAGTACCAAACAATAGAGTTTCAAAATATATGAATTAAAAGAAATAGAATTTAAAATAGAAATAGAGAAATTTACAATTATACTTGGGTATTTTCAACTCACCTTCTGAGAAACTAATAGATCTAGTATGCAGAAAACAACTTGGAGACAGATGATCTGAGCAACACAATCAGCCAAAAGAGTTTTTCATATTATAGAATTCTTTACCCAGCAATATATATATATATATTTTCAATGAAAGTATGTATATATTTTGAGGCCAGTCTTTAAGGTTTGCCCTACATCTAGGAGGGCTCCTCTTACCTGTCTTTCCCCTGGTTCTCTGGGAAAACCAGCTGGCTTATGGTTTAGCTTATTGCTATCACAGAGCAACAAAGTTCCTCTTAATTACTTATCCTCAAAATCTCTGCTGTTTTCAAGCATATGCTTAAGCTTGAATTTCCTACACACTATTCTAAACAAACTAGTTCATTTGAGAAAAGGTTCAGAACTCTCTGTTTTTGCCTCTTGCTTTGTGCAAAATATCTGAGCAGCAACTACAGAACTGGGGATAGGAACAGTTGCTTGCTTACTATCTCGTAAAGACACATCTGCATTACTAGCAATCACTGGGCTTGAGCAGTAGCCTCTTGTTTTTTAGGCTTGATGCCCTTGTGATGAACTCTCCTTCTTATGAGTGACATGGGGTGATGGAAAGTCAGATAGGGCCTCAAGATTATTAGCTTGTTGGGTGATGGGTAGAGTTTGGCACTACAATTGGGAACTGGGTAGACGAAGGGAAACACATAACTCTTGGCCATTTTCACTTGGAATTTAGCCACTGCAACATAGAACAAGAGAGCATGAGATATGCTAATGGCCTGCCCAGATAGGAGAGATAATGTAGCCTTTGACAAAGGGAGGGGGTACTGTTTTTGTGGCTTCCTCTGTCCAGAGTTGAGCTTCTGCCACATTAACTGGGAGGAAAGAGGATGGAAGAAGAAGATTGCGGCTTAAGAAGATCAAGACTCTCACTAAACCTTGATTAAGCTTATTTTCTTGAATGAATGTTTCTACATTTGTTTTGTTTCCTTAGGGCAATTTCCAAAGACTTGAATTTTTTAAAGTATGTAATATATTTGAAAAAGGCCTGATATCTGATGGACACTTTTTAAAGTATGGTGGGATTGAGTCTAAAGTCACAGCTTCTACATGGCTTCCACTCTGATCTTTTTGACCACTGTAGCACAGGGCCCTCTGTTGACCTGCCTTTTAACACTCTTATCCACTATGGCAGGACCAAAACCAAGTCTATTAGAAAAGGGACTTACTTAGTGTCTCTCCTTTCAGTTTTGCTGCCTTCAATGTTTGGAGATGTCAGGGTGATACAGCACCATACGTTGCCTGTTTTCAGTTGATGGAGGATAAACAGATAAACTTATATTCTTTCTTCCTTTGGATACCTTAAAAAAATCCATTTTGTTGCTGGTTAAGAGTTTAGCCAACTTCACATTTTAATAGTTATTCGGAAGGTAATTTTATATGGATCTAAAATTAGTTGTAGAAGCCCCTAATTCTAACAGTAGTCACTAAAAGTTTAGAAGATAATGTTGCCTTATACTTTACCATTATTGATGTCATTATTAACACCTAATAAGTGGAATTAATAAGGAAACGTTATTATGAACATCTTTACTGAACATGAACCAAGCTGGAAGGATCAAAGTACTTTCTCCAGCCTATAGTTTGGATCAGACTTGTGTTTTGTGGATTTGGTCTACCTCAGCCTCTGCTTTGTTATGAATGTTAGAAGGTCGTGGGCTTAAAGGCAGGCAAATATCAACCTCTGTGATAAATTTAGTGAAGCAGACTTAAATTCAGTCATCTCTCTGTGCCAACATAGAATCACATGCAGAATCACATAGAATCAACATGGGAATCACAGGCAGAATAGCTACCTATGCAGCCACCGTACATTGATTGAGTTCAATGATATATTTTGTCATGAGTAAAAAGAAACAGCTATAATACATGATTTAGGGGAAAACAGTTACAGCTGCCTAGAGCCACAGATTCAACAGCTGAGTATCAGGGAAAAAATGAAATTGGATGAAGTGTTAAGAAAGGGAATACTGTTTCTACAAATTATTTTAGTCAAACACTGGCTATACTGAAGATGAGGCTTTGATAAAACCAAGTTATATTATAATAGCTTTTGGGTCTGCTCATGAAAACACATTTGCAAAAGTGCTGTTGAATATAGCTATCATTCAGACCTAACACTTCCATATTATCAACTGTAGATAGCCAAAGGGTGACCAAACTCTTCTTCTGTCTTTTACGCATACACAGACACATACACATTACCCCAACAGACATTATATACAGATATATATCCGTGTATAATGTATATAATATGTATGCTGTGCTATATAATGTGTATAATACATACGATGTGCATTTGTATTATAAGATGACTTTCAATGAAAAATGAATTTAGACATTTTCCCAAATGGAAATGGTTAAGGTTGCTTATATTTAATCATGTACTAATAAAACAACATCGAGGCTTTTGTTTTCAATTGTTGGAAACTCCAGATAATTGATCAAGGAAGTTCTGATGTGGTATTGTAGGCTAAGATTTGGTTGTTATTGTTTGAACAGCCCATAATATTGTTATTATAAATAATGGAGTAGATGAATGTGGTGTCTCACAGGATAATGATCTAAAGAGATCAACAATCTAGAATTTCTTAGAAGAAACCAGAAGACCAGAATCTTCCATACCAGCATGGATGGTAAGAGGTATATCCATAGCCAACCATAGCCACATCCCAGGCTTCCACGGCCATACCTCAGGCCACCATAGTAGTTGCCATAGAAGCTCATGGGTGAGAAGAAGGCTCAGAAGAACAGAGTCAGTTTCTAAAGTTTAAAGTTTATAATCTAAACAGGACCTTATAAACCAACTGAGTGGAATGTGGGGCAAGCCACAGGCACTGCTGGATTCATCTTTCAAACTAATTGGCATTAAAACCATCTCAAGAATTTCTCATAACTAATATATCCAAGACAACTTTGGTATGTGTCAGAAGGCCTGTAATGAAATCATGTGCCTTTGATGAGAGATTCTTCTACTTTGGTGACTTGTTTATTCCAGATTCCAAATTTAGATTGTGTTACTGCTACCATAACATCATGTAACCCATGCAGATTCTACCTGTTGAAAATTCTAGTTTTATTTAATACTATTTTTGCACCTGCATATTTGCTGTCTTGAGGACAAAAGGGCAGTTTCAAAGGAAAGAGAAAGATGGAAAGGATATGGGACAGGAGATATGGTGCCAGGATTCACTTGTAAACACTGAATGACTATGTGTTTTATCTTTTTTGGGGGAGCAATGTTATTAACTTTGGTTTATACTTCACATTTACATGTGTCCGTAATTTTATAAATGACCCCAAACCATGGCAGAGACCTTGAAGTTTGACCTCATTAACCCTAAATATGTAGAAAAGGAGGGACTTAGTTTACTAGAAATTTGAGTTTTAATGGATTCCAGAAACTCTCAAATGATTTATTGACGTCATGCTCCACTGCATATGTTGCACTGAAAAAGACACATCTCTTTTGGTATTCTTGCTCAAAATGTAAAACCTCAATCTAGATGTGATAAAACTTCAGACAAATTCAAACTGGGAATATTCTACAAAACACACAACTCTTTCGAATTGTTAAGGCCATAAAGACCAAGGAAAGACAGAGGAACTATCACTAGTTAAAGAGACTAAAAAGGTCTTACAACTAAATGCAGCATGAATTGGATTATGGAACAGAAAAAAGACATGAATGGAAAAAATGATGAAATAAAATCTATAGTTAAGAATATCATATAAAGTTAATTTCTTTGACTTGATAAATATACTATGATTATGAAAGATATTAACCTTAGGGAACATTAAGTGTATATAAAAATTTTCTGTACTATTTTGGAACTTTCTATAGGTCTAAAGTTATTAAAAATATGATGTTTAAAGGAAATATAAAAATACTCTTTCATTTCATTGATTTGATCATTTTCTAATTCACTTATCAAACTTTATTGAGAACCAATTATATACTAAGCACTACCTTTTTATTTTAAGATTTATTTATTTATTTGAGAGAGAAAGAGAGAGAGAAAACACATGGAGGGAGGAGTAGAGGGAGAAGAAGAGTGAGCATCTCAAGTAGGCTCCATGCCTAGTGTGGTGCCTCATGAGGGGCTTGATCCAATGACCCTGACCTGAGACTCTGACCTGAGCAGAAATCAAGAGTTATATGACTACCAAACTAAGCTACCCAGGCACCCCAATACCAGGCATTTTTATGAGCACTGGGACAGAGCAATGGATAGGACAGACAAGGACACTATTGTGATGGAGCTTATGTTCTAGATTAAGCAGGGGAAGGAAATTCAAGACAGACAAAGATTGAGTGAATTAGATAATTTCTAATTGCAATGAGTCTGTGTAAATAATAAATCAAGATGAGCAAAGGAAAACTTGGAGAGTTATTGGTGAAGGATTTACTTCAGACTGAGTGATCAGGGAAAGCCTCACTGAGAGAACAAAGAGAGAAGGATGAGCCATTCTTGCTATTACTTCAGGAGCTCAAAGGCAGAGCCTTTAAGGTGGAAACAAGCAGGCCCATCTGAAAAGCTGAGAAGCCACTGTGATCTATATATTGTAAAGTAGAGGAACAGGGTTACCAGATGAGCTCATAGATGTAGTCAGGGCTGTGACATGCAGGGTCACATCAGCTGTGTTTTCTAAGCTTCGGGTTGCCAGATGCAGCAAACAAATACTGAAATTCAAATTTAATTGCATGTCTGGTACATACTCTAGCCATCCTAATGTGGGTAGACATTGAAGAATTACAGTCAGGGAGGGTCATGATCTGATCTGTGCCAGGCATGCTTTGAGACCTAGAAGAAAAAAATGAAAAAGTTGGAGTAATATAAAGAATCATCAACTTAATTTTGTTTTGTTAAATTTCTAATGATGATTAATCTATGAAGATATACATATATATATATACACATTTATATATTAAGATTGGAAATATATGAAATATCATATATAAGATATATATCATATATATAATAAGATTGGAAATATAAATTGAAACTGGAGAAGAGAATGTATCCAAAGTGATTCATCTAACAGGAGTCCTGGTGGAGACTAGAGACCATAGGTGGGGTAAACAGCTGGTGAGGCATTCTCACAGTTGAGGGTAAAATCTGAGGAGAAAAGAGAAAGGACACTTAGAAGGAGAAGCCACTGAGGTTGGAATTCAACCAACTGTGCATGGAAGGATGATGGTAAAGGTTGGAGAGATTTTCAGGAATGAGAGAGAAGCCGGTGAATCTGAATGCTGCTGAGAGGCTGACTAAAATACTTGACCTCTAGATTTGGCAGGACTGAGGTCCTGATGATCTCTGTCAGAGGGTCTCAGGAGAGTAGTGGAGATGAAAGACCAAAACACAGGATCAGAGAGATAAAGGATTCTTAGAATACTGCTGTGGAAATACACTTGTGAAGTTCTGTTGTGAAGCAGAATACAGAAATGCGGATTATGCTGAAGAGTGTGAAGAATGAAAGAAAGCTTGTTTAATTTTTCATTATGGAATATATTTGAGAATTGAGTATATTTAGAAAAGCACACCTACCAGAAAAGATAGGGAAAAAAAGAATGGCATGCCGTGCGAAGCTCTCATTGCTATGATCAAGGAGAACAACTTAATTCTTCAGAAGAAACACATTAATTAAGAATCTAGGGAGAAAAAAAACTCTAACAAATGTTATTAGAGACATCGTTTGCATAAAATACAATGTATTTGATATTCTTTTAAATATCAGAATATTTAAATATCAGAAAACCCCAGATTAATTATAGTTCTTTTAATTACCTGATATAATTCAGGTCTACCAAATTTAGGCAATGATCTAAGAACTTAAATATTGTTGAGGAAGAATAAAAATCATGCTATTTCAACTGGTGTTGGCTAAAACTTATTGTTCACTAGGCTCTGAACTGTGAGAATTGAGTCTATTGTGATTTTTCTGTATGGAAAATTTGAACATGATGTCAAATCATGGTGAGGATGTCCTCTGCCTTTAATATCTCGATCCAACAGGTAGTGACTAAAATTTTGCAATAGTGTGGTGCTTTACAAAACACATCTATCACAAAACACACATGGAAAGCACATTCAAAGACATATGACCACTGAGTAGGAGAATGTGTTGATGGGACCATTAAATGAAATTCTTTTCTGTTTCATTAAGATGCTATTTTCTTTTGACTTATTTGAAATAGTTACCATGTAAGATGAATTGCATTATTTGAAAAACCTGTGTCCTTATTCTGAACATCTCCAGAGAGAGTAGATTAAAATGCAGAGGGTGTCTAACTTCTTAACCCATCTTCCCTGTGATATAAACCAGCATCAGTTCCATTCTATAAACCCTGCTAAGGTTACTTGAAGAAATACATAAAAAGATATTTTGCCTGAGAACTGTAATTAAATATCAGAAATCTGCGTGGCTGTATAGATAATGCTGTCTTCCCACATGCATTTTCTTAAAGACACAGAAGTCTATTTTTAAACTGTAACATAAAACTACTCCTGCTTTTTGGGATTCCTGGGTGGCTCAGTTGGTTAAGCAGCTGCCTTCAGCTCAGGTCATGATCCCAGCGTCCTGGGATCGAGTCCCACATCGGGCTCTTTGCTCATCAGGGAGCCTGCTTCTCCCTCTGCCTCTGCCTGCCATTCTGTCTGCCTGTGCTTGCTCTCTCTCCCTCTCTCTCTCTGACAAATAATTAAAAAGAAAAAAAAAAAAAAACTACTCCTGCTTTTCTTGGGCTATCCTGCTGGGTGAGCTATCACACTGATTGGAGTAATTCAAGGGTTATGCAAGAGAGCTTAGCATGTCAGGTCACAAATCATACTGATTTGACGTTTAGAGAAAAAAATAGTTCTCTTATTAACAAAAATATGTGATGCTAAGCTCATTAGGTAGTTACTTCGAATATTGACTAATCACTGCATATACAATTAGGACAAAAAATATAAAAATTGGATTCCACAGAATAACTTGTATTTGCTTGTCCTTCAGTAGAAGTTAGACATAAGTGAGAATAAAACTCATTCGTATAAACAGGAAAGTAGAAGATACTTTGTTCAGACCTGTTTCCCTTGATTTTAGTGAGTTAAATTATTAACAACATCATGAGCATGAAAGATACATTATGCTTTCAATAGAGAAAAAGGAATTAAATCCTTGAAGAAATTAATTATTTGGATCAAGAGAGAAGAAAAACTCATGAATAGAAAGAAATGTTATTCTCTGTGAAATGCTATACAATAATATAATTATTTGGGGACCAAGACCCTCACAGATGCATTCTTTTTTGAAATAAGGATGATTATAGGTAGTTAAAATGAAGGTCTAATTTGGGGCAGGACTGTGTAGAGTGCATGAGTGTCTCCCCTCATTCAAACCCTAAACTGGATAAAAAGTCCAAACAAAGTAAATCACCTTAATACCTCTGAAGCTTTATCTTATGGTTGAGGAACAACAAACTAATGCAATTAATCATAAAATTAGCCAATGACATGACACATGTTGTGGTGACATCCACTCTGGGAGCATATAAAAGGTCTCTGCAGGGAGAAATGTCCACACCACAGTGAAGTAACACTTCTCCTCTCCTCATCTACCCAACAACAACCTCAACAACCAACACCATGTGTGGCAGCTACTATGGAGGCTGTGGCTATGGACGCTGCGGCTATGGAGGCTGTGGCTATGGAGGCTATGGCTACGGAGCCTGTGGCTACGGAGGCTGTGGCTACGGAGGTCTGGACTGTGGCTATGGCTCCAGCTATGGCTGTGGCTTCCGCAGACTGGGATGTGGCTATGGCTGTGGCTCTGGTTGTGGCTACGGCTATGGGTCCCGCTCCCTCTGTGGCTGTGGCTCTGGCTGTGGCTCTGGCTGTGGCTATGGCTATGGCTATGGCTGCTACTAACTGAGGTCGCCGTGGGAGACTCTCACCTTCCACACCTGGACATGGGCTTCACCAGTTCTGACACTTTCTGAGCCTCATGGTTGGGGGCTGATTATCCTGTATCACTGGTGTTAGACATGACTTTTTCTGAAGACTTGAACTCTGGTGCTTTCTTCTTCTGAACTATATCTCCTTCCTTTCCTGGTTATAACTCGTGAAAAGTAGGAGAATGTGAAAATTATCCTGTGAGCTCCTGCCAGGTGTCTCATCTGGGTGATGTCATGGATCCTGCCTTTTGATTTTCATACAGATTATTTTTCTCCATTTTTCTAATAAACTTCTTCAATCTGACATAAAAATATTGTTTTTTTTCATTTAATATTCATAGCTATGCTTTGAGCTTTTAAAAAATTATTTGTATAAAAGGAAAAAATTGCCTTCTTTAGGGGATATCTTCTTTTTATATTTCTTTTTTTTGTAAGATTTTATTTATTTATTTGACAGAGAGAGAGATAGAGATCACAAGTAGGCAGAGAGGTAGGGGGAAGCAGGCTCCCCGCTGAGCAGAGAGCCTAATGTGGGCTCAATCCCAGGACCCTGAGATCATGACCTGAGCTGAAGGCAGAGGCTTAACCCACTGAGCCACCCAGATGCCCCTTCTTATTATATTTCTAATTCAGTTGCTCCACCAAATCCTTGATTTGTGACATCAAGAAAGTACCATTCTTTGCAGCTATCATTTTCTACTCTGTTTAAGTGGTAATAATGTGTGATGCTGGGTTATTGTTAAGATAAACGAGATAGTATTTGCCAATTTAGTTAAGCATTGCCTGGAAACACTACATATTCCAAGTGCTTTTGCATCAAAATCTCCATCTATTGAAATTTCTTATAAGATATGAGTGTTGGAAGGAAAAATAAAACAAGATAAAAACAGGGAGGCAGGCAAACCATAAGAGACTCTTTACTATAGGAAATAAACTGAGGGTTGCTGGAGGGAAAGTGAGTGGGATCGGATAGATTAAATGGGTGATGGGCATTAAGGAGGGCACTGGTGATGAGCTCAGGGTGTTATATGCAAATGATGAATTATTAAATTCTACCCCTGAAGCTAATGCTACACTATATATTAAGTAATTTGAATCTAAATAAAATCATTTTTTCAGGGACGCCTTGGTGGCTCAGTGGGTTAAAGCCTCTGCCTTTGGCTCAGGTCGTGCTCCCAGGGTCCTGGGATCAAGCCCCACATCATGCTCTCTGCTCAGCAGGGAACCTGCTTCCTCCTCTCTCTCTGACTGCTTCTCTGTCTGTCAAATAAATAAATAAAATCTTAAAATAAAATAAAATCATGTTTAAAAAAATAAATAAAATCATTTTTTCGAAGATTCTACTTATTCATTTGAAAGAGAGAGAGAGGGAGAGCATGAGTTGGGGAGAGGGAGAGGGAGAAACAGACTCCCTGCCGAGCAGGGAACCTGATGTGGGACTCCGTCCCAGGACCCTGGAATCACTACCTGAGCCAAAGGCAGATGCTTAACCTACTGAGCCACCCAGGTGCCCCTAAATAAAATCTTGAAAGAAAAAACAACAGATATGAGTGTTGATGCATGATTCTGGTTTTCTCATCTTTGGTTTGGGCATATGTAAACAAGAAGTGTTTCTTATGCTTGTTCGGCTCATGAGGTAAAGTGGATCAAACCACCCGCAACGTCTTTCCATCTAACAAGTCTTGCTATGATTTCATAAATTATTTTTAAAAGATGACGCCATCTCTAACACCCATTACTTGTTTATGTTTAAAGCTGTTTGGTGGCCTCCTCCACGCTTGTTTGTCCTGAGTCATTTCTTCCCTGTCCGGTGTGTGGTTTCACAGTTGTAGCTGCGGTTGTTTGCTTCTTCCACTGGTGACCGTGTGTGCACACGCACATGTGTGTGTGAGACTCAGGCCTGTAAACTTATCAATTACTTTTTTCTTGAAATGTGATTTTTTGATCTTGGGACATGAATGAGTTCAAGTGTTGTATTTAAGGTGGTGGATAGGCCCCAATTCACAGGGCAGGTTGTTAGGTTCAATTTCAAAATTGTTCACCTCTGGAGAAGGAATTAAGATCCCTGGAAATATCAAACCCCCAAAGAGAGCATATTTTCCTCCATGTACACCTGTGTGAGAACTTGTCTTTCCTCTTTATTTTTGAAGCTTAGAATTTTTCTTTAATATTAAATAGAAATTAGTTGATCTATGCTTGCGCATCTAAAGAAATGGTGGGTTTTACAACTATTTTGGCTTGCTTGGTAAATCATAACAGTTGGACACAAGTGATGCCTTGGATGTAGGGTCACAAGCCAAGACTCTTTTTGGTTATGGTTTTCCATGATTTCCCCCCAACATATCCTTTAATGTCACCCAGAATTGATTAATATTCTTAGCAGCTCTACCACATTGAAATTGACATTAAATGTTACCATTATCATCCCCAAATAAACATCCATTTTTGTACTCACATTGGATGGGCCACTTCTTAAAGTCTTCAAATTATGTAGATCTCTAATTGCAATTGAAATACGTGGACATCTTTTACACTCTACACCATTCCTTATTTGTGTCTCTCTTTTTTACAGTGACAAACCTCTACCTCAACATCATTGTGTTCACCCTATCCAATAGCATACACAAAATACTTCCTAAATTACCACCCTAAAACTTAAAACATAGGTCTGCCTCTTACTGTCTCATAACATTTGACAAATTGTGGACTCTCTTGGAAATTGGTGTTCTTATAAAATGTTAGGTATAACAATAAAACCAGCCTTCTTTTTTTTTTAATTTTATTTTTTATAAACATATAATATATTTTTATCCCCAGGGGTACAGGTCTGTGGATCGCCAGGTTTACACACTTCACAGCACTCACCATACCACATACCCTCCCCAATGTCCATAATCCCACCCCTCATCTCCCAACCCCCCTCCCCCCATTAACCCTCAGTTTGTTTTGTGAGATTAAGAGTCACTTATGAAAACCAGCCTTCTTGAATTGCTCTGAGAATGTTCATATCAAGTAAATGTAACTTTTTACTATTTCATGCATGGCTTATTTTCTGATTCTTTGCATATGAAAGAGTTATTTTTTGTCATACTTGTTCTATGCTGCTTATGTAATTCATATTCCAAAGCTCTGTGTAATAATATGCATTTATAATCTAAATAATAGTAAGTAACATTTTTTGGCTGTTTATCATAGGATAATCACTTGCCAAGTCCTTTATGCACATTATCCTACATAAGCCCCAGAACAACTTTACAATGTATTAAAATTACCCTGTTTTATAGCTGAATAAAAGAGGAATGAGTTAATTTTCTCACTGGCAGTTTTAATGTGGCAAAGAGATGTCTCATAATTACCTATTTGTTGTCTCTGTGCATGTGAATATAAAACATTGTTGGTTTTTCCTGCCTAGATAATTACAAGGACCTTATTCCCCCCACTAAATGCAAAAGAATCTCCTGGGATAAATTTAGTTACTAGTACCATTTATTATTGACTAATATAAAATTAATATATTGATGATCAAGTTTATTTTTAACTCTTTTTCCCCATGACTTTCTTCCTTCATCCTTTACTTTCTAACTGCCAGTTAAATTATGAAATTCCAATGCTCTTTTGTGAGACATCTAGAATCTTTGGTGTACATGACTTTCTCTACTTGGCACAATTGTTGTCTTGGCCTAAGAGCTTTTGCTCCAAATTTTAGGGAAGCCTGTCAGTCTCTTTCTCTATCTCAGCTTATGTTAAATTTTCTATCTTCAGTAGAGGCTGCACATTTCTCATGACAAATATATATTTCTCCTTTTTGGATTTGCTATTTGCTTGTATGGTTATAATAGCATTATCCATCTCATGTCTCTTAAACATTGAATTTTAGAATTAAAAAAAATCTTTTAAAGTGTTCTCCTTTCTTTTGCAATAGTGCTATTTTGATGGATGAGCTTATTCTGAATCCTTAGATCAATTCTTTGATTTTTGATAACATGTTTTTTTTTCCCAAATGGTTTTATCCTTCAAAAGAATAATCTACATACCCAGTACTTAGGCTTGGTACTTGTTCCATAAGAATTTATGTGTGTTCATATGCAAATCTTTCATACACAGACAACTATAAAGGAAGATGTTTAGATTTTTAATTTTATTTAGCTTATTTACAATAGTCACTATTCTTTTTTAAAAAGATTTATTTATTTTAGAGAGAGAGAGAGTGAGAAAGAGCATGGGGAGAGGTAAAGAGGGAGGAACGGAGACTCAAGCTGGCTCAACACAGAGCCCAAAGAGGGGCTTGATCCCATGACCCTGTAATCATGACCTGACCCCAAATCAAGGTCAGATCCCTAACTGACAGAGCTGCCCAGGCACCCCAGCAATATCTATTACTTTTAAGGAAGACCTTATGGTGCAGGCAAGTGGAGGTAATCATTTCTAACACTGTATATTCTATTGCTATGTTTATTGTGAGGCTGTCTTACCGATCTATGCTAGACGTTGGTGATGTTCTACTTCAGATTCTTTCTATCTTCTCCCTAGGTGAGTTTTTCTTTTCCTTTCTAATATATAGAATTTTAATCTATTTACTTTTTCTCTCATTCAGTCTTGCCAAATAGCATGAAGAAATACTCTCAACATTCTTGCAAATAGATGACAATACTTGCATATTTACAGTAACTTCTATTAGTTTCTTGCAGCATTACAGATATTTTACAGCATTATTATCATAGTCCCTTCTTTTCTGAAGATATTTAGAACTTGGTGAATTGAAGTTATTTATGATTATATTTTTGATCCTAAGGTCAATATAAATGCTATATTCTCTTTTGATTGCATATTTAATATATACACTTTATAGCAATGTTCAATCAGTCACGGTTGCTTATGGTCAACAGCAGAACAAATATCAGTTAGTGAATAAATAAAGGAGTTAGCAGTCTCAGATTTTCTGGAAAGGTTATGCAGCCCAGGAAAAATGAAATAGCAATTTTTAACATCCCATTATGGGGGTTCTAGGAATACATCACTGTGCCACTTCTTGAGTAAAGGCATTGCAGTTGTAAGAAATGAAGTTTGGAAATAATTATCAGAAATTCTATGCCTTCCCCTCCTTATATGTTATATATTTGCCATTATTCTCAATGTATGATGATTCCTTCCATTATCCACTTGCCCACAGTTCTCCCTCCTGAATTTGGGCTCCAATGAGAAAGTGTGCTACAGTGTTACAGGACATATCTATCTATCTGTCCATTGATCCATCTATCATCTAACTATCCAACTAATTTCTTTCTAAAGGGATATATTTCCAATCTCTTTTTGAGGGACTTTGATAATTTATCAGAGTAGCTAAATACTAGGAAAAGAGAATATCTAAATTTTTAGAGTGCTATTGTCATAGGATCAGAGCTCATGTTTGTATAGAGACCCTGAATACAGGAATTACCTCTTATTAGGTTGAAGGACCACAAAGACTAAATGTCAGTCAGAGTTTTGGCCCAAATATGTCTCAAAATGGGATTAATGGCCCCATAAACCCAGTGTGTAGTAATTTCTGCAGTCTTGTGGGCATAAATAACATAGGTATACATAGAAGCTAACTAAATCTTTACAAGGTTCCCTCACCAGTAAAAAACAGTGGAAATGTTCAAATGGAAGACCTTGAAGAAATATTTAGAAATAGAGAAAAGAGCATTTATTATAGGAATTGTCTCACACAATTATGGAGGTTGAAATGTCCTACAGTCTGCCATATACAAGCTGGAGAACAAAGAAAGCCAGTGGTATAATTCAGTCTGAGTCTGGAGGCCTTGAGAACCAGTAGCACCAATGTCTGGGGTCAGAAGAGGGGTGTATTGATTCAGGAAGAAAAAAAATTGCCCCCATTCTGCTCTTTTTTTGGTTCTATTTATGTCCTCAACAGATTGAAAGGTGCCCATTCAGATTGGTGAGGGTGACCTTCCCTATTTAGTTTATGAACTCATCTCATCCAGAACCATTCTCACAGACACATCCAGAAATAATGTTTTACTAGTTATCTGGGCATCCATTAGCCTAGTCAAGTTAACACATAAAATGAACCATCACAGCATAGAATAACAGATTATTGCCACCACTAAAGACTTAAAGGATGTAGGAATTGTGATACCCATCATATACACATTTGATTCATTGTTGTTCCTCCTGCAGAATTCAGTTTTTGGCAAACCCCCATGTGCAAGTTGCAGCACAGATTGCTAGGTTTCTGGAGCAAAGCCATATTGCAGCAGAATATATTCACAGCTCAAAAAGAAGCTCCTGGCATACTAATAGACCCAAGCAGAGACTGAACATCTGTCACTAGGTAACATCAAATGATGATGGTGCTGACCTTCGTGACTGGGTACTCTCAGATCCACCAAGCTATAAATTCTGGTAGACTTAGCAGCAGGAATCTAATGTTAAGTGACAATATAGATTCAGAGTCAGTTGGAGCAGGTGCAAAGGTCATGAATGATTTGAACTTGTTATCTCTCTAAAAGCTTATCTAGCCCAAAGTCTACCTCTAACCCTAAAGCCTTTTGGTAAGCTCACTGTTATAGCCCAATGGGGCTGTTCCAATGACTAAAGGGCAGAGCAAGAATACACCAGGTATGGTTCATGGATGGGTCTTCTTAATATGTTGGAATTCGCCTGAAAATGGACTTTTGTTGCACTAAGAATTGCTCTGAGAAAGAATAGTAGGGGGGGAAATATTCCCAGTAGGCAGAACTTTCATGAACTTTCATGCAGTATACTCAATTTTACGTGGAGGGAGATGTGGTCTGAAGTAAGAAGATACAAAGACATCTGGAAAGTTATTATTAGTTTGGCTAGTTTGTCAGGGGTCAAAAAGAGTAGGTTTAAACAAAGAAATCTGAAGAGGAATTGTGTAGATGGACATATCAGAGTGGATACAATTATGTAGATATTTGAGTCTGATGTCAGTTTCACCATAGTGCAACTACATCAGAGAAGACTGTACTAAACAACCAGGAGGACAGTGACTCAGCTAGGAAATGTCTAACAGCTTTTGTTACCTGCAATACCAGCACATGTTCAAGGGGGCTCAGAAATAGAATTACTGTACTGCCAGATGGGTTTCCTTTTACAAAATGGATTGGAGTTGGAATATCTAATCAGCAAGCCCCAGAGTATTTCACTGAGCCCTTAATGGAGCACCACACTTAGAGGATTCCAACCAGGTCTTGATGGCAAATTGATTTTTATCAGACTCCTTCCATATAGATGGAAGTTGCTATTTAATAGGAATGATAGATATTCAGGTATGAGTTTGCCTTTACTGTCCACAGGGTCATGACCATCACCAGATATGTGGTGGCTTATTTATCATCACAGGGTCCCACATAACATTGCTGTGGACTGAGAAGAAGATGAAATAATTTTCTTCTGAGAAGAAAATGAAATAATGCACCCGTGGTTATGAGATCTGTTCATCTTAACATATGTCACAGCAACCAGTTGAAATGGCTTCTTTTTTTTTTTAAACAGGTAACTGTATTTTATTTTTTATTTCTTTTCAGCGTAACAGAATTCATTGTTTTTGCACTACACCCAGTGCTCCATGCAATGTGTGCCCTCCATAATAACCACCACCAGGCTCCCCCAACCTCCCACCCCCTGCCCCTTTAAAACCCTCAGGTTGTTTTTCAGAGTCCATAGTCTCTCATGGTTCATCTCCCCCTCCAATTTCCCTCAAATGGCTTCTTAAAATGCAGCTAATGAAGGATCAAAGGATTATACTCTGTGAGATTTGGTATTGTTTCTACAATGTAGACTATATATATATATATTTTTACCAATGTCGCCCTGTCCCTAATATGTAGAATATAGAGATCTGAGGAAAAACAAAACAAAACAAAACAAACAAACCTGTTGAAGAAAACTTCTCTCTCACCATCGCTCCCTGGGACCCACTTAATAAATCGCTATAGCGTTTTTGCCTACCTGATAAGAGTGAGCTCCGCAGACCAGTAGATCAGCAGAGAAATTAATTACAGTATTGATTACTGTGAAGAGATACAGTTCTACTGTATAGTGGGAGTCTGAAGAGACATGTCAGAAATTCATAGGATTTGTTGGGGTTGCTTCTATTCCCAAAGGACTGTTGTATAAAGGCACAAGAACTAAGAGGAGGGCTAAGACTTCTCAGGGATACAGTTTTAGCTACCTAGACCAGCAGCGGAAGCAACAAACTATGAGGGCAATGTAAAATGGGTAACACAGGACAGAGATGGTCATTGTCAATTACTGCTTAGAAACCAATTTGTAGCTGAAAAGAGACATTAGCTTGTCCAACTAATCTTCTCTGCTGTTTAATTTGGTTTTGTTTTTGAGACTTCAGGACCAGCTATTGTCTTTAAGAAGTGGTGATAGAAGAGATTGAACATAACATGAGTTGTGCCTGCACCTGAATGGGACAAAGAGTAAACTCTAGAAGATGCTTGTTGGTGCCTCATCAGTAAACACTCTGTATCCATTTCAGTCACGCTCATGCTTTCCTCTTGCAAGCTGTTCAAGTTCTCAGAACAATGCCTTTGTCCTTTCAAGTGCCAATGAGTTCATGTCTTTGGAGCAGACTTTAGCAAACAGAAAAATAGCAGCTATGCAGACACACACACACACACACACACACACACACACACTTACACTCAGAAGTGATGAAGGTAAATGAATATATGTAAAAAATACTATACACTTGCAAATGAACTTACATTTAATGAAAAATAAATAATAAATAAAATCAGAATTTTCCCAAGATTGTATTTGTGCACATATACCAAAATGAATGTATATTTTTACCCCACGGAATCATTGGATATTCTAGATAGTTCATGAGTTGGTGACTCTTTTATCGTAGGTGGCCTAGGATTTTAGATATTAGTGTTAGAATAGAAAAATAGTACTAATATAATAGAGAATCTTTATATAAATAACAACAGGAACTATCCCAGGGATCAGCAAACTAGAACAGCTCAGTAGAAGCCAGAACACCAGTATCTTCCAAAGCAGCATGGACGGTAGCAGGCATGACCATAGCCATCCCAGCCGCAGCCATAGCCATGACCCAGGCCACTGTAGCCGTAGCCCAGGCCGCCATAATAGTTGCCATAGTAGCACATGGTGTCAGGAGTGGAGGCTTCAGTTGAGGAGCAGAATCAGTTCCTTGAGTTTGGATTTCATAATCTGCACAGGGCCTTTTATACAACCTGAGTGGTATGTGGGAAGACCACTAGCAGGATAGACTCATCTCCAAACAGATGGACATTTTTAAAAAAAAAATCTGAAGAATTCTTCATAACCAATGTATTCAGGACTCTGTTGCTGTAGTGTCATGTGGCACTAAAACAAAACCCATCTCCTAATTACAGTGTTTGGTTACTTAAGAACCCAGCTTCCATGAGAGCTTACGAACAATGCAAACCTCATCTGTATTTGTTATTTTTATTATGATTGTTTTTGATTTGATTTGAATTTTTTGAAATTTTTATTTAAATTCCAGTTACTTAACATACAGTGTAGTATGAATTTTAGGCATACAATATAACGATTCCACTCTTCCATACATTGCCGGGTGCTCATCACAACTGTGCTCCTTAATTTCCATCACTTGTTTCCCCCACTTTCCCTCTGGTAATCACTGATTTGATTTCTTAAAGATATGATAGGAAATTCCTTTTTTTAAACTTTATTGAAGAATAATGGACAAATATAATGATATACATTTCAAGTGTACAGCATGATGATTTGATGTACATATTCATTGTGGAATGATTACGAAGATCAAGATAGCTAGTAGAACTTCCATCACCTTACATCGTTAACTCTTTTTAAGTGTGTGGTAATGACACTGCTATGGAAACATAAAGATGAATGGAAACACTAGTAGTTTAAGCAAAGCTTGATTTTAAGCTGAATAAATTTTTACTTTTTTAAATTCTTGAAGCCTCCCTCTCCCTTTCACTTGTTTTTCTGAGACTCCTTTGTTTCAGAAACTTCCTGTTGATACTGACATTTCACTGACCCTGATGTATACTTAGTAAGGTGACTAAGATGGCCAGCACCAGCGGAGTCAGGAAACCACCTCGAAGTCATGATGTGCACAGCTGGTACAGTACCTACCAGATTCCTATGGACACCACCCAGGTCCTGTATTTTCCTACAAAACCCCTCAGCCTGTTAACCAAGTGGGTCTGCAGTTTTGAAGGCATTAGTCTGCTACAGCCTCTTTTGCCTGGCAAAGTAATAAAACTATTGTTTTTCTTATTAGTTTTTAAAGATTTTATTTATTTATTTGAGAGAGAGAGCATGGACGGGGCGGGAGTGGGGCGAGCAGAGGGAGATGGAAGAGCAGATTCCCGGCTGAGCAGGGGGCTCAAGGCGGGGTTTCATCTCAGGACCCTGAAATCAGGACCTAAGCCAAAAGCAGATACTTAACCAACGGAGACACCCAGGTGTCCCCTGTTGCTCCTCTTAATCCCCAAACTCTGTCTTCATGTTTTATTTCAGCTCTGGAACACAGAGGTTAGTTTTCAAAAACAGTAAGAGTGTATAAGATCTTCTCTCAACAACTTTAAAGCATACAACTGTTATTAACTATAGTCACCATGTTGTACAATAGTTCCTCAGAACTTAAAAATGAAACTTGTACCCCTTGAACATCACCCCATTTCCCTCTTTTTGCAGCCTCTAGCCAATGCCATTCTATTGTCTGTTTCTATGAAATTGCCTTTTGTTTTTGTTTTAGCTTCCACACATGAGTGATACCATACAGTATTTATTTTTCTCTGTCTGGCTTATCTCACTTAGCATAATGCCCTCCAGGCTGATCTATGTTTCTGCAAATGGCAGAGTTGTCTTCTTTTTTTATGGCTCAGTTTGTGCCATTTGTCTACATGGGCCTTTGACATTGAGAGGAAATATGTATTCTACCAGAAATCTTAGTTTAGAAAGCTATTCTACTTTGTTGATTTTTTTTTTTCATTTTTTCCCTTATTATTTTTTTGTGTGTGACACAATAGCAAATAAACTCTGAAATAAATATATTAAATTCTGATAATACTTGAAAAACAATAAAAGTCAAAGGGTTGAATAAGGTTATTTGTTACTTGGGGGAGTAAATCTTGTTTATTTATTTTTAATTATTTTGTTTTTAAAAAGATTTATTTATTTATTTATTTATTTAATTTGAGAGAGAGAGAGAAAGACAGAAAGAGAAAAAGCATGTGAGTGGGGGGGCAGAGGGAGAGAGGGGAGGGAGAAGCAAACTCCCCAGTGAGCAGGGAGCCCAATCCCAGGACTCTGAGATCATGACCTGAGCTGAAGACAGACGCTTAACCAACTTAGCTACCAAGGTGCCCCTGGGGGAGTTATTTTTAATTTGAGTGGTCACAAAAGAATTTGAGGAGATGGCACTTTCACTGAAACCTGAATAAAGAGAAGGATTCAACCATTCCCACTGCTGCAATTTCCAGATAAAGGGGTCAGCTGTACATTGGCAAAGGTCTTAAGGAGAGATATAACTTGGTCTGAGATGCTGAAGAGTCACTGTGTTTGGAATATGGAAAATGAGAAAGAAAACGGTAGGAGATGATGTCAAAGAGGATAGTTTATTGCTGGATATTCTAAATGTAATGGGAAGCTTATGTAGTCATGCTCCAGGGAAAGGGTGTAATTTAATTTTTCTTGAGCCATGAGATTGAGATATTAGAAGAGAATACATTTGGTGTTATGAGGGGGTCATGGACTGTTTGTGGCTAATATTACATTTCTGATGACTATTTAAGATAACAATTGAATTATCAGGTAGACAGTTGACTAGACATCTATAAAAAGGGTGAAGATAAAGAACATAGGAAGGTCAAAAACAATGCTGTAAGATTGAAGTCAAATTATGGAGAAGATAATACAAAAATTCCTGGAAAGATGATGTTGGAGGCAAAGTAAGCAAGTACAGTGTATTGCATTCAGAGAGAGAGAATCTGTCAAGAAAGAAGAATTCAACTGACCTGAATTTTCAGAGCTCTGATGAAATGAATACAAAGAAACAAACCATATTTGGATTTGTCAAGACATGAAAGGTGCACCTCAGTGGAGTGGTGGGTCAACAGTCTAAATGTTTGAGGGAACAGAACATGAGACAATGGAAGCAGTAATCTTATAAATACATTTTTGAAATTTCTATGAAGAGGAATAGTGAATTAAGGAGTTACCTTGGGAAACTCATGGGAATTATCTTGGGGAAATATTTGTTTAATGTTTGCTTTGTTTTCCATGAGAGATAGTTAGCATTAATCATATTTCAGAGCATTAGGGAGCAATACTTAAAAAAAGAAAAAGAAAAAAAGAATACTATGGTATATACATAGACAGAGCATGGAAGATTTTTAGGGCCGTGAGGCTCTTCTATATGATACCACAATGGTGGCTACATGTCATTACACATTTGTCAAACACCACAGAATGTATAACAACAAGAGTGAACCCTAATTTAAACTATAGACTTAGGGTGATAATAATGTGTCAATATAGGTCCGTCAGTTGTAATAAATGTACCATTCTGGTTCCAGATGTTGATAGTTATGGGATAGAGGGGACCATCCAAAATCATCTTAACTATTTGCAAAACTTGTTAAATAATTATTTTGTTAACTAATAGATTTTAGTCATACACCTTTCTGGTCCATGAATTTATTCAATGTATAGGACTTAAGTCTAAAAAAAATGATAATCACATTATTTCAACTAGTGTTTATTAAAAAATTATTCTCAGTTGAATGATAAGTGATTGATGAAATCTAAAGTATGATAATTTGAAACAAGTATCTGATGTAGTTGAGATTTTCTAATAGTTATTATCTCAGTGAAGGAGGGAATGAAATGATCTGCAACCATCATAATGTCTTTAGTTTGTGGAAATATACTTATCAATAAAAATAAATAGAAAATACATTAAAATACATGATAAATGGATAAGTGATTGTGTTTAACCTGATTATTCATATAAAAACGTTGCTCTGTTCTATTTAGAGGCTATTTTCATTTGACTAATTTGAATTACTTATCAAAGCAGATGAACAGAATGAATTACAAAGATCTTGGGTACTGAATTCCAGGGGAAGGTAAACTGAAGTTTGAATGGTTTCCAGTCTTGAACCCTCTTCACTATTGGATAACCCAACCTTAACACTCTTTGGTTATACTTTAAGGTTAATGAAGAGATATTTGCTAAAAGTCTTAAAACACAGAACATCATTGTATTGTGACCACTTTGGTCATTGATTATGGATTTATATGCATAATCATACCTTCTTCCTGACTCTTCCCAAAGACATAAAATCTATCTGTTTTCAGACAATAACAAGATTCTCTTGGCTTTTCTGTACCCCCTAGTAGCCTAGATTACCATCCAGTGAAAAGAATGAAGTAAAAAAAAATATCAATGATTATTTAGGAGAGTTCCTTGTGCCTGATTAAAAATAGACTACTTATTTAACATTGTATGCCTTTATAAATGAACTTTTCTTTTTATCATGGGAAAAATAACTATCTGAAATTTAAAAAATATCAGTCAGAATATCAGCTGATAATTATATATCCCCAAATGTGAACAGATATCCCTGTTGACCAGTGAGCTATTACAAAAAAAAAAAAAAAATGGGAAGCACTGACATTTCAGATACAGTAAAGCCCATAAGCATGTAACTGGCAAAAATTATTAAATTTTCAAAGTTAAAAATGGTATCAATTGAAAATGGCAATTGATACATGTCTCAGTAAAATGAGATCCATTATTATCACTCTCTCTGGCGGTAGGTTCTGATCAGAAATTGCAATCCATAGGATAAACTATTTTTAGTGTCCTGAAGAAGAATTAGGCATAAAGAATTAAAAAAAAAACAATTTGTATAAGTAAAAAACCAGAAATGCAGTTGGCTCAGGGTAGTTCTTCAAGACATGTGAATAAGTTGGCTCTTTCTGAATTGTATTACAGAGATGAATTGACTTTGCGATTTTCTGTGACACATCCTTTTGAAGGTGGAGAGACAGCTGAAACACTGAAGAGGGAAAAGTGTTTTGAAACAAAGTAGAGGCAAGACTCATTGGTCAAAAATGTGTGCTATTAGTTTTTGGAAAGACAGGGAGAAGACTATAGGTTTTATTTTGTGCCAAGAGCAAGTCAAAATTGGCCTGCTGCAAATGCCATTTCTTGAAATGATGCATGTTTATTGAGATTAAAATGAGATTTGGTGTAATGCAGGGATTTGGGTGTATGACTATCTCCTGTCATTACTGACACTGAATTGTTTTGGGGGAGTCCCGAGTCACCAAATAAAATAAATTTCTTTAATTCCTCTGAGGTTTTATCTTATGGTTAAGAAACAACAAACTAATTAGATTAGTCATAAGATTAGCCAGTGGCATGACTCCTGTGGTGGATCCCACCCACATTGAGGGTATATAAAAAGTCTCTGCAGGGGAATTGTCCACACTGAAGTGACACTTCTCCTCTCCTCCTCTACTCAAGGACAACCTCAACAACCAACACCATGTGTGGCAGCTACTACGGAGGTTGTGGCTATGGAGGCTGTGGTTACGGAGGCTGTGGCTATGGAGGCTGTGGCTACGGAGGCCTGGGCTATGGCTATGGCTCCAGCTATGGCTGTGGCTTCCGCAGACTGGGCTGTGGCTATGGCTGTGGCTACGGCTATGGGTCTCGCTCCCTCTGTGGCTGTGGCTATGGCTGTAGCTCTGGCTACCGCTCTGGCTTTGGCTGCTACTATTGAGGTTGCCCTGGGAGACTTTTCTCTCCCACACATGTAACATCATGATTTACCTGTCCTGAATCCCACGCCCTGTGTTCCTACACAAGGTTGAGATAATTCTGATTTGTGGAATGGGGTGGTCCCTGTCTGGATCTAAAACCCATAATTATTTATTCCCAACCTTTGCTTCATGAAAAGCCAGAATGTGATAATTCATCCTGTGAACTCACTTACGTACTTCTACCTAGTCATTGATCCTGCCTTGATAATTTTCATGCATCATTCTGTTTCCCAGTGTTCCTTAATAAACTTGGCTATCCTGAAATAAAAATCTTGGTTTCCTTTCTATTTATTACAAGTAATAGGGTTTATTTTATTTACTTATTTTAAAGAATTATTTATTTGAGAGAGAAAGAGAGAGAGAGTGTGCTTATAAGCAAAAGAGTTGGGGGTAGGGAGAGAAGGAGAAGGAATCCTCAAGCAGATTTCCTGCTGAGCCCAGATTAGATTATATATTAGAGAATAGATTCCCAGCTCTATTCCAGGACCCTGAGATCATGACATGAGCTGAAATAAACAATTGGAGGCTTAACCAACTGAGCCACCCAGGCTTCCCAGAATTTATTTTATTTTATTTAAAAAAATTTTGTATTTGCTTGATACCAAGAAAGGTTGTGATTATCTGTTTTTGACATATATTCTTTTGCTGTTTCTACTTCAGTTCCTCTAACAGTTCTATTATGTCTCTGTTGCTAGGAGTTTTTAGACTAAATGGTACAGCATTTGTCAATTAGTTTATTGTTGCTTAGCTCATGGTAAATATTCTGCATATCTTTTCCCTTCACAAACCACCATCTGCAAAGTTCCATGCCTCCCCGAATCTTTTTTTTAATGTTTTATTTTTAAATTTTTAAAATTACAGACAGAAAAATTCACTCCCTTGGTTATATCTCTGTGACTTCGAAAAATGCATAGTGTTGTGGTACAACCATCAAAATCAAGATACAAAACAGTGCCATCATTCTCCCCACAAAACCCCTCATGCTTTCTTTCTTTCTTTCTTTCTTTTTTTTTTTTTTTGGTAGTTTCAAGTTTTGATTTAAATTCCAGTTAGCTAACAAATAGTATAATACTAGTTTCAGGAGTAGAATTTCGTGATTCATCACTTACATACAACACCCAGTGCTCATCACGAAAAATGCCCTCTTTAATACCCCTCACACATTTAACCCATCCCCTGTCCACCTCCCCTCCAGCAACACTCAGTTTATTCTCTGTAGTTAAGAGGGTGTTTTACGGTTTGCCTCTCACTTTCCCTCCCCACTGTGTTTATCTGTTTCATCTCTTGAATTCCATGTATGAGTGACATTATATGGTTTTGTCTTTCTCTGACTGACTTATTTTGCTTAGCATAATACACCCAACTCCATCCATACCATTCCAACTGGCAAGAAAAGATGCTCAACTTGTTCACATCAGGGAAATACAAATAAAAACTACAAGGAGGTATCACTTCACACCTGTCAGAATGGCTAAAATTAACAACACAGGAAATAACAAATATTGATGAGGATGTGGAGAAAGGGGAACCCTCTTACACAGTTGATGGGAACACAAACTGGTGCAGCCACTCTGGAAAACACTATGGAAGTTCTTCATGCCTTTCCCAAACCCCTTCCCAATCAAGCCTTCCTCTTACTCCTAAACCTTATAAATAACTGATTCTTAAATCAACCTATACTTTTGCCTTTTCCAAAAGGCCATATTGTGTTGGAGACTGTTCACAGTTTTGGAAATTTGCTAGAAGGACTAATGGGACTCAGCATATACTTATGCTTTTGGCTAAGATTTATTATAGCAAGGTAGTAATGATACATAGCTAGTTAAGGGAAAAAGAAACAGGCAGATTCTGGAGGTACCCATGTGAAGATGTTGTGATGTTCTCTCCCTCCAGGAGGGGCTACACAGAGCTCGCTCTTCCCCCAGCAACAGAAATAAAGTTTTCTATGGGTGATATTTCTGCTCAAGGAAGCCTATTAGAGACTCAATGCCCAAAATTTTAACTGGGGACAGGTGAAAAAAGGCACCAGCAAAATCTCACTCTTCCAGAATGAAAACATGTGTCTGGCTAAAAATACATTGTTTATACAATCTAGGGGCTATGAGTCCTGCTTATCAGTTAGAGAATGGTGGGAACACTTCTGACATCCAAATTCCTAGATCTGGGATAAGGGTAATATTGATTTCATAAAATAGATGGAGATACATTCCCTCCTCTTTTTCTTACTCTCTTTTCTGGAGGGATTCCATATAACTAGTATTACTTCTTCCTTTCATGTTTGGTGGAGTTAATCAGTGAAATTATATGAACTAGGAGTTTTCTTTTTTTGGAAAGATTTTAATCACAAAATGTATTTTCCTATGAGTTATGTGGCTATTCAGATGATATGTTTCCTTTTGATCAAGTTTTTGGCAATGTCCTGCCTTTTAAGGAACAGGTCTATTTCATGTAAGTGGTCAAATTTATGAACATATTGTTCCCTATGTTCCTTTATTGATTATAGGGTCTGTAGTGATGTCCCTATTTTATTACTACTGTTGGTAAATGTGTCTTCTTTTGTTTCTTTGTGAGTCTTGTTACAGATTTATCAATTTAATTGAAATTTTCATAGAATCAGTTTTTGGCTTCACTTTTTTCCCCTCTACCCTCTGTTTTAAATTATATTGATTCCAGCTATTAGCTGTATTATTTCCCCTTTCCTCTTTTTGTACTTCTCTGTTAATTATTTTGTAGGAATCTTGGATTACTGATTTGAGAACTTTCTGACTACTACCTATTCAATTTCCCTTCAAGCACTGTTTGATTTACATCTCACAAATTTTGGCAACTTCTCTTTTAATTTTCATTCAGTTCAAAATATTTCTAGCATCCCTTTAGTTTTTCTCATAGACACAAACACACACACTTATATTTTATATGATTCTCTTATAAACAATATATAGATGGGTCTAATTTTAGCAAATTTGATTATCTCTTTTTTTCATTGATTATTTAAATAGTCACATACTATTTAATTATTGATATGGTTGGAATTAGTTCTATCATTTTATTATTTGTTTCTGTTCTCCATTTCTCAGTTCCATTTCACTGCCTACTTTGTATTATTTGAGTGTTTTTTAATATTAGATTTTAATTTATCTAGTGACTTTTTGCTATATCTCTATATTTTTTAGTGGTTAATCTTGGGATTGCAGTATACACAACTAACATTTCACAGTGTTCTCAGAGCTCATATTTTGCTACTTTAAGTAAAAGGCATAAGCCTTACAAGCCTAAATATCTCTTTACCATTGCCTACTTATAATACATTTATTGTGTGTGTGTGTGTGTATATATACATACCTTGAAACCTAAACCTAAACATACCTTGAAACATACCTAAACATACCTTGAAAACCTCTCATTAAATATTTTAACACTTGCTTTTAATAGTTGCATATGTTTTGAAGAATTTAAGAGGGAAAGAATAATCTATTTACCCAAATGTATAAAGCTTTCTATTGCTCTTCCTTTATTTCTGAAGTTCCAACTATCTTTTTAGTATTTTTTTCCTTTAGAGTAAAAAATTTCTTTTAGCGTAGCTTTTAGAAAAAATCTCCTGGACACAAATTCTCTTAGTTTTCCTTTAACAGAGAAAGTGTTTAGTTCACTTTTGCTCCTAAAGCATACCGTTAAGAATAGAATGTAGGATTCTTTTCTATCAGCACATTAGGAATATTTCCCACTGTCTTTTGGACTCTGTTTCTGACCAAAAAATCCATCATTTCCTATATTTAATATATTATTTATCTCTACCTGCTTTCAAGAATTTCTCTTTTTTTTTTTTTTTTTTTTTTTGTTTATGATGTCTGTGTGTCACCAGCTAGAGACCCTAAGACCTGGCCTTTATTGCCCACCTTCTTGTACTCACTAACATTTGTCTTAAACATTTTTCACTAAACTCTTCTTTCAGGGTTTCTACTTAACTCAGACAAATGAGACCCCAAACCACCCCAGGTGATGGCAACTGCTCTGACAAAATCTCCCATCTGTCCAGACCATCCAGACTCTTTGAGCTAAACCTGATTTGTACCTGTGCAGATGAACCATGGATGACCTCTGGAATGACGTACAATCACCTTTATCTCATTATAATACTAATATCTCTGCCCAGTGAGAAGACTCAGGCTAATTTACATAGCATACGATGTATGTTTAGGTATGTTTCCTTAAGGTGTATGAGCAATCTCATGCCCGCCTCTACATACACAACAAGGCTTCACTATCTAAATATTCATCATAACCCTAAACAAAAAGAATCCGTTCATCTTCTCTTGGGGCATCATGGCTTTGGAAGACATTCCCCATGATTCCCTTATTTACTGCAAACAAATTTCTTTGTGTGACAACTCAACCTTATGCATTTCTGACTCATCAAGGAGAAAACTCACTTTGGTTCATTTGCATATGGACATAATTTTTTGTTTATTCTAATTGGGATTTACAACTTTTTGACTGTCTAAATGTGTGAATTTTACCAAATTTGAGAAAATTTCAACCATTATTTCTTTAAATATGATTTCTGTGTCAATCTGTATTCCCCTGCATTTGAGATTCTAGTGCTATGAATGTCAGAAATTTCTGTATGTCCTACAAATTCCTGAGACTTTTTTTCATAGTTTATAGTTGGATTCCCTTCGTTTTTGTTTTTGTTTTTGAATTCCATAATTTCTCCTGATTTATCATCAGATTTTTGGCTCTTTCCTCTGATATCTCAGTTCTGCTAGTGAACCCATCGAAAGGATCTTTTTTTAACATTTCAGATATTGTATATTTTTAGTTATAAACTTTTCATTTGGCACTTTTTACATTTCTATTTCTCTGTTGAAGATCTCTTCTTTTTTTCCTTTTCTTTTCATTCAGTGTTTATCTGTACCCTATGGATCATACTTATAAAGTTGCTTAGGAACACCTGGGTGGTTTAGAGGGTTAAGTGTCCAACTCTTGATTTCAGTTCAGGTCATGATCTCAGGGTTGTGAGATTGAGCCCTGCATCTATAGTAGTCTACCTATTGTTGTTACCACAAACTTAACAACTTAAAAATTATTATTTCACATTTTTTTTAGTCTCTGCTCAACATAACATAGCTGGCTCTGCTGCTTAAGGATTTCTCACAAGGCTGTAGTCAAGGTGTCATCTAGGTCTGAAACCCAGGATTGACTCAAAGATTGACTTGGGAGGGATCCCATTTCTAAGTTCTCGTGGTTGTTGGCACAATTCAGTGAGTCCTGGATTGTGGGTCTGAGGGCCTCAGATTCTTTCCTTTTTTTTTGACAGAGAGTGAACATGAAGAGGGGAGGGACAGAAGGAGAAGGAGAGAGAAAATCTTAAGCAGGCTCCATACTCAGTGCAGAGCCTGACACGAGGCTTGATCTCACAACCCTGAAATATGACCTCAGCTGAAGTCAAGAGTTGGATGCTTAAATTGCTGAGCCATCCATATTCCCCTAGGGTCTCAGTTTCTTGCCAGCTATTGGCCAGAGGCCACTTTTAATTCCTTCCCAAGTGAACCTCCATTAGGCAGCACACAACATAGCTATATTCTTAATCATAGCCTGCAAAGAAGAAAATATGTAAGAAAGATGGACATTATGGTCTCATGCAACGTAATCATGAAAGTAATATCATATTACCCATTTACACTTTATTGATTAGACGATGCCACAGGTCCTGTCATACAGAAGTGGGAGGGGTAATGCAAGGGTGTGAATATCAGTAAGTGGGGAAAATGTGGGCCATTTTAGTGTATTTGCCAGAGTGGGATATGTCTCAGTTTTCTTCCCCTTTAAGAACTGATCACAATTACTAGGCTTTTGTACATCATATGATTTTATATTTTATCTTAGACATTTTGAATGTTGTGGTATGTTAAAAATCTTGAAAGATTGTTATTTGTTGTTATTGTTGTTTTCTGTTAGCAGCAGATTAGCCTGGTAAGCTTCAACCCACTACAACTTCTCTCTCAAAGTCATGATTGAATGTTATATATAAAAGCTAAAAAAGAAACCTGAAGGCAGAAGGTAAGATTTTATACATTCAGCTATGTTCATGTAATATGTTCTCAGACTGCAATATCTCCTGTCTATTATGAACCTATAAAAATTAGTGTCAAATAACTTGCTGAAATACTGATACTAACCCATATCTATGGCAGATTCTAAATCTTTTGAACAGAGCAATGGGGCAACCTGAACCATATTATTTTCCCTTCCATTCCTAAATACAATTTTCTTTGCCTGGTCTGAATGGTTGATAGGGCTGTGAGCAACTAGGAATAAGTCAAGCTAGGGCTCTGTGTGGATTCCAGTGGAGAGAATTGACCTAGGACTTTCTGCATTGTAGGTTTGGCATGCACCTGACAAAATCCCATATGTCGTATCTAAGCAGTATAAATGAAAATTATTGACAATATCAGCACTCATAGATCTCTGGCCACCTAAGGGAAGTCAACTTCTCCCCAACATGCCAGGTCCCTATTGAGATTGGAAGGATCCTGAAGTACTAATTAAGAAACTGTAGAAATCTATAGGCAAGAAGTATAGAGCTAAAATCATTATAAGAAAAAAATATGTTCCCCTCTCTTTACCAGACAAGAAACTAAGATTTACAAAGGTCAGGGATTTTTCTGTAATCACAAATATTAAAATCAGTACAGCAAAGATGAGATGAATACTGAGGAAAATTATTTCCCAAAGAAAATTAATTGTTATTCTATTAATAACCCAGAAAATCAAACTCTACATAATAAATTAATTAAACAAGTTTTCTTTTTCATATTTATAAGGAAATTCAAATTTATTAGGAAAACAGATAAGCAAATTTAGCATAAAATTACAAAAATAAGAGTTATACCAATATCACCTTGTTGGAACATGAGTTCACAAGTTGAGTTTCATATTCTTTCAGGTATCAAGTGGTATCAGTTCCAGATATCAGACATTTACCAAATCTTATCAGAAGTTTGCAGTGCAAGATAGATTAAACATCACTTGGGGGTAAGACAAAAATTTGTGTGGTTCAGAACTGCTGAGTCATTAAGTGAAGGTGTGGAGGGTGAGAGTCTCCCATGGTGACCTCAATAGTAGCAGCCAAAGCCAGAGCCGTAGCCAGAGCCGCATCCATAACCACAGCCACAGAGGGAGTGGGAGCCATAGCCGTAGCCACAGCCAGAGCCACAGCCATAGCCACAGCCCAGTCTGCGGAAGCCACAGCCATAGCTGGAGCCATATCCACAGCCCAGGCCTCCGTAGCCATAGCCTCCATAGCCACAGCCTCCATAGCCATAGCGTCCATAGCCACAGCCTCCGTAGTAGCTGCCACACATGGTGTTGGTTGTTGGTTGTTGAGGTTGTCCTTGGGTAGAGAAGGTGAGAAGTGTCACTTCACTGTGGACATTTTCCCCCTGCAAAGGTCTTTTATATGCTCTCAGAGTGGGTGTCACCCACAACACATGTCATGTCATTGGCTAATTTGCAGGGCCACTGTGAGTAATTTGTTGACTTCTGGTTTTAGACATGGCTTCGGAGGCAATGAAGAGATCTGCTTTGTTTCACCACATCTGAACCATTCTTTGGGACATTAAGGAGAATCAGATGTCTCATCCTCAAAGCTGTACTCATGAAATCTTTAATTACCCTTTGTAATCAATCTTTATGGCAAGAAATAACATTTTTATTGACAAACTCTGACCTGCTCCAGATAAATAATTTTACCTTCGTTGTATTGACATTCAGCAGATCATAGTATTCTCTCTTAACCTTGAATTCTCCATTATTACCTCCTGCCCCAAACCTATTATTTTCCATGAGGGAGTCTTCTCATTTTCATGCAAGAGATACTTTACCACTAAAAGCCAAGAATTGAATACTTAGTTTCATGATGTTTTTGATAAAAAAAAAAATAGTTTAAAATTCTGAAATACCAGGTCTAAGAAAACCAGAATTTCTCATTTACACTAATATTTCTTAAACTTTTAACACTCTATTTTAAGCATGAAATACTTTCCCCATGGTTTCAAATTTATACCCTGAATTCAGAGTCAGAAAAAAAGAAGAAATGACGAAGTTTCACTGGATTCATGAAATGACATTTTTATGAATTTTTTAAAAAAATTTGAACTCTGTGATCTGACTGGAATATGGTGTTTTTTAATTTAAAACAATAATACTGCCAGAGATAACTTTTCGTGGAATCTACTAGATTTTCCCTAACAAACTGGCTTTTGATAAAATATTTCATACTCTGAAAAATATGAGAAATACATTGCTATCATCATCATTATTATTATGTTATTACTTTTACTACAATGAAGTTCACTATTGAATTCAATGATAAAGTCAAATAACCACTCTGAACCTCTATGTTCCTAGAAAAATCAACTCCTAAGAGTCAGTGGAACACATCTGTTAAGTATAAAATGTGTGTTACTCTCTGTTTGCACATATTCTCCCAATTTTTCTTCAGGAAAAAGATTCTCATTTATTTTTGTGTTAAATATAAGCTCCTTTGGAAGCATATTTTGAAATGTATATTCGTTTATCTCCACCATTTCTTTGTGTGAACGTATTGATTAATGCAAAGGGATAGGGTTGAGACACCAAGTATCTCTAACAAGAATCTGAAGAGTGTTGTTTGCTGACCTATCTACAAAAAGTTAGGATGAAAGAACATTGCAATAGCTTAGAATTCTTTGTATAAGAAAGAAAATCCCACTTAAGAAGAAGACAGAGAAACCTGAAGTACAATGTCAATAACCATGTGCATAAAATCTTTTACATGGTATTAGAAATAACTAGCTTTGCCTATTGCATTGCCTCCCTTGATAATAATGGATATTTCTAATTGGGCAAACTAAAATGAGGGAAATCTCAATATTTTTCTTTAAGTTATCAGTGTTTGAGAGGTTTACATATGAACACATGTAAACTCTGATAGAATAAATCTCTAGTCTCAGTACTGGGTAGGTATAAATAAATCTTTTAAAGGATAGAACTATATGAAAAGAACTAGCTATTCCAAATCAGGACGTCAATCTGAGGACTCAGAATGATTCCAGATTTTGAAATAGTTCTATTATAAGACAAGAACAACACTCTCAAACATTCTTTTTTAAACTTAGTAATGTTTAAAAGCCACGTAATTTAGAAAAGTAGAATAAGCATACAAGCAAATGGCAAAATCTGGAAAGAGAAAATACATATTTGTCATGAAAGAGTTGACTTCCAAATGTAAAGATTCATTAAAGACAGACAAATACTAATATGAGGTAAGACAGGGAACAAATTCAGAAATTCTTCTAAAATTTAGAGTAAAAGAATAATAAGAAAAAAATATACAAAAATAGAAGAGATATGTAGAACATATTCCAGGTATCTAATATTGTAGAGTAAGGATCACACATATAAAAAGTGACAGGGGTGCCTGGGTGGCTCAGAGGGTTAAAGCTTCTGCCTTCAACTCAGGTCATCATCTCAGGGTCCTGGGATCGAGCCCCACATTGGGCTGTCTGCTCAGCAGGGAGCCTGCTTCCCCCTCCTCTCTCTGCCAGCCTCTCTGCCTACTTGTGATCTCTGTCAAATAAATAAATAAATCTTAAAAAAAAAAGTGACAAACAGAAAAGAGGAGCAGAGAAACATTTAGAGAAAGACGTTTTTAGGTAGAGGATTCCTAAAACATAAACATATATTTAGTGTCATATCAGACATTAACAATTAAAGGATACTAATATTTAAATGTCCTGGGAGTTTCTTTGCCTTTTCTGGGAAAAATATTACCTAGGAAGCATAAAATATTTTATGTTTATACACAAAGAGACAAAAATCGTGTAGTTATGAGAACTGCCACTTGAGTACATTTCTTCATCACTACTTATTTACAGTTGTAAAATGTTCATAGTTTTAGCATATACCAGACTTGTTCTGAGAATGATGTGAGATAATGCACATAAGGGATTTCACACAGTAACTGCTCTGTGGTAAACACCTTGTAAATGCTATCTAATTGTTATTATTATTAAAATAATAATTATAAATTGTTTCACAGAGTTCTGACACAAGAATTCCATGAAGAGCACCAGGCAAGATAAACAGAGAATATTCTTATATATAGGAAGAAGCAGAAAAAAAAAAAACTCCATGTGTATAATAGTGTCTGATAACACATACATAGCATTTATTAAATTCCAGGCATGGTTTAAATGCTTTACATATCTTGACACATTTAATTCTCATAAAAACACCAAACTGTAGGTGGTGATTTTTATGTAAGAATAACAAGGCCTAAGAATTTACATAATTTAACCAATGTTATAGGCAGCTAAGTGGAAGAATCTAAATCTCACACAATGCAATATATTTATTCATACATTTTGCCTCATGAGAAAGCCTAGGAGTTGCTATCCCTGTTATAATAATGGATTATTTATAATAGAAATCCATGAATTTAGACTGATGTAAATAACTGAACAATGAAGTGGAAAAACTTCCTTGAAGAAGGCCAACTAATATATTTGAAAAAAAAAAGATGAAAATGAGAAAAATCAACATTCGCAATCCATCATCATAATAAATAATTCAGGCAAGAAAGAAAAATAAGTGCTAAGACTAATGATAAATTTGGGGATTTGAATGGAATATTCATGTAGTCACAAAATATCTCTGCCAAAATATTTCTTAGTGGCTAAAAGAATAATAAAAGTAAATTTCAGGTAGAGGAATCTGGTACTCATCATATTGATGAAGTGTAAAATTATCCCCATCGGTAATGGAACGCATCAACCTCAAGTGCCACCCAATAGAGTCCAACAAAAACCAAACACCAACCCTTCCTTTATTTGCTTGACAAAATGCATAACCTTGTCCTAATCACAAGGAAACATTAGGAAAATCAAAACTGTGGAATATTCTAAAAGAAAGTATCTCCTATAATCTGTAGAAATATTAAAGTCAGGGAAGAGACTTTAAAACAGTGTGACAACTGGGCGCATTTGTGACCCCAGATTAGATTATTTTTCTATCAGAGCATTATTACAACAATTAAATTCTTGGAATGAATATTGTAGAAAGGAAGAGGAGGAGGCAGCTTGGGGTAGGGAGGAGAGCTGAGTTGGCAGTCAGTTCATCGGAAGGCTCAGGAAACAATATGGAAGATTCGAAAGTTGGGATTTCCCAGAAAAATTGTTGGAGGTTGGGGCAAGAAGGTGTGTCCTTATATCCTCCAGTGATCAATCATGGGAGTCTGGCTGCAGGAAGTGGGTGCTATCTTGTGTTGACGGTGCTCTTCACCTGAAGGTACTCTGTAACACCCCCAGCAACTGCACAGTCATTTCTTCATTGCTGAAGAGGAATAGAGTGGTGTTGTACCAAGTGATCCCAGAAGATTTGGACTAAAGGTGATAACACAATGTTTAAACTTACATATGTTAGGGGTGATCCAGTTATAAATATGAAAATATTAATATAAAGTTCTTAAGTAATTCACTTATTACCCAGGATGCTCACTGATATAATTTTGACACTTAATACTTGGATTTTGTTTTCAGAATTTATCATAGAATACCAAGTTGCCCCCCCAACCAAAAATAACACAAAATTGTTTTATATTCACTCAATGCTTGATTGACCTAATTTTGGCACAAATTTCCTTATTTTTAGCATATCAAATGATCTTAATCTCTGTCTTAAAAATATTGGTTTTGGAAATATATGATTATTTTAATTGCTAGAGTCAGAAAAAATAGATTGTGATGTATTTTAGTAAATGATTATCTTGCAATGTTAAAAATGTACTAATGTGTTAATCTCATGAAATAATAAGAGGTTGGGAAATGCTCTAGATTATGACAGACAACAAATTGCAAAGTATGGTAGTTTTCATCCATTGGATTCTCTATCAAAAATAAAAGCTGTGAAGAGACAGACAGAGAGACAGAGAGAGAGAGAGAGAGAGCAGAGAGGGAGAAAGGGGAAATCAAACTGGCAGAATACCAGCAATTGCCAAATCTAGGTGAAGAGCACTTAGCTGTTCATTATACCGCTTTCTCAACTTAACTGAAGGTTTGAAATTTTTCAAAAGTAAATGCTGGGAGAAATCAATCGATATAGAGAAAAACATTATTTTTTACAGTACTGAAATCTTCAGTGAGTCATTTCTTGAATGCCTAAATGTAAGTGACTCCTGTTTGAAAGCTTGAATATGAGTATAAAAAAAGTAAAAGGGAAAATTAAAAAAAACATAAAAAATAAAAATGAAAGAGTGCAACCTCTAGGAAAAAGCATACAACCTCTAGGTAACGCAGAGGGACAATAAGAACAAGTAATTATGAGATGTATGATTGCTTCTGTACTAAGAAAGCAGAAGAAAATGAAAATACAAATTGGGTAAGCGGGAATGGGTAGAAGGAATAAATACAGGAGTGAGACTATTACTGAGTGTATCTTTATATATAGTTTTGATCTCTGAACCATGGAAACACTTCCCATATTTTAAAAACAGAATAAATACACTTGAAATCAAATATAAATGGAAACAAAAGAACTCTTTCTATAAGATAAATAGCATAACTACTCAGGAAGAAAATTAATTCATATCAATGTTGAACACAATATTCTGTCCATTCTTTGTGGAATCCCTTCTAATGCTAAGAATGCTGCAAAGGAATTTTAGCAGTTGCTCAGGGCATTGCTTTCAGTATGCAATCGAGAGTGAATATTGTACACAGGTTTGAATAGAGTTAATACAGTGATGCTGTTGGGATCTGGAGCTTTCAGTGTAAGAAAGAAGCAATGGTGGCGTGGAGTAAAATGTAAAAGAATCTTAGGTTTTTCAGTTTTAGTTGGAATTATTCATCATTTGAAGCTTTTAAAGAAGAGAACCAGCCAATATGAATACAAAGCAGATGCTTTTTTGGGGCTGTTAGTGGTGGCATTTCACTCGATGCAAAATACTTAGAGAAGCTAACATGTCAGCCAAATATGTTCATGCTAAGACAGGCTAAGCGGCAGATCTTGGAAAGCTATAATCCGTAACAGTCTCGTCTCATGAGTCTCTAATTTAGGATCTGTTCTCTAACTCAAGTCAATATCCAATTTCTTTGTGTTTCATTGTTATGACCTACCAGGTAGGCCAAAGGAGTTTTAAAAAATCTGCCATTGCTTGAGATGGACAAGCATAAACCATCTAAATTCTGCATAATATTAAAAGAAAATTTTAATCTTTCAGAATAAATAGGAAAGACAAGCCTTCATAAATAATGGTTTTAAAGGAAAAAAGGGCTCTCTTCTGGGTAACGATTTTCCCAGAGATCTTGATTCCATGGCTTCAACTTTTTTTACTATCTTGGACCAGTCAAAATGAATTGGGACAGATCCATTATCTTACACTAAAATGCTACTTAAACTCGTTCATGTCTAACACAAAAGCTTGAAATACTCTATCAAGAGAAGATAATTGCCAAGTTTACAGATACATTAGTCACAGAAAATTAGTGGAGAAAGAAATGCTTATGGCTACAACCATGAATCACATATATCACAGGAACAAGAAATCTCAAGAAAACCACCAAGTGGCTCTAAGCTTAAATACGTACTAGTTGGTAGAAAAGGTGTCACTTAAAAAAAGCTATATATTTCCAGACACATAGAAGTTAGGTACAACAGTAGGTTTAAACTTCTCTACCTCTTGCATTGAGCAAGCATAGGAAATACTTCTTTTTCTTCTCCTTCCTCCTCCCCTTCTTCTTCTTCTTCTTCTTCTTCTTCTTCTTCTTCTTCTTCTTCTTAAGATTCTATTTATTTATTTGGCAGAGAGAGAGAGAGATCACAAGCAAGCAGAGAGGCAGGCGGGGGGTGCGGGGGGAGAAGGCTCCCTGCTGAGCAGAGAGCCCTATGCAGGGCTCAATCCCAGGATCCTGAGATTATGACCTGGGCTGAGGTTGGAGGCTTAACCCACTGAGCCACATAGGCACCCTGGAAATGCTTCTTCTTTGAATATGCCCCAAAACATTGGTGTGCCTGGGTGGCATCCCAGGTTGGTTAAGTCTCTGACTCTTGATTTCAGCTCAGTCATGATCTCAGTGTCCTGAGATCAGCACAGAGGCTGCTTGGGGTTTTCTCTTTGCCTGTCTCTGCCCCTCTCCTGCTCCTGGTCTCTCTCCCTAATAGATAAATAAGTAAATAAGCCTCCAAACAGACTAGAATTGGAGAATTCTGGGCCAACTTCTGCATCTTCTGAAGGATTTCGCTATTAAGGTTTGGTATGAAAGTACTTTGAATATATAGTGTTTCCAGGCAATGCTTAACTAAATTGACAAATTACCTGTTTTCATCCTCACAACACACCTGCATAGCACATGGTTATCAGTACCTTACCAAAGCAGAAAAATGAAGGCTTCAAGTTTGATACTTCCTTAGTGTTGCACATCAAGGATTTGGTAAAACAACTGAAGTAGAAACATTAAAACAAGATGTCTCCCCAATAAGGCAGTTGTTTCCTTGAATTCATCCAGGGAAAAAAAAAAAAGCCAAAATGACAAATACTGGACTTTAAATGACAAGAAAGCCAGGTTTATTATTCCACACTGAAAGAGTTTATTAGGAAATTAGAGAAATGGTTCCTGCATGAACATCAAAAGGGAGGACCTGTGGCATCATTCCAATGAGAGACCAGACAGTTCTCAGGATCTCAGGAGTTTCACAAGCTCCCACTTCTCATGAGGTAAGTACAGGAAGGAAAAAGATTGCTGTATCCGACACAAAGGGCCTGAAGGCAGCTCTTCAGCAAAGTTGAGACGTGTGGGGCTCAGAACTGGTGAATCCCATGTCCAGGTATGGAAGGTGAGAGTCTCCCATGGCGACCTCAATTAGTAGCAGCCAAAACCAGAGCCGTATCCATAGCCACAGCCACAGAGGGAGCGGGAGCCATAGCCGTAGCCACAGCCAGAGCCACAGCCAGAGCCACAGCCCAGTCTGCGGAAGCCACAGCCATAGCTGGAGCCATAGCCACAGCCCAGGCCTCCATAGCCATAGGCTCCATAGCCACAGCCTCCATAGCCACAGCCTCCATAGCCACAGCGTCCGTAGCCACAGCCTCCGTAGTAGCTGCCACACATGGTGTTGGTTGTTGAGGTTGTCCTTGGGTAGAGGAGGAGAGAAGTGTCACTTCAGTGTGGACAATTCCCCTGCAGAGACCTTTTATATACCCTCGATATGGGTGGGATCCACTGCACGAGTCATGGCACTGGCTAATCTTATGACTAATCTAATTAGTTTGTTGTTCCTCAACCATAAAATAAGTCTTAGAGGTATTTGGGAGGCTCGCTGTGTTTGGCTCTCCATTTGGACTCCCATCCAATCAAGGACTTCAAGGAGAGGAGATACACACTCACACCTATGCAGCCCAGCCTCAAATTAGAATTTCATTTTAGCTTCCTCTAACCATTCTTTGGAAATGGAAAGAAGGAAAGAATACATTTATCAGTCTCAATCTTATTTGCTCTTGGTACTAGTTAGTTTCACTAATGTTTTTTACATTTCATAACAATACTACTACTTTTGACTCTCTTCTTTTGAGCCAAGTTAATTGTTTTCTGCAGGGATTCAGTTCCTTTTTATACTAAAACCATCATGTATCTTTCATCCCCATGATGTTGATAATAATTCAATTAAATTTTCCAAAATACCAAGTCTGAACAAGATGCATCATCCTTTTCTATGTGTACCAATGAGTCTAATTCCCATTTATATTCAATTTCTACTGAAGAACTACAAAGTAAGTTATTCCTTGGAATCCAATTGTTCTGCTTTTCTCTCTCTACACTGAGCATACAATTATACAAATAAGTATTCTCATTAATATTAGAATAATAATCTAAGGAGCTGTCCAATAGGTTTAACATTGCATATTTGCATTTACAATGTATTACACAGAGGTCTGTTCCTTTATCGAAATGCCTAGCATTATTCTTTACGTAACTGATCATACTGCATTCTCTTGCATAGCCCTACCATTCTTAGTCTTTATTTAAATTAATGTGGTAATTCTTCCCATTGGAAGGCACTGGAAAAGTGAGAAGAGTTTCATATGACAGTTAAAAAAATGTACCTTTGTGTCTTTACAAGAATGTGTGTGGGGAGGTGTCATCCACACATTATGTGGAATCTGTCAGTGTTTTTGTTTTTCTAGTGATATTTCTGAGTCAAACTATTACTTTTATGTATCCCCTCATAACCATACGTGGAGACAGGGAGTAAAAGATGATGGACACTCTCTGTATTTTAGTTAACTCTTCTCCATAGATTATAAGAATGAAGACGCAAAATTTTTAAAATTTTCCAATTCATCTGTCTTTTAAGTATATCTAAGGAGTCAACAATGCCTCTTAATAAAATAAATGTTTTCATACTGAGGATCTGATCAAACACATTCAACCTTTCATCTAGTGTGTGTTTTTGAATGTTCTTTCCATGTGTGTCTTTTGGTAGCTTCATTTTTGTAAAATGAGCATATTATTGTGTCATTTTATTCACCATTTAGTGGATTGACATCTTAGAAGGAGAGGACATCTTCACTCTATCGTTTTCAGATTTTCCATACAAAAATTAAAAGTAGTCTCATCTATCACGGTCAATTAAGTAATAAGTTAGAATAAGTTTTTGGTAAAAACTAATTTGAATAACATGCTGATCAGTCTTCCTCTAGATCAAGTTCTTAGAATATCACCTGAAATTGATATTAGTCAGTTAAAAAAAAAAACTATAATTAACTTTTTTTTGGTATTTGATTAATATAGCTATAAAAGACATTATTATTTTGTGCAATACAATACCCCTAATAATATTATTTATGGGGTTATATCTCTATAGAATTTACTTCCTGGGGCTAATTTGTTTCTTTTGAACAACGAAGTTGTCTCTCTGATCATAACTGAGAGCTTGCACCCAAGGAGATTCCATTAACTATTTGTTTTCTGCTGTGATTTTTCTGAACCACATTTAGTTCTGAAGTACATTCCATGACCAAAAGCAGAAGGAAACAACCCTCCTTGTGTCCTTGGTCCTTTCCAGCTGCTCTCACATTTTCTTCTGTTTCATTGCAAAACTGCACGTCTTTTTCCATGGTAGCTTTCTCTTTATGTCTTTCCTCACACTTTTGGTCTTTTGTCCTCACCACTCCACCAAAACTGCTCCTGCAGGGGTCACCAACACCCCAACCTTGTCAAAGCTAGAGAGTCAGTCTTCATTTCACTAAGACTCTGAGTAGCATTCAGATTCACCAGCTCCTCTTCTCATTCCTAAAAAACTCCCTGACGCTTATCTATATCCTACTGCACACATTGGATTTAATTGTAGTATCACCAGGTGCTTCTGGTATAGTATCCCTTTTCTTTTCTCCTCTTCAGATCTTATTTTCAAATGTGAAGGTGCCTAGCTAGGTGCTTGACCTGCCTATAGTTTACATTTAAACACTTTTTTTTTAATTGTTTTTTTTTTCTTTTTACTCTGGTGTAGATAACACATAGTCTGTGTTATATTAGTTTTGTAGTATTCAATATGGTATTTAAACTTTCTTTCAGGATTACTCTGGATACATTATTTTATCCAATTAATCTCCATTCACATTTCCAATTCTGGTATATATCCAAATGATCACTTGACATCTCCTTAGAGTGTAAAATGTCATCAAAAATATAATAAAATGAAACTAAGTTCTAGATTCTTCATAGACTCAGTTTCCTTCCTTCCTTCTTTCCTTCCTTCCTATCTTCCTTCCTTCCTTCCCTCCCTCCCTCCTTCCTTCCTTCTACCTCTTAAAGCATACAAGACATAAATCACTTGGGGTTCCTCCCCCTGGTTTGTTCTTTACTGCATTTCCACATTAACATTGCTAGATTATACATGACACCCAGTTAAATTTGAATTTCAAAATTTGAATTCAGAATATTGAATTTCCCAAATATTACATGGGATATGCTTATATATATAAATTATTTATCTGAAAATCAAATTCTTATTTCCTATACCTAGTAACTGGAAGCTTAGAAACACAGCCTTTATGGGCTGCCCTGTTATAGCCTTGACTAGATCTATGAGCATCTCTTGGAACACTCTTCCTCTCTTTATAATACATAGAAATCAGTAGTCCTTTTGTTCTTCAGATGTAGCAAACCTATTTCCAACTTAAAACTTCTGTTTGGGGGTTGCTGAACCCTTGAAAGTAATAGCAAAAATAGCTAAACCTTTTCTGCCTTTCCCCTGACCATCTAGTCTGAAGTAATCTCTCACTAGTGCTCTTTTAAAATTTACCTTACCTTGCCTTGATTTGTAATGTAAATAGATTTATCCCTATCAGAAATGATCTCCTTCACTTGTCATTTGCTTTCAAATATCTGCCTGCATTTCCTGTCCTTGCTCAATCTAGAATTTAAACTCCATAACAATGGGGATCTTGTCTGTCCTGTTCATTCCTCTATTTCCAATGCTCACAGTAGTGCCTGACAGATGATTGATTCTTAAAAGTTTGATGCATGAAAAGGTTAATAAATGACCAAATCAATGCAATCAAGTATAATTTTAATATTCTTTTATTTTGAAATAATTTGAGTTACCAAAAGTTGCAAAATATATAGAATTTTTCCATTTACTCTTTACCCAGTTACACAACTATGTTAATACCTTTCATAACCAAGTACAATTATCAAAACTAAGAAATTAACCTTGCACCATATTCTTAACTAACTTGAACATTTTATTTGGGTTTTGCCATTTTTTTTTTCTCTAGTGTCCTTTTTCTGGTCCAGGACCCAATTCAAGGTCCTACATGGCATTTGATTGTCTTATGTCTTTAGTCTTCCCCAAACTGGTGACAATTTCTGTATTTTTTAACTTTTATGGCATTAACAATTTAAAAAAAATGTTCTATAGTATGTTGCAAAATTTGAGTTTGTTTTCTTATAACAAAGTTGAGGTTATACGTTTTGGGCAAGAATATCAAAGAAGGTATACCTATCTCTTGTGTCATAGCAGGGAGTACATGTTGTTAGTAAATCTTTAAAATTTTCTGGAGTAGATTTTTAAGTTCAAATTACTAATACAGTAAATCCTTCCATTTCTATATAGCCATGGTCCATGGATTGATTTGTTGATTGATTGATTGGTTTAAAGATTTTATTTATTCATTTGAGAGAGATAGAGCACGAGCAATGCAGGGGCAGAGGGAGAGGGAGAAACAGACTCCCCACTGAGCAGGGAGCCCTATGTGAAGCTGGCTTGATCCCAGGACTCTGAGACTATGACCTGAGCCAAAGGCAGATGCTTAACTGAGCCACCCAGGTGCCCCTGGTCCATGGATTTAAACTTTAGGGATTCTACTGTGGTTTTTGATCATATACAAAATGATAGATGCATACACATGTGAAGTATAAACCGAAGTGGATAATACTGCTTCACACATATACAAAAAAACACCAAAAACACAATAAAACACATTAATCATTCAGATATTTACAACTGAACCTTGCCATGTTTTCTCTATGTAGTCTACGTGACTTCTGCCCTATCTTCTCTACAAATTTTCCCACCTTTCCTACATCTTTGAAACCATACTTTCCTCCCAAGGGTGCATATATGCAGCTAGGAAGGAAGATGTTATTAAAGGAAAAAAGGATTTTGAAGAAGTGGAACACATATGGGTTATGTGATCTCATGGTAGCCAGTAATAGAGTTTTGATTTCACATCTGGAATAAACAAGTCACCAAAGTAGGAGAAAACCCTTTCATTAAAGGCACATGATTTCATTACAGGCATCCTGACACACAGCAAAATTGTCTTGGATATTTTGGTTATGAGGAATTCTTGAGATGGTTATAATGCCAATTAGTTTGAAGCACGAATCCAATAGAGCTTGTGGTTTGCCCTACATACCACTCAGTTGGTGTAGAAGGCCTCGTGTTGATTATAAACTTAAAATCCTAGAAACTGATCCTGCTTTTCTTTTTTTTTCTTTTTTTTAAAAGATTTTATTTATTTGACAGACAGAGATCACAAGTAGGCAGAGAGGCAGGCAGAGAGAGAGAAGGAGGAAGCAGGCTCCCTGCTGAGCAGAGAGCCCAATTCGGGGCTCGATCCCAGGATCAATTTCAGGAGACATATCTAGAAAAATGTTTGTATGACTAATGTCAAAGGCATTACTGCCTGTGCTCCCTTCTAGGATTTTCATCATTTCAGGTCTCATATTTAGGCCCTTAATACATTTTGAGTTTATTTTTGTGTATGATGTAAGGAAGTGGTCCAGTTCCATTCTTTGGAATGTGGCTAATCAGTTTTCCTAAGACCTTTTGTTAGAGAGATTTTTTCTCATTGCATATTCTTTCTTCCTTTGTCTATTAATTGACCATGTAACTATGTGTTTATTTCTGGGCTTTCCATTCTGTTCCATTGATTCAGGTGTCTACTTTTGTGCCATTACCATACCGTTTTGATTACTATAGCTTTGTATATAACTTGAAGTCAGGAATTGTGATACCTCCAGTTTTGTTTTTCTTTTTCAAGTTTGCTTTGGTTATTCGGGGCCTTTCATGGTTCATACAAATTTTAGGATTATTTGTTCTAGTCTCATGAAAAATACTGAAGAAGATAAAGAATTTGAAGTTTATTTCAGTGAAATTTTCAAAGGGTCAATTTCTGCTTGCATCTTGGAAAGAGACCTGTTTTATAATAAGGCAGTGGCTTGTACAGACAAAAATTATGTAAATTTTAGTCTGATCCAAAATAGAGGCAGTGAATATATCCTTGATCTTGGTAGTCTATTCATTAAAGCTGTTTATAATAACCCCTCTTAATTCACCTGATTTATTTCTACTAAATAACAATCTCAGCAATTATAAAATACAAATCAATTGTATCTATTAGTATTTTAGATTTAGTATTTTAGAAAGTAATGTTGGAATTTGGCAAAATTCAGACTGACAATGGATCCATCAAAATTACTTCTTGAATAGAGATCAAATTATGAGGCTGGCCAAAATCAGCCAAAATTTGAACAGAGATCAAATTATCAGGCTGCCTCCAAATGCATGTTCTAAAAGCATCTAGAGGAGAGAATTAGGTAGATGAGATTTCTTCTATAAGCTGAAGATAGCACATAAGACTATATGCAATTTCAATTATTGTAAATTCACTTACTCTTATTTTTGTCCTAATATATGATCCATCTTGGAGAACATTCTATTGTGTACTTGAAAGAAATTTGTGTTTTCTTGCAGTTGGACAAAATGCTGTCTAGAAGAGTGTAAGTTCTAGTTGGCTTATAGTGTTTTATTTTGTTTTTCAAATTTATGTATATTATAATCTTTTATGTAGTTGCTATATCCATTAATCAAAGTGAGATTTTGACATCTTCAATTATTATTATTCCAGTCCTTTTTTTCTTTCAATTCTGTCATTTTTTAAAATTTGTTTACTTTGGTGGTCTGTTGTTTGCACCAAGTGGATTTAACACCAGTACATACCTTATATCTTCCTGAAAGATTACCCTACTTATCATCACAAAATGTCCACCTTTATTTCTATTAAATGGTTTTGTTTTTAAAGTATATTTATTCTGATACTGTTATAGCTACTCCAGCTTTCTTAATAGTTGCTATTTATATAATATGTATATGTATTTCCATTCTTTTACTTCCAAGTCATTTGTTTCAAGAGAATTTGATTGTTGAAACATTTTTAAAAAAATTTAATTTTTTATTAACATATAATGTATTATTAGCCCCAGGGCTACAAGTCTGTGAATTGCCAGGTTTACACACTTGATCGTTGAAACACTTTTATGACAGTTACTTTAAAATTTGTATCATGTGAATGGAAAACCTGATTAGTGTTAGGGTCAGCTAATTATCTTTTCTCATTCAAGGTGTAATTTTCTTGTTTTTTGGTATGATGGCTGTGATAGTAATTTTGTGTATTTGAAGCATCTTGATCTCATTAAAAATTTTTTTTCAAAAGCATGTAGTCACCCTGCTTAGCCTTAGCACATGGGTCTTGTGGATTATGATTCATAATTTTCAGAGTTATTGTGTTATTTTGGTCTGTTTGGTTTAACTTGCACCACTCGCTGTCCCACTGGTCCCTGCCATTGCTACCTGAATTGTGGAAGGAGTTTGGCCAGCCCATCTGCTGTGTATCTTTTGGTGTAATAATGCATGGTGGGATTCCCCACCTACCTCCTTCAGTGCCAAGAGGTCTCTTATAGGAGGTGGGAGAGTCTCAGATATGAGGACACAGTCTTCCTGGATCAGGAAACAACTCCAATTAAAAAACATATAGATGAAAAAAGAAACCACATGGGAAGTTAGAAGATATTTTGAATTGATAAATAAATAAACATTCCAAATGTATGACTTACCACTGAAGAAGTGATCAGAAGGAAATTTATAGCTTTAACTATTTATTTTAGAAAAAAGAACATGTTAAAGATCAGTGCTCTAAGCTACCTTAAAAAGCTAGAAATGAAGGAAAGATTAAATATATAGTAAGAAGAATGATAGAAAAATAAAGACAGGAATGTAATCAATTTAATGGAAAATGAACAAACTATAATGAAAATTAATAATATTATATTTTTCCTCCTCTGACTTACTTTGCTTAGTATTATCAATCCTCTCTAGCTCCATCCATGTCACTGCAAAGGGCAAGATTTCATTCTTTTTTTTTTAATTTTTTAAAATTTAATTTAATTTAATTAATTTTTAAAAAATTTTCGGCATAACAGTATTCCTTGTTTTTGCACCACACCCAGTGCTCCATGCAATCCGTGCCCTCTCTAATACCCACCACCTGATTCCCCCAACCTCCCACCCCCCGCTGCTTCAAAGGGAGCCTGCTTCTCCCTCTGCCTCTGCCTGCCATTCTGTCTGCCTGTGCTTGCTCTCTCTCCCTCTCTCTCTCTGACAAATAATTAAAAAGAAAAAAAAAAAAAACTACTCCTGCTTTTCTTGGGCTATCCTGCTGGGTGAGCTATCACACTGATTGGAGTAATTCAAGGGTTATGCAAGAGAGCTTAGCATGTCAGGTCACAAATCATACTGATTTGACGTTTAGAGAAAAAAATAGTTCTCTTATTAACAAAAATATGTGATGCTAAGCTCATTAGGTAGTTACTTCGAATATTGACTAATCACTGCATATACAATTAGGACAAAAAATATAAAAATTGGATTCCACAGAATAACTTGTATTTGCTTGTCCTTCAGTAGAAGTTAGACATAAGTGAGAATAAAACTCATTCGTATAAACAGGAAAGTAGAAGATACTTTGTTCAGACCTGTTTCCCTTGATTTTAGTGAGTTAAATTATTAACAACATCATGAGCATGAAAGATACATTATGCTTTCAATAGAGAAAAAGGAATTAAATCCTTGAAGAAATTAATTATTTGGATCAAGAGAGAAGAAAAACTCATGAATAGAAAGAAATGTTATTCTCTGTGAAATGCTATACAATAATATAATTATTTGGGGACCAAGACCCTCACAGATGCATTCTTTTTTGAAATAAGGATGATTATAGGTAGTTAAAATGAAGGTCTAATTTGGGGCAGGACTGTGTAGAGTGCATGAGTGTCTCCCCTCATTCAAACCCTAAACTGGATAAAAAGTCCAAACAAAGTAAATCACCTTAATACCTCTGAAGCTTTATCTTATGGTTGAGGAACAACAAACTAATGCAATTAATCATAAAATTAGCCAATGACATGACACATGTTGTGGTGACATCCACTCTGGGAGCATATAAAAGGTCTCTGCAGGGAGAAATGTCCACACCACAGTGAAGTAACACTTCTCCTCTCCTCATCTACCCAACAACAACCTCAACAACCAACACCATGTGTGGCAGCTACTATGGAGGCTGTGGCTATGGACGCTGCGGCTATGGAGGCTGTGGCTATGGAGGCTATGGCTACGGAGCCTGTGGCTACGGAGGCTGTGGCTACGGAGGTCTGGACTGTGGCTATGGCTCCAGCTATGGCTGTGGCTTCCGCAGACTGGGATGTGGCTATGGCTGTGGCTCTGGTTGTGGCTACGGCTATGGGTCCCGCTCCCTCTGTGGCTGTGGCTCTGGCTGTGGCTCTGGCTGTGGCTATGGCTATGGCTATGGCTGCTACTAACTGAGGTCGCCGTGGGAGACTCTCACCTTCCACACCTGGACATGGGCTTCACCAGTTCTGACACTTTCTGAGCCTCATGGTTGGGGGCTGATTATCCTGTATCACTGGTGTTAGACATGACTTTTTCTGAAGACTTGAACTCTGGTGCTTTCTTCTTCTGAACTATATCTCCTTCCTTTCCTGGTTATAACTCGTGAAAAGTAGGAGAATGTGAAAATTATCCTGTGAGCTCCTGCCAGGTGTCTCATCTGGGTGATGTCATGGATCCTGCCTTTTGATTTTCATACAGATTATTTTTCTCCATTTTTCTAATAAACTTCTTCAATCTGACATAAAAATATTGTTTTTTTTCATTTAATATTCATAGCTATGCTTTGAGCTTTTAAAAAATTATTTGTATAAAAGGAAAAAATTGCCTTCTTTAGGGGATATCTTCTTTTTATATTTCTTTTTTTTGTAAGATTTTATTTATTTATTTGACAGAGAGAGAGATAGAGATCACAAGTAGGCAGAGAGGTAGGGGGAAGCAGGCTCCCCGCTGAGCAGAGAGCCTAATGTGGGCTCAATCCCAGGACCCTGAGATCATGACCTGAGCTGAAGGCAGAGGCTTAACCCACTGAGCCACCCAGATGCCCCTTCTTATTATATTTCTAATTCAGTTGCTCCACCAAATCCTTGATTTGTGACATCAAGAAAGTACCATTCTTTGCAGCTATCATTTTCTACTCTGTTTAAGTGGTAATAATGTGTGATGCTGGGTTATTGTTAAGATAAACGAGATAGTATTTGCCAATTTAGTTAAGCATTGCCTGGAAACACTACATATTCCAAGTGCTTTTGCATCAAAATCTCCATCTATTGAAATTTCTTATAAGATATGAGTGTTGGAAGGAAAAATAAAACAAGATAAAAACAGGGAGGCAGGCAAACCATAAGAGACTCTTTACTATAGGAAATAAACTGAGGGTTGCTGGAGGGAAAGTGAGTGGGATCGGATAGATTAAATGGGTGATGGGCATTAAGGAGGGCACTGGTGATGAGCTCAGGGTGTTATATGCAAATGATGAATTATTAAATTCTACCCCTGAAGCTAATGCTACACTATATATTAAGTAATTTGAATCTAAATAAAATCATTTTTTCAGGGACGCCTTGGTGGCTCAGTGGGTTAAAGCCTCTGCCTTTGGCTCAGGTCGTGCTCCCAGGGTCCTGGGATCAAGCCCCACATCATGCTCTCTGCTCAGCAGGGAACCTGCTTCCTCCTCTCTCTCTGACTGCTTCTCTGTCTGTCAAATAAATAAATAAAATCTTAAAATAAAATAAAATCATGTTTAAAAAAATAAATAAAATCATTTTTTCGAAGATTCTACTTATTCATTTGAAAGAGAGAGAGAGGGAGAGCATGAGTTGGGGAGAGGGAGAGGGAGAAACAGACTCCCTGCCGAGCAGGGAACCTGATGTGGGACTCCGTCCCAGGACCCTGGAATCACTACCTGAGCCAAAGGCAGATGCTTAACCTACTGAGCCACCCAGGTGCCCCTAAATAAAATCTTGAAAGAAAAAACAACAGATATGAGTGTTGATGCATGATTCTGGTTTTCTCATCTTTGGTTTGGGCATATGTAAACAAGAAGTGTTTCTTATGCTTGTTCGGCTCATGAGGTAAAGTGGATCAAACCACCCGCAACGTCTTTCCATCTAACAAGTCTTGCTATGATTTCATAAATTATTTTTAAAAGATGACGCCATCTCTAACACCCATTACTTGTTTATGTTTAAAGCTGTTTGGTGGCCTCCTCCACGCTTGTTTGTCCTGAGTCATTTCTTCCCTGTCCGGTGTGTGGTTTCACAGTTGTAGCTGCGGTTGTTTGCTTCTTCCACTGGTGACCGTGTGTGCACACGCACATGTGTGTGTGAGACTCAGGCCTGTAAACTTATCAATTACTTTTTTCTTGAAATGTGATTTTTTGATCTTGGGACATGAATGAGTTCAAGTGTTGTATTTAAGGTGGTGGATAGGCCCCAATTCACAGGGCAGGTTGTTAGGTTCAATTTCAAAATTGTTCACCTCTGGAGAAGGAATTAAGATCCCTGGAAATATCAAACCCCCAAAGAGAGCATATTTTCCTCCATGTACACCTGTGTGAGAACTTGTCTTTCCTCTTTATTTTTGAAGCTTAGAATTTTTCTTTAATATTAAATAGAAATTAGTTGATCTATGCTTGCGCATCTAAAGAAATGGTGGGTTTTACAACTATTTTGGCTTGCTTGGTAAATCATAACAGTTGGACACAAGTGATGCCTTGGATGTAGGGTCACAAGCCAAGACTCTTTTTGGTTATGGTTTTCCATGATTTCCCCCCAACATATCCTTTAATGTCACCCAGAATTGATTAATATTCTTAGCAGCTCTACCACATTGAAATTGACATTAAATGTTACCATTATCATCCCCAAATAAACATCCATTTTTGTACTCACATTGGATGGGCCACTTCTTAAAGTCTTCAAATTATGTAGATCTCTAATTGCAATTGAAATACGTGGACATCTTTTACACTCTACACCATTCCTTATTTGTGTCTCTCTTTTTTACAGTGACAAACCTCTACCTCAACATCATTGTGTTCACCCTATCCAATAGCATACACAAAATACTTCCTAAATTACCACCCTAAAACTTAAAACATAGGTCTGCCTCTTACTGTCTCATAACATTTGACAAATTGTGGACTCTCTTGGAAATTGGTGTTCTTATAAAATGTTAGGTATAACAATAAAACCAGCCTTCTTTTTTTTTTAATTTTATTTTTTATAAACATATAATATATTTTTATCCCCAGGGGTACAGGTCTGTGGATCGCCAGGTTTACACACTTCACAGCACTCACCATACCACATACCCTCCCCAATGTCCATAATCCCACCCCTCATCTCCCAACCCCCCTCCCCCCATTAACCCTCAGTTTGTTTTGTGAGATTAAGAGTCACTTATGAAAACCAGCCTTCTTGAATTGCTCTGAGAATGTTCATATCAAGTAAATGTAACTTTTTACTATTTCATGCATGGCTTATTTTCTGATTCTTTGCATATGAAAGAGTTATTTTTTGTCATACTTGTTCTATGCTGCTTATGTAATTCATATTCCAAAGCTCTGTGTAATAATATGCATTTATAATCTAAATAATAGTAAGTAACATTTTTTGGCTGTTTATCATAGGATAATCACTTGCCAAGTCCTTTATGCACATTATCCTACATAAGCCCCAGAACAACTTTACAATGTATTAAAATTACCCTGTTTTATAGCTGAATAAAAGAGGAATGAGTTAATTTTCTCACTGGCAGTTTTAATGTGGCAAAGAGATGTCTCATAATTACCTATTTGTTGTCTCTGTGCATGTGAATATAAAACATTGTTGGTTTTTCCTGCCTAGATAATTACAAGGACCTTATTCCCCCCACTAAATGCAAAAGAATCTCCTGGGATAAATTTAGTTACTAGTACCATTTATTATTGACTAATATAAAATTAATATATTGATGATCAAGTTTATTTTTAACTCTTTTTCCCCATGACTTTCTTCCTTCATCCTTTACTTTCTAACTGCCAGTTAAATTATGAAATTCCAATGCTCTTTTGTGAGACATCTAGAATCTTTGGTGTACATGACTTTCTCTACTTGGCACAATTGTTGTCTTGGCCTAAGAGCTTTTGCTCCAAATTTTAGGGAAGCCTGTCAGTCTCTTTCTCTATCTCAGCTTATGTTAAATTTTCTATCTTCAGTAGAGGCTGCACATTTCTCATGACAAATATATATTTCTCCTTTTTGGATTTGCTATTTGCTTGTATGGTTATAATAGCATTATCCATCTCATGTCTCTTAAACATTGAATTTTAGAATTAAAAAAAATCTTTTAAAGTGTTCTCCTTTCTTTTGCAATAGTGCTATTTTGATGGATGAGCTTATTCTGAATCCTTAGATCAATTCTTTGATTTTTGATAACATGTTTTTTTTTCCCAAATGGTTTTATCCTTCAAAAGAATAATCTACATACCCAGTACTTAGGCTTGGTACTTGTTCCATAAGAATTTATGTGTGTTCATATGCAAATCTTTCATACACAGACAACTATAAAGGAAGATGTTTAGATTTTTAATTTTATTTAGCTTATTTACAATAGTCACTATTCTTTTTTAAAAAGATTTATTTATTTTAGAGAGAGAGAGAGTGAGAAAGAGCATGGGGAGAGGTAAAGAGGGAGGAACGGAGACTCAAGCTGGCTCAACACAGAGCCCAAAGAGGGGCTTGATCCCATGACCCTGTAATCATGACCTGACCCCAAATCAAGGTCAGATCCCTAACTGACAGAGCTGCCCAGGCACCCCAGCAATATCTATTACTTTTAAGGAAGACCTTATGGTGCAGGCAAGTGGAGGTAATCATTTCTAACACTGTATATTCTATTGCTATGTTTATTGTGAGGCTGTCTTACCGATCTATGCTAGACGTTGGTGATGTTCTACTTCAGATTCTTTCTATCTTCTCCCTAGGTGAGTTTTTCTTTTCCTTTCTAATATATAGAATTTTAATCTATTTACTTTTTCTCTCATTCAGTCTTGCCAAATAGCATGAAGAAATACTCTCAACATTCTTGCAAATAGATGACAATACTTGCATATTTACAGTAACTTCTATTAGTTTCTTGCAGCATTACAGATATTTTACAGCATTATTATCATAGTCCCTTCTTTTCTGAAGATATTTAGAACTTGGTGAATTGAAGTTATTTATGATTATATTTTTGATCCTAAGGTCAATATAAATGCTATATTCTCTTTTGATTGCATATTTAATATATACACTTTATAGCAATGTTCAATCAGTCACGGTTGCTTATGGTCAACAGCAGAACAAATATCAGTTAGTGAATAAATAAAGGAGTTAGCAGTCTCAGATTTTCTGGAAAGGTTATGCAGCCCAGGAAAAATGAAATAGCAATTTTTAACATCCCATTATGGGGGTTCTAGGAATACATCACTGTGCCACTTCTTGAGTAAAGGCATTGCAGTTGTAAGAAATGAAGTTTGGAAATAATTATCAGAAATTCTATGCCTTCCCCTCCTTATATGTTATATATTTGCCATTATTCTCAATGTATGATGATTCCTTCCATTATCCACTTGCCCACAGTTCTCCCTCCTGAATTTGGGCTCCAATGAGAAAGTGTGCTACAGTGTTACAGGACATATCTATCTATCTGTCCATTGATCCATCTATCATCTAACTATCCAACTAATTTCTTTCTAAAGGGATATATTTCCAATCTCTTTTTGAGGGACTTTGATAATTTATCAGAGTAGCTAAATACTAGGAAAAGAGAATATCTAAATTTTTAGAGTGCTATTGTCATAGGATCAGAGCTCATGTTTGTATAGAGACCCTGAATACAGGAATTACCTCTTATTAGGTTGAAGGACCACAAAGACTAAATGTCAGTCAGAGTTTTGGCCCAAATATGTCTCAAAATGGGATTAATGGCCCCATAAACCCAGTGTGTAGTAATTTCTGCAGTCTTGTGGGCATAAATAACATAGGTATACATAGAAGCTAACTAAATCTTTACAAGGTTCCCTCACCAGTAAAAAACAGTGGAAATGTTCAAATGGAAGACCTTGAAGAAATATTTAGAAATAGAGAAAAGAGCATTTATTATAGGAATTGTCTCACACAATTATGGAGGTTGAAATGTCCTACAGTCTGCCATATACAAGCTGGAGAACAAAGAAAGCCAGTGGTATAATTCAGTCTGAGTCTGGAGGCCTTGAGAACCAGTAGCACCAATGTCTGGGGTCAGAAGAGGGGTGTATTGATTCAGGAAGAAAAAAAATTGCCCCCATTCTGCTCTTTTTTTGGTTCTATTTATGTCCTCAACAGATTGAAAGGTGCCCATTCAGATTGGTGAGGGTGACCTTCCCTATTTAGTTTATGAACTCATCTCATCCAGAACCATTCTCACAGACACATCCAGAAATAATGTTTTACTAGTTATCTGGGCATCCATTAGCCTAGTCAAGTTAACACATAAAATGAACCATCACAGCATAGAATAACAGATTATTGCCACCACTAAAGACTTAAAGGATGTAGGAATTGTGATACCCATCATATACACATTTGATTCATTGTTGTTCCTCCTGCAGAATTCAGTTTTTGGCAAACCCCCATGTGCAAGTTGCAGCACAGATTGCTAGGTTTCTGGAGCAAAGCCATATTGCAGCAGAATATATTCACAGCTCAAAAAGAAGCTCCTGGCATACTAATAGACCCAAGCAGAGACTGAACATCTGTCACTAGGTAACATCAAATGATGATGGTGCTGACCTTCGTGACTGGGTACTCTCAGATCCACCAAGCTATAAATTCTGGTAGACTTAGCAGCAGGAATCTAATGTTAAGTGACAATATAGATTCAGAGTCAGTTGGAGCAGGTGCAAAGGTCATGAATGATTTGAACTTGTTATCTCTCTAAAAGCTTATCTAGCCCAAAGTCTACCTCTAACCCTAAAGCCTTTTGGTAAGCTCACTGTTATAGCCCAATGGGGCTGTTCCAATGACTAAAGGGCAGAGCAAGAATACACCAGGTATGGTTCATGGATGGGTCTTCTTAATATGTTGGAATTCGCCTGAAAATGGACTTTTGTTGCACTAAGAATTGCTCTGAGAAAGAATAGTAGGGGGGGGAAATATTCCCAGTAGGCAGAACTTTCATGAACTTTCATGCAGTATACTCAATTTTACGTGGAGGGAGATGTGGTCTGAAGTAAGAAGATACAAAGACATCTGGAAAGTTATTATTAGTTTGGCTAGTTTGTCAGGGGTCAAAAAGAGTAGGTTTAAACAAAGAAATCTGAAGAGGAATTGTGTAGATGGACATATCAGAGTGGATACAATTATGTAGATATTTGAGTCTGATGTCAGTTTCACCATAGTGCAACTACATCAGAGAAGACTGTACTAAACAACCAGGAGGACAGTGACTCAGCTAGGAAATGTCTAACAGCTTTTGTTACCTGCAATACCAGCACATGTTCAAGGGGGCTCAGAAATAGAATTACTGTACTGCCAGATGGGTTTCCTTTTACAAAATGGATTGGAGTTGGAATATCTAATCAGCAAGCCCCAGAGTATTTCACTGAGCCCTTAATGGAGCACCACACTTAGAGGATTCCAACCAGGTCTTGATGGCAAATTGATTTTTATCAGACTCCTTCCATATAGATGGAAGTTGCTATTTAATAGGAATGATAGATATTCAGGTATGAGTTTGCCTTTACTGTCCACAGGGTCATGACCATCACCAGATATGTGGTGGCTTATTTATCATCACAGGGTCCCACATAACATTGCTGTGGACTGAGAAGAAGATGAAATAATTTTCTTCTGAGAAGAAAATGAAATAATGCACCCGTGGTTATGAGATCTGTTCATCTTAACATATGTCACAGCAACCAGTTGAAATGGCTTCTTTTTTTTTTTAAACAGGTAACTGTATTTTATTTTTTATTTCTTTTCAGCGTAACAGAATTCATTGTTTTTGCACTACACCCAGTGCTCCATGCAATGTGTGCCCTCCATAATAACCACCACCAGGCTCCCCCAACCTCCCACCCCCTGCCCCTTTAAAACCCTCAGGTTGTTTTTCAGAGTCCATAGTCTCTCATGGTTCATCTCCCCCTCCAATTTCCCTCAAATGGCTTCTTAAAATGCAGCTAATGAAGGATCAAAGGATTATACTCTGTGAGATTTGGTATTGTTTCTACAATGTAGACTATATATATATATATTTTTACCAATGTCGCCCTGTCCCTAATATGTAGAATATAGAGATCTGAGGAAAAACAAAACAAAACAAAACAAACAAACCTGTTGAAGAAAACTTCTCTCTCACCATCGCTCCCTGGGACCCACTTAATAAATCGCTATAGCGTTTTTGCCTACCTGATAAGAGTGAGCTCCGCAGACCAGTAGATCAGCAGAGAAATTAATTACAGTATTGATTACTGTGAAGAGATACAGTTCTACTGTATAGTGGGAGTCTGAAGAGACATGTCAGAAATTCATAGGATTTGTTGGGGTTGCTTCTATTCCCAAAGGACTGTTGTATAAAGGCACAAGAACTAAGAGGAGGGCTAAGACTTCTCAGGGATACAGTTTTAGCTACCTAGACCAGCAGCGGAAGCAACAAACTATGAGGGCAATGTAAAATGGGTAACACAGGACAGAGATGGTCATTGTCAATTACTGCTTAGAAACCAATTTGTAGCTGAAAAGAGACATTAGCTTGTCCAACTAATCTTCTCTGCTGTTTAATTTGGTTTTGTTTTTGAGACTTCAGGACCAGCTATTGTCTTTAAGAAGTGGTGATAGAAGAGATTGAACATAACATGAGTTGTGCCTGCACCTGAATGGGACAAAGAGTAAACTCTAGAAGATGCTTGTTGGTGCCTCATCAGTAAACACTCTGTATCCATTTCAGTCACGCTCATGCTTTCCTCTTGCAAGCTGTTCAAGTTCTCAGAACAATGCCTTTGTCCTTTCAAGTGCCAATGAGTTCATGTCTTTGGAGCAGACTTTAGCAAACAGAAAAATAGCAGCTATGCAGACACACACACACACACACACACACACACACACACTTACACTCAGAAGTGATGAAGGTAAATGAATATATGTAAAAAATACTATACACTTGCAAATGAACTTACATTTAATGAAAAATAAATAATAAATAAAATCAGAATTTTCCCAAGATTGTATTTGTGCACATATACCAAAATGAATGTATATTTTTACCCCACGGAATCATTGGATATTCTAGATAGTTCATGAGTTGGTGACTCTTTTATCGTAGGTGGCCTAGGATTTTAGATATTAGTGTTAGAATAGAAAAATAGTACTAATATAATAGAGAATCTTTATATAAATAACAACAGGAACTATCCCAGGGATCAGCAAACTAGAACAGCTCAGTAGAAGCCAGAACACCAGTATCTTCCAAAGCAGCATGGACGGTAGCAGGCATGACCATAGCCATCCCAGCCGCAGCCATAGCCATGACCCAGGCCACTGTAGCCGTAGCCCAGGCCGCCATAATAGTTGCCATAGTAGCACATGGTGTCAGGAGTGGAGGCTTCAGTTGAGGAGCAGAATCAGTTCCTTGAGTTTGGATTTCATAATCTGCACAGGGCCTTTTATACAACCTGAGTGGTATGTGGGAAGACCACTAGCAGGATAGACTCATCTCCAAACAGATGGACATTTTTAAAAAAAAAATCTGAAGAATTCTTCATAACCAATGTATTCAGGACTCTGTTGCTGTAGTGTCATGTGGCACTAAAACAAAACCCATCTCCTAATTACAGTGTTTGGTTACTTAAGAACCCAGCTTCCATGAGAGCTTACGAACAATGCAAACCTCATCTGTATTTGTTATTTTTATTATGATTGTTTTTGATTTGATTTGAATTTTTTGAAATTTTTATTTAAATTCCAGTTACTTAACATACAGTGTAGTATGAATTTTAGGCATACAATATAACGATTCCACTCTTCCATACATTGCCGGGTGCTCATCACAACTGTGCTCCTTAATTTCCATCACTTGTTTCCCCCACTTTCCCTCTGGTAATCACTGATTTGATTTCTTAAAGATATGATAGGAAATTCCTTTTTTTAAACTTTATTGAAGAATAATGGACAAATATAATGATATACATTTCAAGTGTACAGCATGATGATTTGATGTACATATTCATTGTGGAATGATTACGAAGATCAAGATAGCTAGTAGAACTTCCATCACCTTACATCGTTAACTCTTTTTAAGTGTGTGGTAATGACACTGCTATGGAAACATAAAGATGAATGGAAACACTAGTAGTTTAAGCAAAGCTTGATTTTAAGCTGAATAAATTTTTACTTTTTTAAATTCTTGAAGCCTCCCTCTCCCTTTCACTTGTTTTTCTGAGACTCCTTTGTTTCAGAAACTTCCTGTTGATACTGACATTTCACTGACCCTGATGTATACTTAGTAAGGTGACTAAGATGGCCAGCACCAGCGGAGTCAGGAAACCACCTCGAAGTCATGATGTGCACAGCTGGTACAGTACCTACCAGATTCCTATGGACACCACCCAGGTCCTGTATTTTCCTACAAAACCCCTCAGCCTGTTAACCAAGTGGGTCTGCAGTTTTGAAGGCATTAGTCTGCTACAGCCTCTTTTGCCTGGCAAAGTAATAAAACTATTGTTTTTCTTATTAGTTTTTAAAGATTTTATTTATTTATTTGAGAGAGAGAGCATGGACGGGGCGGGAGTGGGGCGAGCAGAGGGAGATGGAAGAGCAGATTCCCGGCTGAGCAGGGGGCTCAAGGCGGGGTTTCATCTCAGGACCCTGAAATCAGGACCTAAGCCAAAAGCAGATACTTAACCAACGGAGACACCCAGGTGTCCCCTGTTGCTCCTCTTAATCCCCAAACTCTGTCTTCATGTTTTATTTCAGCTCTGGAACACAGAGGTTAGTTTTCAAAAACAGTAAGAGTGTATAAGATCTTCTCTCAACAACTTTAAAGCATACAACTGTTATTAACTATAGTCACCATGTTGTACAATAGTTCCTCAGAACTTAAAAATGAAACTTGTACCCCTTGAACATCACCCCATTTCCCTCTTTTTGCAGCCTCTAGCCAATGCCATTCTATTGTCTGTTTCTATGAAATTGCCTTTTGTTTTTGTTTTAGCTTCCACACATGAGTGATACCATACAGTATTTATTTTTCTCTGTCTGGCTTATCTCACTTAGCATAATGCCCTCCAGGCTGATCTATGTTTCTGCAAATGGCAGAGTTGTCTTCTTTTTTTATGGCTCAGTTTGTGCCATTTGTCTACATGGGCCTTTGACATTGAGAGGAAATATGTATTCTACCAGAAATCTTAGTTTAGAAAGCTATTCTACTTTGTTGATTTTTTTTTTTCATTTTTTCCCTTATTATTTTTTTGTGTGTGACACAATAGCAAATAAACTCTGAAATAAATATATTAAATTCTGATAATACTTGAAAAACAATAAAAGTCAAAGGGTTGAATAAGGTTATTTGTTACTTGGGGGAGTAAATCTTGTTTATTTATTTTTAATTATTTTGTTTTTAAAAAGATTTATTTATTTATTTATTTATTTAATTTGAGAGAGAGAGAGAAAGACAGAAAGAGAAAAAGCATGTGAGTGGGGGGGCAGAGGGAGAGAGGGGAGGGAGAAGCAAACTCCCCAGTGAGCAGGGAGCCCAATCCCAGGACTCTGAGATCATGACCTGAGCTGAAGACAGACGCTTAACCAACTTAGCTACCAAGGTGCCCCTGGGGGAGTTATTTTTAATTTGAGTGGTCACAAAAGAATTTGAGGAGATGGCACTTTCACTGAAACCTGAATAAAGAGAAGGATTCAACCATTCCCACTGCTGCAATTTCCAGATAAAGGGGTCAGCTGTACATTGGCAAAGGTCTTAAGGAGAGATATAACTTGGTCTGAGATGCTGAAGAGTCACTGTGTTTGGAATATGGAAAATGAGAAAGAAAACGGTAGGAGATGATGTCAAAGAGGATAGTTTATTGCTGGATATTCTAAATGTAATGGGAAGCTTATGTAGTCATGCTCCAGGGAAAGGGTGTAATTTAATTTTTCTTGAGCCATGAGATTGAGATATTAGAAGAGAATACATTTGGTGTTATGAGGGGGTCATGGACTGTTTGTGGCTAATATTACATTTCTGATGACTATTTAAGATAACAATTGAATTATCAGGTAGACAGTTGACTAGACATCTATAAAAAGGGTGAAGATAAAGAACATAGGAAGGTCAAAAACAATGCTGTAAGATTGAAGTCAAATTATGGAGAAGATAATACAAAAATTCCTGGAAAGATGATGTTGGAGGCAAAGTAAGCAAGTACAGTGTATTGCATTCAGAGAGAGAGAATCTGTCAAGAAAGAAGAATTCAACTGACCTGAATTTTCAGAGCTCTGATGAAATGAATACAAAGAAACAAACCATATTTGGATTTGTCAAGACATGAAAGGTGCACCTCAGTGGAGTGGTGGGTCAACAGTCTAAATGTTTGAGGGAACAGAACATGAGACAATGGAAGCAGTAATCTTATAAATACATTTTTGAAATTTCTATGAAGAGGAATAGTGAATTAAGGAGTTACCTTGGGAAACTCATGGGAATTATCTTGGGGAAATATTTGTTTAATGTTTGCTTTGTTTTCCATGAGAGATAGTTAGCATTAATCATATTTCAGAGCATTAGGGAGCAATACTTAAAAAAAGAAAAAGAAAAAAAGAATACTATGGTATATACATAGACAGAGCATGGAAGATTTTTAGGGCCGTGAGGCTCTTCTATATGATACCACAATGGTGGCTACATGTCATTACACATTTGTCAAACACCACAGAATGTATAACAACAAGAGTGAACCCTAATTTAAACTATAGACTTAGGGTGATAATAATGTGTCAATATAGGTCCGTCAGTTGTAATAAATGTACCATTCTGGTTCCAGATGTTGATAGTTATGGGATAGAGGGGACCATCCAAAATCATCTTAACTATTTGCAAAACTTGTTAAATAATTATTTTGTTAACTAATAGATTTTAGTCATACACCTTTCTGGTCCATGAATTTATTCAATGTATAGGACTTAAGTCTAAAAAAAATGATAATCACATTATTTCAACTAGTGTTTATTAAAAAATTATTCTCAGTTGAATGATAAGTGATTGATGAAATCTAAAGTATGATAATTTGAAACAAGTATCTGATGTAGTTGAGATTTTCTAATAGTTATTATCTCAGTGAAGGAGGGAATGAAATGATCTGCAACCATCATAATGTCTTTAGTTTGTGGAAATATACTTATCAATAAAAATAAATAGAAAATACATTAAAATACATGATAAATGGATAAGTGATTGTGTTTAACCTGATTATTCATATAAAAACGTTGCTCTGTTCTATTTAGAGGCTATTTTCATTTGACTAATTTGAATTACTTATCAAAGCAGATGAACAGAATGAATTACAAAGATCTTGGGTACTGAATTCCAGGGGAAGGTAAACTGAAGTTTGAATGGTTTCCAGTCTTGAACCCTCTTCACTATTGGATAACCCAACCTTAACACTCTTTGGTTATACTTTAAGGTTAATGAAGAGATATTTGCTAAAAGTCTTAAAACACAGAACATCATTGTATTGTGACCACTTTGGTCATTGATTATGGATTTATATGCATAATCATACCTTCTTCCTGACTCTTCCCAAAGACATAAAATCTATCTGTTTTCAGACAATAACAAGATTCTCTTGGCTTTTCTGTATCCCCTAGTAGCCTAGATTACCATCCAGTGAAAAGAATGAAGTAAAAAAAAATATCAATGATTATTTAGGAGAGTTCCTTGTGCCTGATTAAAAATAGACTACTTATTTAACATTGTATGCCTTTATAAATGAACTTTTCTTTTTATCATGGGAAAAATAACTATCTGAAATTTAAAAAATATCAGTCAGAATATCAGCTGATAATTATATATCCCCAAATGTGAACAGATATCCCTGTTGACCAGTGAGCTATTACAAAAAAAAAAAAAAAATGGGAAGCACTGACATTTCAGATACAGTAAAGCCCATAAGCATGTAACTGGCAAAAATTATTAAATTTTCAAAGTTAAAAATGGTATCAATTGAAAATGGCAATTGATACATGTCTCAGTAAAATGAGATCCATTATTATCACTCTCTCTGGCGGTAGGTTCTGATCAGAAATTGCAATCCATAGGATAAACTATTTTTAGTGTCCTGAAGAAGAATTAGGCATAAAGAATTAAAAAAAAAACAATTTGTATAAGTAAAAAACCAGAAATGCAGTTGGCTCAGGGTAGTTCTTCAAGACATGTGAATAAGTTGGCTCTTTCTGAATTGTATTACAGAGATGAATTGACTTTGCGATTTTCTGTGACACATCCTTTTGAAGGTGGAGAGACAGCTGAAACACTGAAGAGGGAAAAGTGTTTTGAAACAAAGTAGAGGCAAGACTCATTGGTCAAAAATGTGTGCTATTAGTTTTTGGAAAGACAGGGAGAAGACTATAGGTTTTATTTTGTGCCAAGAGCAAGTCAAAATTGGCCTGCTGCAAATGCCATTTCTTGAAATGATGCATGTTTATTGAGATTAAAATGAGATTTGGTGTAATGCAGGGATTTGGGTGTATGACTATCTCCTGTCATTACTGACACTGAATTGTTTTGGGGGAGTCCCGAGTCACCAAATAAAATAAATTTCTTTAATTCCTCTGAGGTTTTATCTTATGGTTAAGAAACAACAAACTAATTAGATTAGTCATAAGATTAGCCAGTGGCATGACTCCTGTGGTGGATCCCACCCACATTGAGGGTATATAAAAAGTCTCTGCAGGGGAATTGTCCACACTGAAGTGACACTTCTCCTCTCCTCCTCTACTCAAGGACAACCTCAACAACCAACACCATGTGTGGCAGCTACTACGGAGGTTGTGGCTATGGAGGCTGTGGTTACGGAGGCTGTGGCTATGGAGGCTGTGGCTACGGAGGCCTGGGCTATGGCTATGGCTCCAGCTATGGCTGTGGCTTCCGCAGACTGGGCTGTGGCTATGGCTGTGGCTACGGCTATGGGTCTCGCTCCCTCTGTGGCTGTGGCTATGGCTGTAGCTCTGGCTACCGCTCTGGCTTTGGCTGCTACTATTGAGGTTGCCCTGGGAGACTTTTCTCTCCCACACATGTAACATCATGATTTACCTGTCCTGAATCCCACGCCCTGTGTTCCTACACAAGGTTGAGATAATTCTGATTTGTGGAATGGGGTGGTCCCTGTCTGGATCTAAAACCCATAATTATTTATTCCCAACCTTTGCTTCATGAAAAGCCAGAATGTGATAATTCATCCTGTGAACTCACTTACGTACTTCTACCTAGTCATTGATCCTGCCTTGATAATTTTCATGCATCATTCTGTTTCCCAGTGTTCCTTAATAAACTTGGCTATCCTGAAATAAAAATCTTGGTTTCCTTTCTATTTATTACAAGTAATAGGGTTTATTTTATTTACTTATTTTAAAGAATTATTTATTTGAGAGAGAAAGAGAGAGAGAGTGTGCTTATAAGCAAAAGAGTTGGGGGTAGGGAGAGAAGGAGAAGGAATCCTCAAGCAGATTTCCTGCTGAGCCCAGATTAGATTATATATTAGAGAATAGATTCCCAGCTCTATTCCAGGACCCTGAGATCATGACATGAGCTGAAATAAACAATTGGAGGCTTAACCAACTGAGCCACCCAGGCTTCCCAGAATTTATTTTATTTTATTTAAAAAAATGTTGTATTTGCTTGATACCAAGAAAGGTTGTGATTATCTGTTTTTGACATATATTCTTTTGCTGTTTCTACTTCAGTTCCTCTAACAGTTCTATTATGTCTCTGTTGCTAGGAGTTTTTAGACTAAATGGTACAGCATTTGTCAATTAGTTTATTGTTGCTTAGCTCATGGTAAATATTCTGCATATCTTTTCCCTTCACAAACCACCATCTGCAAAGTTCCATGCCTCCCCGAATCTTTTTTTTAATGTTTTATTTTTAAATTTTTAAAATTACAGACAGAAAAATTCACTCCCTTGGTTATATCTCTGTGACTTCGAAAAATGCATAGTGTTGTGGTACAACCATCAAAATCAAGATACAAAACAGTGCCATCATTCTCCCCACAAAACCCCTCATGCTTTCTTTCTTTCTTTCTTTCTTTTTTTTTTTTTTTGGTAGTTTCAAGTTTTGATTTAAATTCCAGTTAGCTAACAAATAGTATAATACTAGTTTCAGGAGTAGAATTTCGTGATTCATCACTTACATACAACACCCAGTGCTCATCACGAAAAATGCCCTCTTTAATACCCCTCACACATTTAACCCATCCCCTGTCCACCTCCCCTCCAGCAACACTCAGTTTATTCTCTGTAGTTAAGAGGGTGTTTTACGGTTTGCCTCTCACTTTCCCTCCCCACTGTGTTTATCTGTTTCATCTCTTGAATTCCATGTATGAGTGACATTATATGGTTTTGTCTTTCTCTGACTGACTTATTTTGCTTAGCATAATACACCCAACTCCATCCATACCATTCCAACTGGCAAGAAAAGATGCTCAACTTGTTCACATCAGGGAAATACAAATAAAAACTACAAGGAGGTATCACTTCACACCTGTCAGAATGGCTAAAATTAACAACACAGGAAATAACAAATATTGATGAGGATGTGGAGAAAGGGGAACCCTCTTACACAGTTGATGGGAACACAAACTGGTGCAGCCACTCTGGAAAACACTATGGAAGTTCTTCATGCCTTTTCCAAACCCCTTCCCAATCAAGCCTTCCTCTTACTCCTAAACCTTATAAATAACTGATTCTTAAATCAACCTATACTTTTGCCTTTTCCAAAAGGCCATATTGTGTTGGAGACTGTTCACAGTTTTGGAAATTTGCTAGAAGGACTAATGGGACTCAGCATATACTTATGCTTTTGGCTAAGATTTATTATAGCAAGGTAGTAATGATACATAGCTAGTTAAGGGAAAAAGAAACAGGCAGATTCTGGAGGTACCCATGTGAAGATGTTGTGATGTTCTCTCCCTCCAGGAGGGGCTACACAGAGCTCGCTCTTCCCCCAGCAACAGAAATAAAGTTTTCTATGGGTGATATTTCTGCTCAAGGAAGCCTATTAGAGACTCAATGCCCAAAATTTTAACTGGGGACAGGTGAAAAAAGGCACCAGCAAAATCTCACTCTTCCAGAATGAAAACATGTGTCTGGCTAAAAATACATTGTTTATACAATCTAGGGGCTATGAGTCCTGCTTATCAGTTAGAGAATGGTGGGAACACTTCTGACATCCAAATTCCTAGATCTGGGATAAGGGTAATATTGATTTCATAAAATAGATGGAGATACATTCCCTCCTCTTTTTCTTACTCTCTTTTCTGGAGGGATTCCATATAACTAGTATTACTTCTTCCTTTCATGTTTGGTGGAGTTAATCAGTGAAATTATATGAACTAGGAGTTTTCTTTTTTTGGAAAGATTTTAATCACAAAATGTATTTTCCTATGAGTTATGTGGCTATTCAGATGATATGTTTCCTTTTGATCAAGTTTTTGGCAATGTCCTGCCTTTTAAGGAACAGGTCTATTTCATGTAAGTGGTCAAATTTATGAACATATTGTTCCCTATGTTCCTTTATTGATTATAGGGTCTGTAGTGATGTCCCTATTTTATTACTACTGTTGGTAAATGTGTCTTCTTTTGTTTCTTTGTGAGTCTTGTTACAGATTTATCAATTTAATTGAAATTTTCATAGAATCAGTTTTTGGCTTCACTTTTTTCCCCTCTACCCTCTGTTTTAAATTATATTGATTCCAGCTATTAGCTGTATTATTTCCCCTTTCCTCTTTTTGTACTTCTCTGTTAATTATTTTGTAGGAATCTTGGATTACTGATTTGAGAACTTTCTGACTACTACCTATTCAATTTCCCTTCAAGCACTGTTTGATTTACATCTCACAAATTTTGGCAACTTCTCTTTTAATTTTCATTCAGTTCAAAATATTTCTAGCATCCCTTTAGTTTTTCTCATAGACACAAACACACACACTTATATTTTATATGATTCTCTTATAAACAATATATAGATGGGTCTAATTTTAGCAAATTTGATTATCTCTTTTTTTCATTGATTATTTAAATAGTCACATACTATTTAATTATTGATATGGTTGGAATTAGTTCTATCATTTTATTATTTGTTTCTGTTCTCCATTTCTCAGTTCCATTTCACTGCCTACTTTGTATTATTTGAGTGTTTTTTAATATTAGATTTTAATTTATCTAGTGACTTTTTGCTATATCTCTATATTTTTTAGTGGTTAATCTTGGGATTGCAGTATACACAACTAACATTTCACAGTGTTCTCAGAGCTCATATTTTGCTACTTTAAGTAAAAGGCATAAGCCTTACAAGCCTAAATATCTCTTTACCATTGCCTACTTATAATACATTTATTGTGTGTGTGTGTGTGTATATATACATACCTTGAAACCTAAACCTAAACATACCTTGAAACATACCTAAACATACCTTGAAAACCTCTCATTAAATATTTTAACACTTGCTTTTAATAGTTGCATATGTTTTGAAGAATTTAAGAGGGAAAGAATAATCTATTTACCCAAATGTATAAAGCTTTCTATTGCTCTTCCTTTATTTCTGAAGTTCCAACTATCTTTTTAGTATTTTTTTCCTTTAGAGTAAAAAATTTCTTTTAGCGTAGCTTTTAGAAAAAATCTCCTGGACACAAATTCTCTTAGTTTTCCTTTAACAGAGAAAGTGTTTAGTTCACTTTTGCTCCTAAAGCATACCGTTAAGAATAGAATGTAGGATTCTTTTCTATCAGCACATTAGGAATATTTCCCACTGTCTTTTGGACTCTGTTTCTGACCAAAAAATCCATCATTTCCTATATTTAATATATTATTTATCTCTACCTGCTTTCAAGAATTTCTCTTTTTTTTTTTTTTTTTTTTTTTGTTTATGATGTCTGTGTGTCACCAGCTAGAGACCCTAAGACCTGGCCTTTATTGCCCACCTTCTTGTACTCACTAACATTTGTCTTAAACATTTTTCACTAAACTCTTCTTTCAGGGTTTCTACTTAACTCAGACAAATGAGACCCCAAACCACCCCAGGTGATGGCAACTGCTCTGACAAAATCTCCCATCTGTCCAGACCATCCAGACTCTTTGAGCTAAACCTGATTTGTACCTGTGCAGATGAACCATGGATGACCTCTGGAATGACGTACAATCACCTTTATCTCATTATAATACTAATATCTCTGCCCAGTGAGAAGACTCAGGCTAATTTACATAGCATACGATGTATGTTTAGGTATGTTTCCTTAAGGTGTATGAGCAATCTCATGCCCGCCTCTACATACACAACAAGGCTTCACTATCTAAATATTCATCATAACCCTAAACAAAAAGAATCCGTTCATCTTCTCTTGGGGCATCATGGCTTTGGAAGACATTCCCCATGATTCCCTTATTTACTGCAAACAAATTTCTTTGTGTGACAACTCAACCTTATGCATTTCTGACTCATCAAGGAGAAAACTCACTTTGGTTCATTTGCATATGGACATAATTTTTTGTTTATTCTAATTGGGATTTACAACTTTTTGACTGTCTAAATGTGTGAATTTTACCAAATTTGAGAAAATTTCAACCATTATTTCTTTAAATATGATTTCTGTGTCAATCTGTATTCCCCTGCATTTGAGATTCTAGTGCTATGAATGTCAGAAATTTCTGTATGTCCTACAAATTCCTGAGACTTTTTTTCATAGTTTATAGTTGGATTCCCTTCGTTTTTGTTTTTGTTTTTGAATTCCATAATTTCTCCTGATTTATCATCAGATTTTTGGCTCTTTCCTCTGATATCTCAGTTCTGCTAGTGAACCCATCGAAAGGATCTTTTTTTAACATTTCAGATATTGTATATTTTTAGTTATAAACTTTTCATTTGGCACTTTTTACATTTCTATTTCTCTGTTGAAGATCTCTTCTTTTTTTCCTTTTCTTTTCATTCAGTGTTTATCTGTACCCTATGGATCATACTTATAAAGTTGCTTAGGAACACCTGGGTGGTTTAGAGGGTTAAGTGTCCAACTCTTGATTTCAGTTCAGGTCATGATCTCAGGGTTGTGAGATTGAGCCCTGCATCTATAGTAGTCTACCTATTGTTGTTACCACAAACTTAACAACTTAAAAATTATTATTTCACATTTTTTTTAGTCTCTGCTCAACATAACATAGCTGGCTCTGCTGCTTAAGGATTTCTCACAAGGCTGTAGTCAAGGTGTCATCTAGGTCTGAAACCCAGGATTGACTCAAAGATTGACTTGGGAGGGATCCCATTTCTAAGTTCTCGTGGTTGTTGGCACAATTCAGTGAGTCCTGGATTGTGGGTCTGAGGGCCTCAGATTCTTTCCTTTTTTTTTTGACAGAGAGTGAACATGAAGAGGGGAGGGACAGAAGGAGAAGGAGAGAGAAAATCTTAAGCAGGCTCCATACTCAGTGCAGAGCCTGACACGAGGCTTGATCTCACAACCCTGAAATATGACCTCAGCTGAAGTCAAGAGTTGGATGCTTAAATTGCTGAGCCATCCATATTCCCCTAGGGTCTCAGTTTCTTGCCAGCTATTGGCCAGAGGCCACTTTTAATTCCTTCCCAAGTGAACCTCCATTAGGCAGCACACAACATAGCTATATTCTTAATCATAGCCTGCAAAGAAGAAAATATGTAAGAAAGATGGACATTATGGTCTCATGCAACGTAATCATGAAAGTAATATCATATTACCCATTTACACTTTATTGATTAGACGATGCCACAGGTCCTGTCATACAGAAGTGGGAGGGGTAATGCAAGGGTGTGAATATCAGTAAGTGGGGAAAATGTGGGCCATTTTAGTGTATTTGCCAGAGTGGGATATGTCTCAGTTTTCTTCCCCTTTAAGAACTGATCACAATTACTAGGCTTTTGTACATCATATGATTTTATATTTTATCTTAGACATTTTGAATGTTGTGGTATGTTAAAAATCTTGAAAGATTGTTATTTGTTGTTATTGTTGTTTTCTGTTAGCAGCAGATTAGCCTGGTAAGCTTCAACCCACTACAACTTCTCTCTCAAAGTCATGATTGAATGTTATATATAAAAGCTAAAAAAGAAACCTGAAGGCAGAAGGTAAGATTTTATACATTCAGCTATGTTCATGTAATATGTTCTCAGACTGCAATATCTCCTGTCTATTATGAACCTATAAAAATTAGTGTCAAATAACTTGCTGAAATACTGATACTAACCCATATCTATGGCAGATTCTAAATCTTTTGAACAGAGCAATGGGGCAACCTGAACCATATTATTTTCCCTTCCATTCCTAAATACAATTTTCTTTGCCTGGTCTGAATGGTTGATAGGGCTGTGAGCAACTAGGAATAAGTCAAGCTAGGGCTCTGTGTGGATTCCAGTGGAGAGAATTGACCTAGGACTTTCTGCATTGTAGGTTTGGCATGCACCTGACAAAATCCCATATGTCGTATCTAAGCAGTATAAATGAAAATTATTGACAATATCAGCACTCATAGATCTCTGGCCACCTAAGGGAAGTCAACTTCTCCCCAACATGCCAGGTCCCTATTGAGATTGGAAGGATCCTGAAGTACTAATTAAGAAACTGTAGAAATCTATAGGCAAGAAGTATAGAGCTAAAATCATTATAAGAAAAAAATATGTTCCCCTCTCTTTACCAGACAAGAAACTAAGATTTACAAAGGTCAGGGATTTTTCTGTAATCACAAATATTAAAATCAGTACAGCAAAGATGAGATGAATACTGAGGAAAATTATTTCCCAAAGAAAATTAATTGTTATTCTATTAATAACCCAGAAAATCAAACTCTACATAATAAATTAATTAAACAAGTTTTCTTTTTCATATTTATAAGGAAATTCAAATTTATTAGGAAAACAGATAAGCAAATTTAGCATAAAATTACAAAAATAAGAGTTATACCAATATCACCTTGTTGGAACATGAGTTCACAAGTTGAGTTTCATATTCTTTCAGGTATCAAGTGGTATCAGTTCCAGATATCAGACATTTACCAAATCTTATCAGAAGTTTGCAGTGCAAGATAGATTAAACATCACTTGGGGGTAAGACAAAAATTTGTGTGGTTCAGAACTGCTGAGTCATTAAGTGAAGGTGTGGAGGGTGAGAGTCTCCCATGGTGACCTCAATAGTAGCAGCCAAAGCCAGAGCCGTAGCCAGAGCCGCATCCATAACCACAGCCACAGAGGGAGTGGGAGCCATAGCCGTAGCCACAGCCAGAGCCACAGCCATAGCCACAGCCCAGTCTGCGGAAGCCACAGCCATAGCTGGAGCCATATCCACAGCCCAGGCCTCCGTAGCCATAGCCTCCATAGCCACAGCCTCCATAGCCATAGCGTCCATAGCCACAGCCTCCGTAGTAGCTGCCACACATGGTGTTGGTTGTTGGTTGTTGAGGTTGTCCTTGGGTAGAGAAGGTGAGAAGTGTCACTTCACTGTGGACATTTTCCCCCTGCAAAGGTCTTTTATATGCTCTCAGAGTGGGTGTCACCCACAACACATGTCATGTCATTGGCTAATTTGCAGGGCCACTGTGAGTAATTTGTTGACTTCTGGTTTTAGACATGGCTTCGGAGGCAATGAAGAGATCTGCTTTGTTTCACCACATCTGAACCATTCTTTGGGACATTAAGGAGAATCAGATGTCTCATCCTCAAAGCTGTACTCATGAAATCTTTAATTACCCTTTGTAATCAATCTTTATGGCAAGAAATAACATTTTTATTGACAAACTCTGACCTGCTCCAGATAAATAATTTTACCTTCGTTGTATTGACATTCAGCAGATCATAGTATTCTCTCTTAACCTTGAATTCTCCATTATTACCTCCTGCCCCAAACCTATTATTTTCCATGAGGGAGTCTTCTCATTTTCATGCAAGAGATACTTTACCACTAAAAGCCAAGAATTGAATACTTAGTTTCATGATGTTTTTGATAAAAAAAAAAATAGTTTAAAATTCTGAAATACCAGGTCTAAGAAAACCAGAATTTCTCATTTACACTAATATTTCTTAAACTTTTAACACTCTATTTTAAGCATGAAATACTTTCCCCATGGTTTCAAATTTATACCCTGAATTCAGAGTCAGAAAAAAAGAAGAAATGACGAAGTTTCACTGGATTCATGAAATGACATTTTTATGAATTTTTTAAAAAAATTTGAACTCTGTGATCTGACTGGAATATGGTGTTTTTTAATTTAAAACAATAATACTGCCAGAGATAACTTTTCGTGGAATCTACTAGATTTTCCCTAACAAACTGGCTTTTGATAAAATATTTCATACTCTGAAAAATATGAGAAATACATTGCTATCATCATCATTATTATTATGTTATTACTTTTACTACAATGAAGTTCACTATTGAATTCAATGATAAAGTCAAATAACCACTCTGAACCTCTATGTTCCTAGAAAAATCAACTCCTAAGAGTCAGTGGAACACATCTGTTAAGTATAAAATGTGTGTTACTCTCTGTTTGCACATATTCTCCCAATTTTTCTTCAGGAAAAAGATTCTCATTTATTTTTGTGTTAAATATAAGCTCCTTTGGAAGCATATTTTGAAATGTATATTCGTTTATCTCCACCATTTCTTTGTGTGAACGTATTGATTAATGCAAAGGGATAGGGTTGAGACACCAAGTATCTCTAACAAGAATCTGAAGAGTGTTGTTTGCTGACCTATCTACAAAAAGTTAGGATGAAAGAACATTGCAATAGCTTAGAATTCTTTGTATAAGAAAGAAAATCCCACTTAAGAAGAAGACAGAGAAACCTGAAGTACAATGTCAATAACCATGTGCATAAAATCTTTTACATGGTATTAGAAATAACTAGCTTTGCCTATTGCATTGCCTCCCTTGATAATAATGGATATTTCTAATTGGGCAAACTAAAATGAGGGAAATCTCAATATTTTTCTTTAAGTTATCAGTGTTTGAGAGGTTTACATATGAACACATGTAAACTCTGATAGAATAAATCTCTAGTCTCAGTACTGGGTAGGTATAAATAAATCTTTTAAAGGATAGAACTATATGAAAAGAACTAGCTATTCCAAATCAGGACGTCAATCTGAGGACTCAGAATGATTCCAGATTTTGAAATAGTTCTATTATAAGACAAGAACAACACTCTCAAACATTCTTTTTTAAACTTAGTAATGTTTAAAAGCCACGTAATTTAGAAAAGTAGAATAAGCATACAAGCAAATGGCAAAATCTGGAAAGAGAAAATACATATTTGTCATGAAAGAGTTGACTTCCAAATGTAAAGATTCATTAAAGACAGACAAATACTAATATGAGGTAAGACAGGGAACAAATTCAGAAATTCTTCTAAAATTTAGAGTAAAAGAATAATAAGAAAAAAATATACAAAAATAGAAGAGATATGTAGAACATATTCCAGGTATCTAATATTGTAGAGTAAGGATCACACATATAAAAAGTGACAGGGGTGCCTGGGTGGCTCAGAGGGTTAAAGCTTCTGCCTTCAACTCAGGTCATCATCTCAGGGTCCTGGGATCGAGCCCCACATTGGGCTGTCTGCTCAGCAGGGAGCCTGCTTCCCCCTCCTCTCTCTGCCAGCCTCTCTGCCTACTTGTGATCTCTGTCAAATAAATAAATAAATCTTAAAAAAAAAAGTGACAAACAGAAAAGAGGAGCAGAGAAACATTTAGAGAAAGACGTTTTTAGGTAGAGGATTCCTAAAACATAAACATATATTTAGTGTCATATCAGACATTAACAATTAAAGGATACTAATATTTAAATGTCCTGGGAGTTTCTTTGCCTTTTCTGGGAAAAATATTACCTAGGAAGCATAAAATATTTTATGTTTATACACAAAGAGACAAAAATCGTGTAGTTATGAGAACTGCCACTTGAGTACATTTCTTCATCACTACTTATTTACAGTTGTAAAATGTTCATAGTTTTAGCATATACCAGACTTGTTCTGAGAATGATGTGAGATAATGCACATAAGGGATTTCACACAGTAACTGCTCTGTGGTAAACACCTTGTAAATGCTATCTAATTGTTATTATTATTAAAATAATAATTATAAATTGTTTCACAGAGTTCTGACACAAGAATTCCATGAAGAGCACCAGGCAAGATAAACAGAGAATATTCTTATATATAGGAAGAAGCAGAAAAAAAAAAAACTCCATGTGTATAATAGTGTCTGATAACACATACATAGCATTTATTAAATTCCAGGCATGGTTTAAATGCTTTACATATCTTGACACATTTAATTCTCATAAAAACACCAAACTGTAGGTGGTGATTTTTATGTAAGAATAACAAGGCCTAAGAATTTACATAATTTAACCAATGTTATAGGCAGCTAAGTGGAAGAATCTAAATCTCACACAATGCAATATATTTATTCATACATTTTGCCTCATGAGAAAGCCTAGGAGTTGCTATCCCTGTTATAATAATGGATTATTTATAATAGAAATCCATGAATTTAGACTGATGTAAATAACTGAACAATGAAGTGGAAAAACTTCCTTGAAGAAGGCCAACTAATATATTTGAAAAAAAAAAGATGAAAATGAGAAAAATCAACATTCGCAATCCATCATCATAATAAATAATTCAGGCAAGAAAGAAAAATAAGTGCTAAGACTAATGATAAATTTGGGGATTTGAATGGAATATTCATGTAGTCACAAAATATCTCTGCCAAAATATTTCTTAGTGGCTAAAAGAATAATAAAAGTAAATTTCAGGTAGAGGAATCTGGTACTCATCATATTGATGAAGTGTAAAATTATCCCCATCGGTAATGGAACGCATCAACCTCAAGTGCCACCCAATAGAGTCCAACAAAAACCAAACACCAACCCTTCCTTTATTTGCTTGACAAAATGCATAACCTTGTCCTAATCACAAGGAAACATTAGGAAAATCAAAACTGTGGAATATTCTAAAAGAAAGTATCTCCTATAATCTGTAGAAATATTAAAGTCAGGGAAGAGACTTTAAAACAGTGTGACAACTGGGCGCATTTGTGACCCCAGATTAGATTATTTTTCTATCAGAGCATTATTACAACAATTAAATTCTTGGAATGAATATTGTAGAAAGGAAGAGGAGGAGGCAGCTTGGGGTAGGGAGGAGAGCTGAGTTGGCAGTCAGTTCATCGGAAGGCTCAGGAAACAATATGGAAGATTCGAAAGTTGGGATTTCCCAGAAAAATTGTTGGAGGTTGGGGCAAGAAGGTGTGTCCTTATATCCTCCAGTGATCAATCATGGGAGTCTGGCTGCAGGAAGTGGGTGCTATCTTGTGTTGACGGTGCTCTTCACCTGAAGGTACTCTGTAACACCCCCAGCAACTGCACAGTCATTTCTTCATTGCTGAAGAGGAATAGAGTGGTGTTGTACCAAGTGATCCCAGAAGATTTGGACTAAAGGTGATAACACAATGTTTAAACTTACATATGTTAGGGGTGATCCAGTTATAAATATGAAAATATTAATATAAAGTTCTTAAGTAATTCACTTATTACCCAGGATGCTCACTGATATAATTTTGACACTTAATACTTGGATTTTGTTTTCAGAATTTATCATAGAATACCAAGTTGCCCCCCCAACCAAAAATAACACAAAATTGTTTTATATTCACTCAATGCTTGATTGACCTAATTTTGGCACAAATTTCCTTATTTTTAGCATATCAAATGATCTTAATCTCTGTCTTAAAAATATTGGTTTTGGAAATATATGATTATTTTAATTGCTAGAGTCAGAAAAAATAGATTGTGATGTATTTTAGTAAATGATTATCTTGCAATGTTAAAAATGTACTAATGTGTTAATCTCATGAAATAATAAGAGGTTGGGAAATGCTCTAGATTATGACAGACAACAAATTGCAAAGTATGGTAGTTTTCATCCATTGGATTCTCTATCAAAAATAAAAGCTGTGAAGAGACAGACAGAGAGACAGAGAGAGAGAGAGAGAGAGCAGAGAGGGAGAAAGGGGAAATCAAACTGGCAGAATACCAGCAATTGCCAAATCTAGGTGAAGAGCACTTAGCTGTTCATTATACCGCTTTCTCAACTTAACTGAAGGTTTGAAATTTTTCAAAAGTAAATGCTGGGAGAAATCAATCGATATAGAGAAAAACATTATTTTTTACAGTACTGAAATCTTCAGTGAGTCATTTCTTGAATGCCTAAATGTAAGTGACTCCTGTTTGAAAGCTTGAATATGAGTATAAAAAAAGTAAAAGGGAAAATTAAAAAAAACATAAAAAATAAAAATGAAAGAGTGCAACCTCTAGGAAAAAGCATACAACCTCTAGGTAACGCAGAGGGACAATAAGAACAAGTAATTATGAGATGTATGATTGCTTCTGTACTAAGAAAGCAGAAGAAAATGAAAATACAAATTGGGTAAGCGGGAATGGGTAGAAGGAATAAATACAGGAGTGAGACTATTACTGAGTGTATCTTTATATATAGTTTTGATCTCTGAACCATGGAAACACTTCCCATATTTTAAAAACAGAATAAATACACTTGAAATCAAATATAAATGGAAACAAAAGAACTCTTTCTATAAGATAAATAGCATAACTACTCAGGAAGAAAATTAATTCATATCAATGTTGAACACAATATTCTGTCCATTCTTTGTGGAATCCCTTCTAATGCTAAGAATGCTGCAAAGGAATTTTAGCAGTTGCTCAGGGCATTGCTTTCAGTATGCAATCGAGAGTGAATATTGTACACAGGTTTGAATAGAGTTAATACAGTGATGCTGTTGGGATCTGGAGCTTTCAGTGTAAGAAAGAAGCAATGGTGGCGTGGAGTAAAATGTAAAAGAATCTTAGGTTTTTCAGTTTTAGTTGGAATTATTCATCATTTGAAGCTTTTAAAGAAGAGAACCAGCCAATATGAATACAAAGCAGATGCTTTTTTGGGGCTGTTAGTGGTGGCATTTCACTCGATGCAAAATACTTAGAGAAGCTAACATGTCAGCCAAATATGTTCATGCTAAGACAGGCTAAGCGGCAGATCTTGGAAAGCTATAATCCGTAACAGTCTCGTCTCATGAGTCTCTAATTTAGGATCTGTTCTCTAACTCAAGTCAATATCCAATTTCTTTGTGTTTCATTGTTATGACCTACCAGGTAGGCCAAAGGAGTTTTAAAAAATCTGCCATTGCTTGAGATGGACAAGCATAAACCATCTAAATTCTGCATAATATTAAAAGAAAATTTTAATCTTTCAGAATAAATAGGAAAGACAAGCCTTCATAAATAATGGTTTTAAAGGAAAAAAGGGCTCTCTTCTGGGTAACGATTTTCCCAGAGATCTTGATTCCATGGCTTCAACTTTTTTTACTATCTTGGACCAGTCAAAATGAATTGGGACAGATCCATTATCTTACACTAAAATGCTACTTAAACTCGTTCATGTCTAACACAAAAGCTTGAAATACTCTATCAAGAGAAGATAATTGCCAAGTTTACAGATACATTAGTCACAGAAAATTAGTGGAGAAAGAAATGCTTATGGCTACAACCATGAATCACATATATCACAGGAACAAGAAATCTCAAGAAAACCACCAAGTGGCTCTAAGCTTAAATACGTACTAGTTGGTAGAAAAGGTGTCACTTAAAAAAAGCTATATATTTCCAGACACATAGAAGTTAGGTACAACAGTAGGTTTAAACTTCTCTACCTCTTGCATTGAGCAAGCATAGGAAATACTTCTTTTTCTTCTCCTTCCTCCTCCCCTTCTTCTTCTTCTTCTTCTTCTTCTTCTTCTTCTTCTTCTTCTTCTTCTTCTTAAGATTCTATTTATTTATTTGGCAGAGAGAGAGAGAGATCACAAGCAAGCAGAGAGGCAGGCGGGGGGTGCGGGGGGAGAAGGCTCCCTGCTGAGCAGAGAGCCCTATGCAGGGCTCAATCCCAGGATCCTGAGATTATGACCTGGGCTGAGGTTGGAGGCTTAACCCACTGAGCCACATAGGCACCCTGGAAATGCTTCTTCTTTGAATATGCCCCAAAACATTGGTGTGCCTGGGTGGCATCCCAGGTTGGTTAAGTCTCTGACTCTTGATTTCAGCTCAGTCATGATCTCAGTGTCCTGAGATCAGCACAGAGGCTGCTTGGGGTTTTCTCTTTGCCTGTCTCTGCCCCTCTCCTGCTCCTGGTCTCTCTCCCTAATAGATAAATAAGTAAATAAGCCTCCAAACAGACTAGAATTGGAGAATTCTGGGCCAACTTCTGCATCTTCTGAAGGATTTCGCTATTAAGGTTTGGTATGAAAGTACTTTGAATATATAGTGTTTCCAGGCAATGCTTAACTAAATTGACAAATTACCTGTTTTCATCCTCACAACACACCTGCATAGCACATGGTTATCAGTACCTTACCAAAGCAGAAAAATGAAGGCTTCAAGTTTGATACTTCCTTAGTGTTGCACATCAAGGATTTGGTAAAACAACTGAAGTAGAAACATTAAAACAAGATGTCTCCCCAATAAGGCAGTTGTTTCCTTGAATTCATCCAGGGAAAAAAAAAAAAGCCAAAATGACAAATACTGGACTTTAAATGACAAGAAAGCCAGGTTTATTATTCCACACTGAAAGAGTTTATTAGGAAATTAGAGAAATGGTTCCTGCATGAACATCAAAAGGGAGGACCTGTGGCATCATTCCAATGAGAGACCAGACAGTTCTCAGGATGAGTTTCACAAGCTCCCACTTCTCATGAGGTAAGTACAGGAAGGAAAAAGATTGCTGTATCCGACACAAAGGGCCTGAAGGCAGCTCTTCAGCAAAGTTGAGACGTGTGGGGCTCAGAACTGGTGAATCCCATGTCCAGGTATGGAAGGTGAGAGTCTCCCATGGCGACCTCAATTAGTAGCAGCCAAAACCAGAGCCGTATCCATAGCCACAGCCACAGAGGGAGCGGGAGCCATAGCCGTAGCCACAGCCAGAGCCACAGCCAGAGCCACAGCCCAGTCTGCGGAAGCCACAGCCATAGCTGGAGCCATAGCCACAGCCCAGGCCTCCATAGCCATAGGCTCCATAGCCACAGCCTCCATAGCCACAGCCTCCATAGCCACAGCGTCCGTAGCCACAGCCTCCGTAGTAGCTGCCACACATGGTGTTGGTTGTTGAGGTTGTCCTTGGGTAGAGGAGGAGAGAAGTGTCACTTCAGTGTGGACAATTCCCCTGCAGAGACCTTTTATATACCCTCGATATGGGTGGGATCCACTGCACGAGTCATGGCACTGGCTAATCTTATGACTAATCTAATTAGTTTGTTGTTCCTCAACCATAAAATAAGTCTTAGAGGTATTTGGGAGGCTCGCTGTGTTTGGCTCTCCATTTGGACTCCCATCCAATCAAGGACTTCAAGGAGAGGAGATACACACTCACACCTATGCAGCCCAGCCTCAAATTAGAATTTCATTTTAGCTTCCTCTAACCATTCTTTGGAAATGGAAAGAAGGAAAGAATACATTTATCAGTCTCAATCTTATTTGCTCTTGGTACTAGTTAGTTTCACTAATGTTTTTTACATTTCATAACAATACTACTACTTTTGACTCTCTTCTTTTGAGCCAAGTTAATTGTTTTCTGCAGGGATTCAGTTCCTTTTTATACTAAAACCATCATGTATCTTTCATCCCCATGATGTTGATAATAATTCAATTAAATTTTCCAAAATACCAAGTCTGAACAAGATGCATCATCCTTTTCTATGTGTACCAATGAGTCTAATTCCCATTTATATTCAATTTCTACTGAAGAACTACAAAGTAAGTTATTCCTTGGAATCCAATTGTTCTGCTTTTCTCTCTCTACACTGAGCATACAATTATACAAATAAGTATTCTCATTAATATTAGAATAATAATCTAAGGAGCTGTCCAATAGGTTTAACATTGCATATTTGCATTTACAATGTATTACACAGAGGTCTGTTCCTTTATCGAAATGCCTAGCATTATTCTTTACGTAACTGATCATACTGCATTCTCTTGCATAGCCCTACCATTCTTAGTCTTTATTTAAATTAATGTGGTAATTCTTCCCATTGGAAGGCACTGGAAAAGTGAGAAGAGTTTCATATGACAGTTAAAAAAATGTACCTTTGTGTCTTTACAAGAATGTGTGTGGGGAGGTGTCATCCACACATTATGTGGAATCTGTCAGTGTTTTTGTTTTTCTAGTGATATTTCTGAGTCAAACTATTACTTTTATGTATCCCCTCATAACCATACGTGGAGACAGGGAGTAAAAGATGATGGACACTCTCTGTATTTTAGTTAACTCTTCTCCATAGATTATAAGAATGAAGACGCAAAATTTTTAAAATTTTCCAATTCATCTGTCTTTTAAGTATATCTAAGGAGTCAACAATGCCTCTTAATAAAATAAATGTTTTCATACTGAGGATCTGATCAAACACATTCAACCTTTCATCTAGTGTGTGTTTTTGAATGTTCTTTCCATGTGTGTCTTTTGGTAGCTTCATTTTTGTAAAATGAGCATATTATTGTGTCATTTTATTCACCATTTAGTGGATTGACATCTTAGAAGGAGAGGACATCTTCACTCTATCGTTTTCAGATTTTCCATACAAAAATTAAAAGTAGTCTCATCTATCACGGTCAATTAAGTAATAAGTTAGAATAAGTTTTTGGTAAAAACTAATTTGAATAACATGCTGATCAGTCTTCCTCTAGATCAAGTTCTTAGAATATCACCTGAAATTGATATTAGTCAGTTAAAAAAAAAAACTATAATTAACTTTTTTTTGGTATTTGATTAATATAGCTATAAAAGACATTATTATTTTGTGCAATACAATACCCCTAATAATATTATTTATGGGGTTATATCTCTATAGAATTTACTTCCTGGGGCTAATTTGTTTCTTTTGAACAACGAAGTTGTCTCTCTGATCATAACTGAGAGCTTGCACCCAAGGAGATTCCATTAACTATTTGTTTTCTGCTGTGATTTTTCTGAACCACATTTAGTTCTGAAGTACATTCCATGACCAAAAGCAGAAGGAAACAACCCTCCTTGTGTCCTTGGTCCTTTCCAGCTGCTCTCACATTTTCTTCTGTTTCATTGCAAAACTGCACGTCTTTTTCCATGGTAGCTTTCTCTTTATGTCTTTCCTCACACTTTTGGTCTTTTGTCCTCACCACTCCACCAAAACTGCTCCTGCAGGGGTCACCAACACCCCAACCTTGTCAAAGCTAGAGAGTCAGTCTTCATTTCACTAAGACTCTGAGTAGCATTCAGATTCACCAGCTCCTCTTCTCATTCCTAAAAAACTCCCTGACGCTTATCTATATCCTACTGCACACATTGGATTTAATTGTAGTATCACCAGGTGCTTCTGGTATAGTATCCCTTTTCTTTTCTCCTCTTCAGATCTTATTTTCAAATGTGAAGGTGCCTAGCTAGGTGCTTGACCTGCCTATAGTTTACATTTAAACACTTTTTTTTTAATTGTTTTTTTTTTCTTTTTACTCTGGTGTAGATAACACATAGTCTGTGTTATATTAGTTTTGTAGTATTCAATATGGTATTTAAACTTTCTTTCAGGATTACTCTGGATACATTATTTTATCCAATTAATCTCCATTCACATTTCCAATTCTGGTATATATCCAAATGATCACTTGACATCTCCTTAGAGTGTAAAATGTCATCAAAAATATAATAAAATGAAACTAAGTTCTAGATTCTTCATAGACTCAGTTTCCTTCCTTCCTTCTTTCCTTCCTTCCTATCTTCCTTCCTTCCTTCCCTCCCTCCCTCCTTCCTTCCTTCTACCTCTTAAAGCATACAAGACATAAATCACTTGGGGTTCCTCCCCCTGGTTTGTTCTTTACTGCATTTCCACATTAACATTGCTAGATTATACATGACACCCAGTTAAATTTGAATTTCAAAATTTGAATTCAGAATATTGAATTTCCCAAATATTACATGGGATATGCTTATATATATAAATTATTTATCTGAAAATCAAATTCTTATTTCCTATACCTAGTAACTGGAAGCTTAGAAACACAGCCTTTATGGGCTGCCCTGTTATAGCCTTGACTAGATCTATGAGCATCTCTTGGAACACTCTTCCTCTCTTTATAATACATAGAAATCAGTAGTCCTTTTGTTCTTCAGATGTAGCAAACCTATTTCCAACTTAAAACTTCTGTTTGGGGGTTGCTGAACCCTTGAAAGTAATAGCAAAAATAGCTAAACCTTTTCTGCCTTTCCCCTGACCATCTAGTCTGAAGTAATCTCTCACTAGTGCTCTTTTAAAATTTACCTTACCTTGCCTTGATTTGTAATGTAAATAGATTTATCCCTATCAGAAATGATCTCCTTCACTTGTCATTTGCTTTCAAATATCTGCCTGCATTTCCTGTCCTTGCTCAATCTAGAATTTAAACTCCATAACAATGGGGATCTTGTCTGTCCTGTTCATTCCTCTATTTCCAATGCTCACAGTAGTGCCTGACAGATGATTGATTCTTAAAAGTTTGATGCATGAAAAGGTTAATAAATGACCAAATCAATGCAATCAAGTATAATTTTAATATTCTTTTATTTTGAAATAATTTGAGTTACCAAAAGTTGCAAAATATATAGAATTTTTCCATTTACTCTTTACCCAGTTACACAACTATGTTAATACCTTTCATAACCAAGTACAATTATCAAAACTAAGAAATTAACCTTGCACCATATTCTTAACTAACTTGAACATTTTATTTGGGTTTTGCCATTTTTTTTTTCTCTAGTGTCCTTTTTCTGGTCCAGGACCCAATTCAAGGTCCTACATGGCATTTGATTGTCTTATGTCTTTAGTCTTCCCCAAACTGGTGACAATTTCTGTATTTTTTAACTTTTATGGCATTAACAATTTAAAAAAAATGTTCTATAGTATGTTGCAAAATTTGAGTTTGTTTTCTTATAACAAAGTTGAGGTTATACGTTTTGGGCAAGAATATCAAAGAAGGTATACCTATCTCTTGTGTCATAGCAGGGAGTACATGTTGTTAGTAAATCTTTAAAATTTTCTGGAGTAGATTTTTAAGTTCAAATTACTAATACAGTAAATCCTTCCATTTCTATATAGCCATGGTCCATGGATTGATTTGTTGATTGATTGATTGGTTTAAAGATTTTATTTATTCATTTGAGAGAGATAGAGCACGAGCAATGCAGGGGCAGAGGGAGAGGGAGAAACAGACTCCCCACTGAGCAGGGAGCCCTATGTGAAGCTGGCTTGATCCCAGGACTCTGAGACTATGACCTGAGCCAAAGGCAGATGCTTAACTGAGCCACCCAGGTGCCCCTGGTCCATGGATTTAAACTTTAGGGATTCTACTGTGGTTTTTGATCATATACAAAATGATAGATGCATACACATGTGAAGTATAAACCGAAGTGGATAATACTGCTTCACACATATACAAAAAAACACCAAAAACACAATAAAACACATTAATCATTCAGATATTTACAACTGAACCTTGCCATGTTTTCTCTATGTAGTCTACGTGACTTCTGCCCTATCTTCTCTACAAATTTTCCCACCTTTCCTACATCTTTGAAACCATACTTTCCTCCCAAGGGTGCATATATGCAGCTAGGAAGGAAGATGTTATTAAAGGAAAAAAGGATTTTGAAGAAGTGGAACACATATGGGTTATGTGATCTCATGGTAGCCAGTAATAGAGTTTTGATTTCACATCTGGAATAAACAAGTCACCAAAGTAGGAGAAAACCCTTTCATTAAAGGCACATGATTTCATTACAGGCATCCTGACACACAGCAAAATTGTCTTGGATATTTTGGTTATGAGGAATTCTTGAGATGGTTATAATGCCAATTAGTTTGAAGCACGAATCCAATAGAGCTTGTGGTTTGCCCTACATACCACTCAGTTGGTGTAGAAGGCCTCGTGTTGATTATAAACTTAAAATCCTAGAAACTGATCCTGCTTTTCTTTTTTTTTCTTTTTTTTAAAAGATTTTATTTATTTGACAGACAGAGATCACAAGTAGGCAGAGAGGCAGGCAGAGAGAGAGAAGGAGGAAGCAGGCTCCCTGCTGAGCAGAGAGCCCAATTCGGGGCTCGATCCCAGGATCAATTTCAGGAGACATATCTAGAAAAATGTTTGTATGACTAATGTCAAAGGCATTACTGCCTGTGCTCCCTTCTAGGATTTTCATCATTTCAGGTCTCATATTTAGGCCCTTAATACATTTTGAGTTTATTTTTGTGTATGATGTAAGGAAGTGGTCCAGTTCCATTCTTTGGAATGTGGCTAATCAGTTTTCCTAAGACCTTTTGTTAGAGAGATTTTTTCTCATTGCATATTCTTTCTTCCTTTGTCTATTAATTGACCATGTAACTATGTGTTTATTTCTGGGCTTTCCATTCTGTTCCATTGATTCAGGTGTCTACTTTTGTGCCATTACCATACCGTTTTGATTACTATAGCTTTGTATATAACTTGAAGTCAGGAATTGTGATACCTCCAGTTTTGTTTTTCTTTTTCAAGTTTGCTTTGGTTATTCGGGGCCTTTCATGGTTCATACAAATTTTAGGATTATTTGTTCTAGTCTCATGAAAAATACTGAAGAAGATAAAGAATTTGAAGTTTATTTCAGTGAAATTTTCAAAGGGTCAATTTCTGCTTGCATCTTGGAAAGAGACCTGTTTTATAATAAGGCAGTGGCTTGTACAGACAAAAATTATGTAAATTTTAGTCTGATCCAAAATAGAGGCAGTGAATATATCCTTGATCTTGGTAGTCTATTCATTAAAGCTGTTTATAATAACCCCTCTTAATTCACCTGATTTATTTCTACTAAATAACAATCTCAGCAATTATAAAATACAAATCAATTGTATCTATTAGTATTTTAGATTTAGTATTTTAGAAAGTAATGTTGGAATTTGGCAAAATTCAGACTGACAATGGATCCATCAAAATTACTTCTTGAATAGAGATCAAATTATGAGGCTGGCCAAAATCAGCCAAAATTTGAACAGAGATCAAATTATCAGGCTGCCTCCAAATGCATGTTCTAAAAGCATCTAGAGGAGAGAATTAGGTAGATGAGATTTCTTCTATAAGCTGAAGATAGCACATAAGACTATATGCAATTTCAATTATTGTAAATTCACTTACTCTTATTTTTGTCCTAATATATGATCCATCTTGGAGAACATTCTATTGTGTACTTGAAAGAAATTTGTGTTTTCTTGCAGTTGGACAAAATGCTGTCTAGAAGAGTGTAAGTTCTAGTTGGCTTATAGTGTTTTATTTTGTTTTTCAAATTTATGTATATTATAATCTTTTATGTAGTTGCTATATCCATTAATCAAAGTGAGATTTTGACATCTTCAATTATTATTATTCCAGTCCTTTTTTTCTTTCAATTCTGTCATTTTTTAAAATTTGTTTACTTTGGTGGTCTGTTGTTTGCACCAAGTGGATTTAACACCAGTACATACCTTATATCTTCCTGAAAGATTACCCTACTTATCATCACAAAATGTCCACCTTTATTTCTATTAAATGGTTTTGTTTTTAAAGTATATTTATTCTGATACTGTTATAGCTACTCCAGCTTTCTTAATAGTTGCTATTTATATAATATGTATATGTATTTCCATTCTTTTACTTCCAAGTCATTTGTTTCAAGAGAATTTGATTGTTGAAACATTTTTAAAAAAATTTAATTTTTTATTAACATATAATGTATTATTAGCCCCAGGGCTACAAGTCTGTGAATTGCCAGGTTTACACACTTGATCGTTGAAACACTTTTATGACAGTTACTTTAAAATTTGTATCATGTGAATGGAAAACCTGATTAGTGTTAGGGTCAGCTAATTATCTTTTCTCATTCAAGGTGTAATTTTCTTGTTTTTTGGTATGATGGCTGTGATAGTAATTTTGTGTATTTGAAGCATCTTGATCTCATTAAAAATTTTTTTTCAAAAGCATGTAGTCACCCTGCTTAGCCTTAGCACATGGGTCTTGTGGATTATGATTCATAATTTTCAGAGTTATTGTGTTATTTTGGTCTGTTTGGTTTAACTTGCACCACTCGCTGTCCCACTGGTCCCTGCCATTGCTACCTGAATTGTGGAAGGAGTTTGGCCAGCCCATCTGCTGTGTATCTTTTGGTGTAATAATGCATGGTGGGATTCCCCACCTACCTCCTTCAGTGCCAAGAGGTCTCTTATAGGAGGTGGGAGAGTCTCAGATATGAGGACACAGTCTTCCTGGATCAGGAAACAACTCCAATTAAAAAACATATAGATGAAAAAAGAAACCACATGGGAAGTTAGAAGATATTTTGAATTGATAAATAAATAAACATTCCAAATGTATGACTTACCACTGAAGAAGTGATCAGAAGGAAATTTATAGCTTTAACTATTTATTTTAGAAAAAAGAACATGTTAAAGATCAGTGCTCTAAGCTACCTTAAAAAGCTAGAAATGAAGGAAAGATTAAATATATAGTAAGAAGAATGATAGAAAAATAAAGACAGGAATGTAATCAATTTAATGGAAAATGAACAAACTATAATGAAAATTAATAATATTATATTTTTCCTCCTCTGACTTACTTTGCTTAGTATTATCAATCCTCTCTAGCTCCATCCATGTCACTGCAAAGGGCAAGATTTCATTCTTTTTTTTTTAATTTTTTAAAATTTAATTTAATTTAATTAATTTTTAAAAAATTTTCGGCATAACAGTATTCCTTGTTTTTGCACCACACCCAGTGCTCCATGCAATCCGTGCCCTCTCTAATACCCACCACCTGATTCCCCCAACCTCCCACCCCCCGCTGCTTCAAACCCCTCAGATTGTTTTTCAGAGTCCATAGTCTCTCATGGTTCACCTCCCCTTCCAATTTCCCTGAACTCCCTTCTCCTCTCTAACTCCCCTTGTCCTCCATGTTACTTGTTATGCTCCACAAATAAGTGAAACCATATGATAATTGACTCTCTCTGCTTGACTTATTTCACTCAGCATAATCTCTTCCAGTCCCATCCATGTTGCTACAAAAGTTGGGTATTCATCCTTTCTGATGGAGGCATAATACTCCATAGTGTATATGGACCACATCTTCCTTATCCATTCGTCCATTGAAGGGCATCTTGGTTCTTTCCACAGTTTGGCAACCGTGGCCATTGCTGCTATAAACATTGGGGTACAGATGGCCCTTCTTTTCACTACATCTGTATCTTTGGGGTAAATACCCAGTAGTGCAATGGCAGGGTCATAGGGAAGCTCTATTTTTAATTTCTTGAGGAATCTCCACACTGTTCTTCAAAGTGGCTGTACCAACTTGCATTCCCACCAACAGTGTAAGAAGGTTCCCCTTTCTCCACATCCCTTCCAACACATGTTGTTTCCTGTCTTGCTAATTTTGGCCATTCTAACTGGTGTAAGGTGGTATCTCAATGTGGTTTTAATTTGAATCTCCCTGATGGCTAGTGATGATGAACATTTTTTCATGTGTCTGATAGCCATTTGTATGTCTTCATTGGAGAAGTGTCTGTTCATATCATCTGCCCATTTTTTGATATGATTGTCTGTTTTGTGTGTGTTGAGTTTGAGTTCTTTATAGATCCTGGATATCAATCTTTTGTCTGTACTGTCATTTGCAAATATCTTCTCCCATTCCATGGGTTGCCTCTTTGTTTTCTTGACTGTTTCCTTTGCTGTGCAGAAGCTTTTGATTTTGATGAAGTCCCAAAAGTTTATTTTCACTTTTGTTCCCTTTGCCTTTGGAGACATATCTTGAAAGAAGTTGCTGTGGCTGATATCGAAGAGGTTACTGCCTATGTTCTCCTCTAGGATTCTGATGGATTCCTGTCTCACGTTGATATGAATACATTAATAGTAGGAGATCTTAACACACCTCTCTCAGAAATAGACAGATCATCAAAGGAGAAAATCAATAAAGAAACAAGAGCATTGAATGACACATTGGACCAGATGGACCTCATAGATATATACAGAGCATTCCACCCTAAAACAACAGAATACTCATTCTTCTCAAGTGCACATGGAACCTTCTCAAGAATAGACCACATACTGGGTCACAAACCAGGACTCAACCAATACCAAAAGACTGAGATTATTCCCTGCATATTCTCAGATCACAATGCTTTGAAACTGGAGCTCAATCACAAGGAAAAATTCGGAAGGAGCTCAAACACCTTACTTAAGAATGCTTGGATCCACCAGGAGATCAAAGAAGAACTGAAACAATTCATGGAAACCAATGAGAATGAAGACACTTCGGTCCAAAACCTATGGGATACAGCAAAGGTGGTCCTAAGGGGGAAATACATAGCCATCCAAGCCTCCCTCAAAAAAATTGAAAAATCCAGAACACACCAGCTGTCTTTACACCTTAAAGAACTGGAGAATCAACAACAAATCAATCCAACTCCACACATAAGAAGGGAAATAATCAAGATTAGAGCTGAGATCAATGAGGTAGAAACCAGAGGTACAGTAGAATGTATCAATGAAACTAGAAGCTGGTTTTTTGAAAGAATCAATAAGATCGATAAACCATTGGCCACACTAATCCAAAAGAAAAGAGAGAAAGCCCAAATTCATAAAATTATGAATGAATAGGGAGAGATCACAACTAACACCAAGGAAGTAGAAACAATCATCAGAAGTTATTATCAACAGTTATATGCCAATAAGCTAAGCAACCTAGATGAAATGGATGCATTCCTGGAAAACTATAAACTCCCAAAATTGAACCAGGAAGAAATTAACAACCTGAATAGACCAATATCTAGTAACGCGATTGAAGTGGTGATCAAAAACCTCCCAAAAAACAAGAGCCCAGGACCTGATGGATTTCCTGGGGGAATTCTACCAAACTTTCAAAGAAGAAATAACACCTATTCTCCTGAAGCTGTTTCAAAAAATTGAAGCAGAAGGAAAACTTCCAGACTCTTTCTGTGAAGCCAGCATTACCCTGATCCCCAAACCAGGCAAAGACCCTACCAAAAAGGAGAATTTCAGACCAATATCACTGACGAATATGGATGCTAAGATTCTGAACAAGATCCTAGCAAACAGGACCCAACAGCACATTAAAAAGATTATCCACGATGACCAGGTGGGATTCATTCCTGGGCTACAAGGATGGTTCCACACTCTCAAATCAATCAATGTGATAGAACAAATTAATATGAGAAAAGAGAAGACCCACATGGTCCTCTCAATTGATGCAGAAAAAGCATTTGACAAAATCCAGCATCCGTTCCTGATTAAAACGCTTCAAAGTATAGGGATAGAGGGAACATTCTGGAACTTCATCAAATCTATCTATGAAAGACCCACAGCAAATATCATCCTCAATGGGAAAAATCTTGCAGCCTTCCCGTTGAGATCAGGAACACGACAAGGATGCCCACTCTCACCACTCTTGTTCAACATAGTATTAGAAGTCCTAGCAACAACAATCAGACGACAAAGAGAAATAAAAGGTATCCAAATTGGCAATGAAGAGGTCAAACTCTCTCTCTTTGCATATTTCATTCTTTTTTATGGCTGAGTAACATTTCAATATATATATATATATATATATATATATATATATATATATATATACATATATACATACATATATATCCCCAACATCATCTTTATCCATTCATCAGTCAATGGATACTTGGGTTGTTTCCATAATTTGGTTATTAGAAGTAATGTTGCTATAAACATAAAGGTGCAAGTATTCCTCTGAATTAATATTTTTGTATTCTTTGGGTAAATACTTAACACAATTGCTGAAAGTGGGTGAAGAGATGGGTGAAATCAGTGATGGAGATTAGGGAGTACACTTGTTGTGATGAACCCTGCATGTTGTATGAAACTAATGATACACTGTATATTAACTAACTGGAATTTAAATAAAAACTTAAAAAGAAAGGAATATGGATAATACCCAAAGTTGGTACTTTGAACAAATCAACCAAATAGATCAATTCCAGAGAGATTGATCAAGAATGTAAGAGAGGGAATACAAATTACCAATAAGAAGAATAAAAGAATTAATGTCTTTTAAGACTCGACAGGCATCAAAAAGATGCCATTATTATGAAGGTTGTTATGCCAATAAATTCCACAATACAGATGAAATGGAAAATTTCTTTTAGATATACAAATTACTAAAATTGACTCCCCTCTGAGTAGCATTATATCTAATAAAGAAAAGGTATTAATTAAAAACACCTTTCCAAAAAGAAAATTCTAAGGCCAGGTGTCTTCACTGGAAAATTCTATTAAATATTTATATCACATTCTTTTATTTTTAATTTTTTAATTCTTTTAAAGATTTTATTTATTTATTTGACAGAGAGAGACACAGTGAGAGAGGGAACACAAGCAGGGTAAGTGGGAGAAGAAGAAGCAGGCTTCCTGCTGAGCTGGGAGCCCAAGGTGGGGCTCAATGTGGCGCTCGATGCCAGGACCCTGCGATCATGACCTGAGCTGAAGGCAGATGCTTAACTGTCTGAGTCACCCAGGTCCCCTTATATCACATTCTTGTGTAACTTAAGAAAATGGCAGAAACCTTGGCACTTGAACCCAATCTTTTTTCCGCCAGGAGTCATACTGAGCAGAGATATATTATATTTGTATTTTCTTTTCTCTCTTTATTATTATTATTATTATTTTTAGTATTTTATTTTCATACCCAGAATGCAGAAACTGTTCTTATGAAGAATACATATGTCCATCTCTAACTTTATCTATTTCATCTACCTATCAAGGAGATGTAGATAGAAGCACACTAAAAATGGAAGACTTTAAGATACCACTCCCACAAAACAGGATCAAGTAGAAAAAATAAGTAAGCAGAGAAAACACCGAAGCAATATAATTAATAAAAGGTAGATATTATGGATCTACATACACCTCTACACTGACAGTAGAGGATAAACCTTCTCAAGCTTCTACTGAAAATACACAAAAATTAATCATATATGAAATCACAAAGAAAAAAATTAGCAAACTTCTGAAGTAAAAATACTGCACAAACACTCTCTGATTTCTATCCAATAAAGTTAAAAATTGTTAACGAAAACAAAGAACAGAAAATTCCCTTCATCTGGAAAGTAAATCTTTGCTTAAACAACTCTCAAGTGAAAAAGAAAATATAATATGAAGTTATAGTATTTCATTTTTTAAAAATATTTATTTATTTGAGACAGAGAGAGAGAATGCATGCACAGGGGGAGGGACAGATGTAAAGGCAGAGAAAGAATCTCAAGCAGACTCCCCACTGAGCATGGAGCCTGACGCAGGTTTGATCATGATGCTGAGATCATGACCTGAGGTGAAACCAAGAGTTGAATGCTCAACTGACTTAGCCATCTAGGAGCCCCAGGTTATAACATTAAAAAATAAATAACAGTAGCAAAAATAGTAGTTAAGAGAATGAAAAAGTTTTAAGTAGTAATTAGAGAAAAAATCATAGTACTAAGCACTTTTGTCAGTGAAAATGAAAGAAATAGCATAAATAACTTAACATCCCAGTTAAGATAAATTTCATAATGAATAAGTAAACCAAAGAAAGTACAAGGAAAAACTTTAAATAAGTAAGAGTAAAAGGCAAAAGATTTATACGATCTGAGTAGAGAAAAAACAAAAAAAATTTTAAATAGCTCAAAATGCTATTATTTGAAAAGATTAACATTTCTAAATCACTTGCTAATTTCATCAAGGATAAAAGGGAGAAGGCATATACAAAATAAATAGCAACAAAGAAATAAATATGGAAACAAGAAGTTTTAAAATTGGGAAACTTTACTTTGCTGATTTTTATGGACATAGATTTGAAAACTTACATTCTTAGGGAAATACAGATTACCAAAACCAATACCATTACATTTAGAAATTATGAAGAGATTAGTTTTTGTAGGACAAACAAAAAATTAAGCAAATGACACACAAAAAAATTCCAGGTCTAGATATTTTTCTCCATGAAATTCTACCAAATCTTTAGAGACAAAATATTATGGGTGTGCTATCAATGGTTCCAGAGCATCACAGGTGAAGGCAAACTTCCTACATTCTATTAGCAAGGATGTATAGAATTGATATTGGTGGTGGACAGACAATTATGATTTCTGCCTCTCGATGTCAATGCCTTGTATGATCTCCTTCTCTTGAGTGTGAGCAAAACTTATAATTCACCTCTAATAAATAAAATATAACAAGGATAGTAAAAAATATATCATCGCATCTATGTGATTATATTGCATAAAATCGTATGGAATTGTAGCACCTTTCTTTTTGGAGTACCTCTCACCTGCTTGCCTGGCTTTGACAAAGCTAGCAACTGCATATGGGAATCCACATGGCAAGGGGCTGTGAGCAGATTTTGGAGCTGAGGGTAGTCTCCAGCAGATACCCTGCAAAGGCCTCTATGTGACAGTCAATGTTGAGCTTCTCACTTAAATATAAGGAACTGAATTCTGCTAAGTATGTGAGCTTGAAGGCATCCCTTTCTCCGTTGAGACCAAAATGAGACCAAACACCAGGCAAACATCTTGGTCACTGCATTGTGAGATCTGAAATTTTTTGTGAAATGCTATTTTTATCTAGTTATTATGGCCCACCATACATATCAAATGGTTTTACAGTCTACTACTACCTTAGGAAGTAATAGACTATAAAAATATTCCTTCGGTTGTTTCTTTTATTAATTTTTTTTTAAAGATTAGAAGTAGAGAAGAATATTACAACATCCATTTGTTTTAAGAGATACATGAATATAAAATTGGAGAATTTAATATTTTTCTTAATTATTTACCATAGACCTCACAAAGCTTAATTTCTAATTCATAAAATAATATTGCATTTGGTTTTAAGAATTACCCATCATATCAAATATTATTCCCTCAGTACCAGAGTAGGAAACTAAAATTTACCAAAAATAAATTCCCTTCCTAAGACAATTGACAAAGGAATTGGTCAAGAAGCTGACCTAGAAATATTAAGGAACTAGCTCCCTAAGGAGATCATTGTTAACTTTCTTGTAAACTGAAACCCAGAAATTTCAGTAAAACACGTGGGACATTAAACGACTGACATAAAACCAAGGTTGCTGTTTGGATAGAACAAGTTTATTGGGTCAACACAGAAACAGGCTCCAGCATGAATATCATCGAGGCAGTTGCTCTGACACCATCATCCTGATGAAAGCAGAACTGTGGGGGTCACAGGTGAATTTCACCATCTCCCATTTTCTGCATAAATTCAGGGTATCTGTAGGTTGGGTTGTAGGCAACCAGAGACCATGCTAGACTTTCATTGTGCAGGATATCATCACCCAAGGGAAAAATCTCAGAAGCTGTGGGGCTCAGAACTGGTGAATCCCATGTCCAGGTGTGGAGGGTGAGAGTCTCCCATGGTGACCTCAGTTAGTAGCAGCCAAAGCCAGAGCCGTAGCCAGAGCTGTAGCCAGAGCCACATCCATAGCCACAGAGAGAGTGGGAACGATATCCGTAGCCACAGCCAGAGCCACAGCCATAGCCACAGCCCAGTCTGCAGAAGCCACAGCCATAACTGGAGCCGTAGCCACAGCCCAGGCCTCCATAGCCATAGCCTCCATAGCCACAGCCTCCGTAGCCACAGCCTCCGTAGCCACAGCCTCCATAGTAGCTGCCACACATGGTGTTGGTTGTTGAGGTTGTGCTTGGGTAGAGAAAGAGAGAAGAAGTGTTACTTCACTGTGGATTTCTCCTTGCAGAGGGCCTTTTATAGGCCTCAGAATGAGGGGGCCCCACCACATGTGCTCATGTTAGTGGCTATTTTTATGACTCATCTAATTAGCGTGTTATTTTAAGGCCAGAGCCTAATGCCTGAAGGCATTAAGGAGGCTTGCTTCAACCAACTGAAGACTTTTAATAAGATGGTGGAGTCACACAAAGCTATCTTTCATAACAAATCTTCACTTTAATATTCTATAACCAGATACCATATAATGCAGGGGACATTTTCAATGCTTTCAATTGACTTGCTTTTGATCATAATTCTTTTTTCTCTTTGACCTCCCAAAATTATACTGCCCTCCGTAGTATAGTTTTAACTTTATTTCCAGCCCAGAGTCAAATAATGTTGTGTGCCTTGTGTAACAGTGATGAGATTAAAATATAGAATAAAGATTAAAATACAGTATAAAGGTAATTTGGGAGACCCTCTGTATCTCATTCAGCTCTGTCCTAATTATCAGAGGGGTGAGGACACAAAATCTTTATGTTACTGATTTCATCTGCCTTGATAAGAAATTCAAATAAGGGAATTAGATTTTAATACAATCAAACTTATAAATGAAATAATTTTTTATTCATTCAAAATGTTTCCTTTCTAAGTATGTGTCTTTGTGAGTATATTTTTGTAAGCAAAGTATATAAACAATTATTGTGACAAAATGTTCCTTAATGTCTTTCTTGGTAGAAACATTATTAGCAGACAGGTTTTGCTTATATCAGTATAATTTTTGCTCTACATAAAATAGAATTTTCACTCTGGAAATGTTATACCAATATGGTTGTTGTCTGCCCAAATTGGACCAAATCCAATCTTTTTAACTATAAGTGGTCATAATTGCACTGATTGGTGGAATTTCCTATTAGCTGGGGGGAACTATTCTTTGATATTTTGTTACTCTCAATTGTTTACATATAATATTAAAAATTTTGTGTGGGAAAATTTCTAGTTTTGTTTTTCAATAAAGCTAATAACATTCACAATATGTAGTGCTTACCATAAATATTCATTTGTCTCCATCATTTGCGTCATCTTGTTAGTGTATGTGTACATATGTAGTGGAGGGGGGGAGAGAGAGGGGAAAGAGAGAGAGAAACAAAGAGAGATACTTTTGCCCTTCTAGTAATTGAACTGATGTGGCAAAGCAGGTAAATCATGGCTGATGATTTTTCCAATGAGTGTCTGTGTAAAAGTATTTCCATGTGCAGCTCCAAGAGCTATTATGCTTTGCTCTGCATTAATCTAATGTAAGTTTCATTTGAGAAAAATCAGTGTTTGATCCAGGTCATTGGGTAAAAACAGTAGCACCACCATCAAATATTGTATTTTCTACTGCAGTTTCTTCTGTACTGGGAGTCTACATTTAAACATGTGGCTCTGTACAGATATAATTCCACCCCTGCCTCACGTGTCTATACTTCTTATTTTCACTCACAGATAAGACTGTACATGTAGCTGCTTGATATGCCTGATAATCTGATATTCCCACAGCAAACATCACCTCATGGTGAGGTCTCTCTCAGTGAGTCTTCTGAGTGTGTCAGACGCTGGTCATCTCCTGGCAGAGTTCCTGCTACCAGAAGGTGGTAGCTAGCATAGAATAACATCATACAAAACACATGTGTGGCCCAAGTGTATGTTGAATAATATGGTCTCAATCTTGGTAGTTTAACTGGCTTTTGGTGGCACTCTGGGTGACGAATTCTTACTTTTATTTCCTTTATTTATTGATAGCTTTAATTAGTCACCAATAATATAAAGAAGTGGCAATAAGACATAAAGAAACAATAGTTACTATTTTTTTCATTTACTGCTCTTGAATGTAGCAGGTCTATCAATGATAAAATGTCCACATAGTGATTATGCTTAGTAGATCAACATGACCTACTGGTCTTCTCTTCCCTGGTCCCTAACTGTGGGCTTTCTAAAAGCAAACAGAGGCAAGAACTTCTTGGTCTTGTGTTGGTTTCTATCCTTCTTCCACAAAGTGAAAAAGTCCATCTATTATGAAGTTCTAACTTTACTTTCCCAACCAGTGACTGGGTAAAGTTGGTGATCATTCCTTTGAGGAAATATGAAGACAAAAAGGAAATTATTTCTTCTTACTAAAATGTATGTTGAGCCTCTGCTTGGTATTTGCATAAATTAACCCATCTAATGGATCAACTCATTTTAGCAATGTCAAATTAAACCAATTTTCAGAAAGGTAAATTTGAAGGATTTTTTGTTTAAATTGTGCAGAACTGAACATCATATGTATTTATTCCTACCCACTTACCTGGTTCCTGATACAAATTGGTGATCTAGAATGTGATAGAAACCATTGTAGTTTTATGCAATATTTCTTAATTATTAACTTATTGGGCAAATGGGTGTCAAGGTATTTATTCTGACAGCTTGGAACACAGGGACTTTAAGTTAGTGAAAAAAATATTTTGTATTTAGGATGATGATACCAAATATACAGACCTATATTATTGTATCAAATTATAGGAAGTTAAAGAACAGGCAAAACTAATTATTGGTGATAGAAAAAAAGAATAGTGATTATCTCTGGGGAACATGAGTATGAATTAATTTTTTTAAAGATTTAATTTATTTATTTGACAGAGAGAGAGCAAGTGAGAGAGTATGAACAGGGGGAGGGGCGGAGGGAGAGAGAGAAGCAGTCTCCCTACTGAATAGAGAGCACAGCTGCACTCAGGCTTGATCCCAGGATCCCCATGACCTGAGACGAAGACAGATGCTAAGGTCATGAGCCAAAGGCAGATGCTTAACTGACTGAGCCACTCGGGAACCCTGAATTAATTTCTTTAAATGTGTTTTCTGCATCTGTTGGGATGATTGTTAATATCTTTTGCCATGTTTACTCTGTTTGTATGGTGAAATATATTGTCAAACGGGAAACAAATTTTGCTTTTATAGTTTAACTTTAATTTGACAAAGATTTATTACACCAATATTCTTACATCTCTGGTAATATTGGTCTCAGGATTTCTCATGGAAAAATGTTCCCCTTCCTTCAATATGAAATAGATATTTCTAAATTTGGTGTTTGATTATAATATATCATTTAAGCCATCTTGGCCTGAATATTTGGAGTGTGTGTGTGTGTGTGTGTGTGTGTGTGTGTGTGTGTGTGTGTGAACACTCAAAAATACATGTATATTTTAAAAATATAAGGCTATTCAGATATTATATTTGTTTTGTACTATTTTTGATGTGAGTCAAGAAATTTTTCTATTTCATCTAAGTTATTAAATTTATGGTTACAAAATTATTCACCCATCCCTGTATATGTTGATCATGTCTGTCAGATCTGTGATGATGTCATCTCTTTTATTCCAGTTATTGATGATGTAAATTTTTGATCCTTTTAAATTGTCAATTTAGATTAAGACTTTTGGAAACAGCACATGTTGGTTTCACTGCTCATATTCTTTTTCTCTATTTCATTGATTTCTGCTTTTATCTGTTTTATTGCCTTCTACATAGTTGGATAGTTTGTTCTTTTTTTCTAGCTTTTAAGGTAAAAGCTTAATTGTTGATTTTATTTATTTATTTATTTATTTTTAAAATTTATTATTTTTTTAAGATTTTATTTACTTATTTTACAGGAAGAGAGATCACAAGTAGGCAGAGAGGCAGGTGGGGGGGGTGAAGCAGGCTCCCCACTGAGCAGAGAGCCCGATGTGGGGCTCGATCCCAGGACCCTGAGATCATGACCCGAGCAGAAGGCAGAGGCTTAACCCACTAAGCCGCCCAGGTGCCCCTAATTGTTGATTTTAAAACTTTCTTCTAACATAGGCATTTAAAGCCATCAATTACTCTGTAGTCGCTGCTGACATATAATCCCACAATTTATAGTATCTTTTTTATTGTCATTTTAATTCTTTCAAAATTTCATTTTAATTTCCATTGTGTTTCATATTCGATCCATGAGATTTAGATTGTGTTATTTTGGAGGTTTTCCAGAGATTTCTGTGTTCCTGATGTTTCATTTAATGTCAGTAGAATTTATTCTTTTTAATCTATTGAATTTATCAGATCTTATTTTATAGACCAGCTTATGCTAGATCTTGGAGGATCCCAGAAGCATGTGGAAACTATGTACATTGTACCACTATTTGGTATAATACCCTGTCTGTGCCAGTTAGGTCAGTTGGGTTGATCTGTTCCTGTTTCCATAAATACAGTGATTTTCTGTCTATTTAGTTCTATCAGCTGTCAAGATAATTGTTATGAAATCTCTAGTTAAAATTATGGATTTTTCCATTTTTCCTTTAGGCATTTTTTAGTTTATGCTTCACCTCATTCACCTTCACTGTCATTAAATGCAGACACATTTAGAACTGTTATTAAGGAATTGATCTTTCTATCATTATGAAATATTACTCTTCAGCTTTAGTATTATGCCATAGTCTGAGGTTTGCTTGATTGATAATGATATATCCACTCCAGCTTTATTATTATTTAGTCTTTCTGTGTCTTTACCTTTAATGTAGGTTTATTATGGATAAGCCACAATGAATATTCTTATTTATAATTAATATATTTTGACTTTCATGTTCAATGTCCCTTTGACACAGTTTTATTTAACTCTGTATCATTTTATTATTTGTTTTCTATTTCCTAACCTGTTCTTTTTCCCCATATTTTTATTTTTTTATTGATTTATTTTTTTATTGGTTTATTTTATTTTTTTAAAATTCCTTTTTATCTTCTCTTTTGGCTTATTAGATATAATGTTATTTATTGGTTGCTACAAATATTACAATCTTAATTTATCAGTTTTTTTCAAATAATATTATACCACTTCACATAAATTCAACTGAGAGCAGCACACATTTTTCTTTCATCCTATTCTTAATGCTATTGGCAGGCTTTTTAGAGATTTTATTTAATTGAGAAATTTAGTTTTCATATTATTTTTTGTTTTGAGGCTTACTTTGATATTAAGATATTATTAATAATTTGTGTGCATAGTATATATTTATTTATTCTTTTATTTTTAATTCCTGTGCATTTCTATATTTGTTGTAGGTTTCTTTTCAAGCATAGATGTGGGTCTTAGTTTTAATGACAGTGTTCAGACCATTTCAATTAATGTAATTGCTATCACGGTTGTACAAGAGTCTACATCTTGTTATTTGTTTTCTGCTTGTGACAGCTGTTATTTCCTGTTCTTACCTTATTTTCTTGCCTTCTTTTGCACTTTTTTAGTGTTCCATTTTATTCCTTCATAGATTTACTTGATATATTTATGATTTTAATGGCTGTTCTAAGGATTACAGTATATATCTTAATTTGCCACACTGTACTGGAAGTAATATATATTTTTAAAGATTTTATTTATTTGTTTTTGTGTGTGAGGAGGAGAGCGAGAGAAAGAGAGAGTGAGAGAGGGAGAGGATGAGCACAAGTAGCAGGCAGAGGGGAAGAGGGAGAAGCAGACTCTCTGCTGAGCAGGGAGCCCAGTGCTGGAATGGATTCCAGGACCCTGGGTTCATGACCTGAGTCAAACGCAGGTGCTTAACTGAGTCACCCAGGTGCCCTGTGCTAAAGTTATATTATACCATTTTATGCATATATACTGACTTTATAGCAGTTTACTTCCTTACTCCCACCTTTTGTTATTATAAATTTTAATTTTATATATGCCATAAACTCACTGATCATGTTTATTATGTTTACTTTAAGGTTAATCATTATTAAAAAAATGAAAAATATTTCAGTTTACCCAAATATTGATTCTGATAATACCTGTCTTCATTTTCTTTTTGTTCTTATTACTTGGTGCTTGTTGAGTTCTTCAGTCTTGGTTTAAGTTGACTTTTCTTAAAAATTAATTTTAGAAATATTTCTTTTTTAAAAAAAAATATTTTATTTATTTATTTGACAGAGAGAGAGAGAGATCACAAGTAGGCAGAGAGGCAGGCAGAGAGAGAGGGAGGAAGCAGGCTTCCTGCTGAGCAGAGAGCCCAATGCAGGACTCGATTCCAGGACCCTGAGATCATGACCTAAGCCGAAGGCAGAGGCTTAACCCACTGAGCCACCCAGGTGCCCCAATTTTAGAAATATTTTATCCATTCATTATCCAAATGCTTTTTCTAAGCCCTCTCTGGATATAGAAATATCCAGACTGTGTGCATTTCTACATGTGTATGTATATGTATATCAGATCACTCAGTACTCTACCACAGATAACGAAGCATCTGTTCATCTTCTTTTTTAAGTTTTTTTTTTCCTTTTTATTTAGGTTTTAGTAATTGCTGTTGTTCTATCTTCAAACTCACTGATCTTTTCTTGGAAATATTTGATTTTTTAAGACTTAATCGTTTGGAGAAGTTTTAAGTTCACATAGAAATTTAAAAGGAGTGAATAAAGATTTCCCATATACTCTGTCCCCTGACATATATTGCTTCCCCCATTACCAATACTCTCTACCATTTGTTACAATAAAGGAAGCTACATGGACATGCCATAATCATCCAAAGTCCATAGTTTACATTGGGGTCACATTAGGGTGCACTCTTGCTATTGTCTACTCTATGGGTTTAGACAGATGTATAATGACTTATAGCCTTCATTATACCATTATAAACTCCTCTGTGCTTTGCCCATTCATTCCTCCTCTATCCCTTGGCTACCACTAACTCCTGGCAGTCACTGATATTTTTACTGTGTTCAGTTTTGCCTTTTTCAGAATGTCATATATTTGGGATCATACAGAATGTGACTTTTTCAGATTGCTTTCTTTCACTTAGCAATGTGTATTTAAGGTTCCTCCATGTCTTCTAGTGGCGTGGTAGCTCATTTCATTTTATCATGGAATAATATTGCACAGTCTAGATGCGCCACAGTTTATTTACCCATTCTTTTACTAAAACACATCTTGTTTGTTTCTAAGTTTTGGCAGTTATGAATAAAGCTGCTGTAAAAATCCCTGTGCAGCCTTTTGTGTGTACATAAGTAGATATATTAAATCATGTAAGAGTATGTTTAGCTTTGTAAGAAACCACCAAAATGTCTTCCCCAACTGGGTGTTACCATTTTGTATTTCTACCAGCCATGAATGAGTGTTTGTATTGCCTTACATCCTTGTTAGCCATTGGTGTTGTCAGTGTTCCAGATTTTGGCCATTCTAATAGGTGTATAGTGGTGAAACATTGTTATTTGATTTGTATTTCCCTGAGGACATACGATGTGAAGCATCTTTCCTATGCCAATTTTTCATTTATATCTCATCTTAAGTGAGGTTTTTGATAAGATCTTTGGCCCATCTTTAGTTGGGTTATTGTTTTTATCACTGAGTTTTAAGAATTCTTTGTATACTTTGAATAATTGTTCTTTATCAGTTATGTCGTTTACATATGTTTTCCCAGTTTGTAGCTTGTCCTCTCATTCTCTTGACATTGTCTTTCATAGAACAAAATTTTTTAATATTAATTTTAATATTAATGTAGTCCAGCTTATCAATTCTTTCATGGATTTTGCCTTTGGTGTTATATCTAAATCATAACCATACGAAGTTTATCTAGGTTTTCTCCTTTGTTATCTTTTAGAAGTTTCATATTCTTGAATTTTACATTTAGTTTTATGATCATTTTAAGTTAATTATTTTGAGTAGTACAAGGTCTGTTTCTAGATTTTGTGTGTGTGTGTGTGTGTGTGTGTGTGTCTGATGGTTGTTCCACTATTACTTGTTGAAAAGACCATCTTTTCTTCATTCTATTTCCTCTGTTCCTTTTCTCAAAGATCAGTTGACTATATTTATGTGAGCCTATTTATGGTCTCTCTATTCTGTTTCGTTGATCTATTTCATTTGTCTATTATTTTGCCAATACTGCACTGTTTTGATGAAGCTTTATAGTAAGCCTCAAAGTTAGAGAGTATCCATCTTCTAACTTTGTTCTTTTCCTTCAATAATGTGTTGGCTCTTCTGGGTCTTTTGCCTCTCCATATAAACTTTATAATCAGTTTGTTGATATCCACAAAAGAACATGCTAGGATCTTGACTGAGGTTCCACTGAATCTGTAGATCAAGTTGGGAAGAACTGACATCTTGACAATGGCAACATTTTCTCCATGAACATGGAATATCTCTTCTTTTAATTTAGTTGTGCCTTGATTTCTTTCATCAGAGTTTTGTACATATATATAAACTGCTAATGTCAGTGGTATTACATTTTTAATTTCAAATTTCACTTGTTCATTGTTGATCTGTAAAAAATAATTGACTTTTGTATGTTAACCTTGTATACTGCAAGCTTACTATAAATTAGTTCCAGGAGGTTTTTTGTATTTTGTTTTTAAAAATAATTTCATTTAGATTTTCTACATTATTTCTAAACAAACATGTCATCTCTGGAAAAGACACTTTCATATTTTTCTTTCCTTATCAATGTAAATCTTCTTTTCTTGCTTTTTGCATATACATATATATTTTCAGACCTTCTTTATCATGTCAAGGAAGTTCTCCTCTATCCCTGGTTACTAAAAATGAATGGTTATTGGATTTTGTCACATGCTTTTTCCTAAATCTTTTGATATAATCATGTGATTTCACTTCTCTGGGCAGTTGATGTGATGGGTTATATTAATTCATTTTTGAGTACTGAACCTGTCTTGCATAATTGAGATAATCCAACTTGGTCATGGGGTATAATTCTTTTTATGCAATGCTAGATTCATAAACTAATATTTCATTGAAAATCTTTGCATCTATGTTTGTTTAGGTGTTGATCTGTAGTTTTCTTTTCTTATAATGTATTTATTTGGTTTTGATATTAAAGTAATAATATTGGCCCCATAGAATGAGTTATCAACTATTCCCTCCATGTCTTCTGGAAGTGATTGTAGAGAACTGGTATATATTATTCTTTAAATGTTTTGTAAAATTTTCCAGTGACCCATTTGGGTCTAGTGTTTCTCTTTTAGAAGACTGATAATTATTGACTCAATTTCTTTCATAGATATAGGCCTATTAAGATTGTCTATTTCTTCTTGTATGAGTTTTGGCAGGCCATATGATACTTTTTATAGCAAGTCACTATTTATTTTGCTAATAGCGATAAAAACTGTTTATAATTCTGTAATTTAATACTTTTATTCAGTCATTTAGATGGCTGGTTGTTCTTTAAATTTTTGTCTATCTTACTAGAATATGCCCTCTGTGAGTAAAAGAAATCATTAATGATCAATATTACATTATCATTCACCACAAAAGAAATCAAACAAGTCCTAAATATATGCAGTGATATACCATGTTCATGAATTGGAAGGCTCAGTATTGTTACGATTCCCATCCTCTCAAAATTGATGTATAGATCTAACTCAATCTCAATAAAAATATTAGCAGAATATATTTATAGATATTGACAAGCTTATTCCAACATTTAGATTTGTATTTTTTCAAGAACAGCAATCTATCCATTTGTCATATTTTGCCTTTCCTCTGCTTAAGCCTGCAATTTCTTTCAGGCTTCAAGGGATACTAGGAACACTGAATTTAATTAACATGGGTGGTTGAATTTATTTAACATGAGCATCAAACTCCCATTCTGACAGTCTTTCTACATCCTAAATAAAGATAGGAGTTATAAAGCCAAACTGTATTATAATTGGCTTCTCCTTTTATATATGGTGACATAAAGGGTTTTATTTTTATATTTTCCAGGTATCAGCATCACTATTTTCATAATCAGTCTTCAAAATTCAAATTCACTCCTAACTTATAGTATCTTAGAGTAGGATGAGGATAGAAAATGGATATGTAAGATCAGCTAATTCCATCCCTTTTCCTAAATTTATAATTTTCTCCTGAATTAACTGTCATAATGGCTGATCCTGCCTGGATTTCAACCTGTCCAGTGATAGAGCTCCTAATGAGAAATCACTCTTGTTTCAGATGGTGTCACATATTAGAAAAAACTCTTGTGTCAAGAAATTTGTATGTCATGATCATCATGATCATCACCTTAGCCAGTTTAGTGTCTCTAGAAAGACACAGAGCACATCTGTAACAATAGTTCTAATAATTTTGCAATACCAGTCTTTCAGATATGTATCTGTGTATACCACCCTAAATGCCCCACAATTCTAAGTGCTAAGAAGAAATATATGCTTTTTTAGTACTTAACTTTTCTAGGTTTTTCTTCCTTCTCCTTCACTGCTGACATTTGAAATCTTAAAGGTTCCACCTTCAGAGAGTTCCTGATGCTCATCTATTCCCTTTTATTATCTATGCCACCATCCAAATCCAGCCAATCTCTAGATCATTTATATACCAATTATTGAGCCTCTGTGTCTCTTCTTCCAACTTGCTTTTCATCATTAGCATTTTCCAAAATGGATTTTTCTGTGGCCTTTGTTCATGTGTGTGTATATGTGTGCATGTGTTGATGAGTGGCTAAGTGTTTATTAATATGGAAAGAAAGAAATGGATAGACATAGGATCACAAAACAAACATTTAAGACAAACCCTCGAGCACAATGAATTAAGAACACAAGTCTCAGCCAATAAAAAGCTTTTTTTTTTTTCAGGGACAAAATTCAAGATATGTAACATTAATATGACATGAATATTGGTCTATTAGCATGAAAGCCAGACATACACAATTAAAAAGCTGAGCATTAGCCTTGCCTATTTCTGAAGTCAATAGCATGTCAGTGATAAAAGGCATGCAAGCTTGTTAGGGCCAATAAAACAGTTATTTGGAAACTGTCACAACATAGAAAAACAGAATAAGAGGGTAGAGGGTTTATACTTGGAGTATGGTCAAAATCAGGTTTTCTGCCTGCTAGCCCCATTAATAGCAAATGGGACTTTTAAGAAGATGCTGGTTCTGACTACTATTTCTTCAGTGTGCTCTAATGTGATTATGAGACATTGAAACAGAAATGATCTTGGAATGATCACTTTAGAGGAAATGGTGCACTGTGGTCAAATTCTTTCACCCAGGTATCTTCTATAGAAAAATGGCTGACAGCCACGGTAGACAGCCATAGCCAGACCTATATCCATAACCACAAAGACAGTGATATCCAGAACTGTATTCAGAGCCATATCCATAGCCATATCTAGAACCATCGCCACAGTCATAGCCACAGCCATTGCAACAGCTACACATGAGTTTCTGTGTGTAGTTGTAACACATGGTGTCTAGAAATTGGGGTTCAGTATTTCAGTAGTGAAGCAGGTAGAGGTTTCTGGAGTCTGAATGTCATGTCTCATCCCGAGACCTTTATATACTACCAATGTGGGTGAAACACACAACATAGACTCAATGGTCTCATTACCACAGCAATTTTCATTAAAACAAAACAAAACAGAAAGCTCTCAACATTCTAAGGACAACAACTTTTTTCAGGTGGCCATGCCCAAGATTTTCCCCTAGCTAGTCCAGAGAATTATAAGGAAACAGACGTAACCTATTACATCCTATAAGACATTGAATATGTCTTATAGGATGTAATTAAACCTAATTTAGGTTTTCATTCCAGGGAGCATTAATTCTCTTGTACATCAGCTACAACTGTGTAGGCACCAGGAGTTGCAATATCAACAAGACAGCACCTGGTCTGGGAGGGGGAAGCAAACAGCAGGGACATAAGGTGAAGCTTTCTTACATTATACATGCAAGATGGTGGACTGGATGAAGTCCAGGTAAAATGGCCACAGTAGTGGTGGCTGAAGCAAGAGTCAGGCGAGGCAAAGAAGATCTGATTTAGTGCATCAAGTGTGTCTTTTGCAAATATCTTCTCCCAGTAGTGGCTTTCCCCCCTCATTCTCATGGTTAGATTTAATTTTTTAAAAATATTTTATTTATTTTTTTATTCCAGAAAGAGTGAGAGAGGGAGCTGTAGTGGAAGGAAGGGCAGAGAAAGAGATTTGCAAGCTGACTCCAAGCTGAGTATGGAGCCTGAGGCAGAGCTCAATCTCATGACCCTGAGATCATGAATGCAGCTGAAATCAAGAGTTGGACACTTAACCAAGTGAGCCACCCAGGTGCCCCTTATATTTGATTTGAATACCATCCATTGAATTTTTTATTTCAGACATTGTATTTTGAGATGTATATTTTCAATTTTTTATCTGTCATTTACCTTCACATTTTCATTTTTTAAAAAATATTCTTGAGCATATTTATAACACCTCTTTTAAGATCATGATGTGTTGTTTTCATTACGTCTTTGATTCTTTGGTTTGTTGTAAACAAAACTGATTTTGTAAATGATTTTGTTTTATAGTGACAATTTTTTCTGCTTCTTTGCTTGTCTTTAAAAAGATATCAGAGAATGTTAATAATATGTTGTTTACAATGTGGATATTGTTGTCTTTCTCTAAATAGTGTGGAAGATGGTTTTGGCAGACAGCCAAGTTACTTGCACATCCCTTAAACTCTGCACAATTTGTTGGATCTAATGCAACCTCTAGTACTAGTTTGCCTAAGTACTCAGGTATCTCTCTTTTGGATCTACTTTTTAGTAAAGTTTGCTCTGCCTGATGGATCTCAAGTCTTTCTTAGTTCTGCATGATCTCAGGATTAGTTAGCTAATAGACGTGCAGTGTGTTTTTTTTTTTCCAAATTTTTAATATATTTTTTTAATTTTATTTTTTATAAACATATATTTTTATCCCCAGGGGTACAGGTCTGTGAATCGCCAGGTTTACACACTTCACAGCACTCACCATAGCACATACCCTCCCCAATGTCCATAAGCCCACCCTCCTCCCAACCCCCCTCCCCCCATCAACCCTCAGTTTGTTTTGTGAGACTAAGAGTCACTTATGGTTTGTCTCCCTCCCAATCCCATCTTGTTTCATTTACTCTTCTCCTACCCCCTTAACCCCCCATGTTGCATCTCCTCTCCCTCATATCAGGGAGATCATATGATACAGACACATAGATCAATGGAACAGAATAGAGAGCCCAGAAATAGACCCTCAACTCTATGGTCGACTAATCTTCGACAAAGCAGGAAAGAATGTCCAATGGAAAAAAGACAGCTTCTTCAATAAATGTTGTTGGGAAAATTGGACAGCCACATGCAGAAAAATGAAATTGGATCATTTCCTTATACCACACATGAAAATAGACTCAAAATGGATGAAGGACCTCAATGTGAGAAAGGAATCCATCAAAATCCTTGAGGAGAACACAGGCAGCAACCTCTTCGACCTCAGCCGCAGCAACATCTTCCTAGGAACATCGCCAAAGGCAAGGGAAGCAAGGGCAAAAATGAACAATTGGGATTTTACCAAGATCAAAAGCTTTTGCACAGCAAAGGAAACAGTTAACAAAACCAAAAGACAATTGACAGAATGGGAGAAGATATTTGCAAATGACATATCAGATAAAGGGCTAGTGTCCAAAATCTATAAAGAACTTAGCAAACTCAACACCCAAAGAACAAATAATCCAATCAAGAAATGGGCAGAGGACATGAACAGACATTTCTGCAAAGAAGACATCCAGATGGCCAACAGACACATGAAAAAGTGCTTCATATCACTTGGCATCAGGGATATACAAATCAAAACCACAATGAGATATCACCTCACACCAGTCAGAATGGCTAAAATTAACAAGTCAGGAAATGACAGATGCTGGCGAGGATGTGGAGAAAGGGGAACCCTCCTACACTGTTGGTGGGAATGCAAGCTAGTGTGTGTTTTTTTTTTAATTTTTTACCTTTCTTATGGAATTTAGCCATAGATTTGAGTGTCTTAGCATTCAGCAGAGCAGGCAGAAGAGGCCCCTATGTGAATATCTAGACTCCTTTCTCTGTGTAGCTCTCATTTCTTTACAATGATTATTCAAAACTTACAATCACTCCTGAAATTTGACCTTTCTTCAATATTAACATCATACTTTTCTTGGGTTCCCCTTCTTGAAATGTGGGCCTGAGAGAATTACAGGCAGAAAGCTAAAGTGATAGTAGGGTTTAAATAATTTGTTTCCCTTTGGAAAAGCATTGTAGTTCTGAGGTCCCTGTTGGGCAATTTCCGAAAACAGTTATATATTTCATTTACTTTGTCCAGTTTAACATGAAGGGAGTACAAGTGCAGTATTAGCTACTCTGACATCACTGAAAGTAATTGTTTCTCTTCAATGCACATTTCAAAAGAGTGAGATAAACTTCTAATATTTTTGAAAAAAAATCACATTACGCTTTAAGTGAAAAAGCAAATTGAATAGTAATATATCTAATGATACCATTTTTATCAAGAAAAATATGTAAAATGTGGCATTTATTGAGACATAAATATGATATGAATGATTCCTAAAACAAGAATGGGAAAGTCAAAAAAGTTTTTCTTTAATATGTAATTTCTTATCAATATTCAGCCTGTTAGTCTTTATATCCAAAACTCTGCATGAAGATTGGCTTTTCCAAATGTGTCTAGAGCAGAAGTAGGATTTATCATCCACTTGTAGGTAAGTCTTTGCAAGTTAAGTGAGTGCATGTCCTATAGACGGGCATTTGTCAGACGCTCTTCAGTACAACTTCTCTCAGAACAGATGTTGTGTGCCCTTGTTGACATCCAATTTCAACACTTTTGCTTCATGTGGCATTCCAAAAAAAAAAAGAAAGAAACACACACACACACACACACACACACACACACAAAGCAACATTTAAATATTCTCTAATAGAAAAAACAGTTAATTGACAAGTGTTAACTTTGTCCTCTCTGCCAAAGTTTTCTGTTTTCTGGGAGAAGGACATACCCATCTTGGAGCAGCATGCTAATCAACAGAAAATAGTCACAGATGTTCATCTATTTAAATGAAGCTGAAAAACATGGTTCAATGTGATGACAGTAGGTCTTTGTTTCCAGAGGGATATTCCCTATGGTCTGAGACATAAAGATAGTCTACAATATAGAATTGTTCTGAAAATCAGGAGATATTTTGGAAATCCTATACAGTCATTTAAATGAACATTTGGAAAATATTGATGCCATCAGAAAATATTACCTAAATAATACCAAGTGGAAAGCCAGCCTAAAAATGTGTGTAACATTTTTGAAAACATATTTCAAAATATGTTAAATAATTTCCAAAAAATGTTAAAAATAGAAAACTATAGGAAGGATATACATCATAACACCGGCATTGATTCTTGTAAGGTGATGTAAATGTGTAAAGATTTTACTTCCTTTGTGTTTAGAATTTTTCTAAAAAAAAATCTAGTACTTTATTAATTTTAAACTTTATTTAAAACAAGTAAATTATAAATCAACCTTAAATGTTTATTTGGATTAAAAATAAAACACAGTCTATATGAGAAAGAAGAACTATGGTCTTATTACCTCGATAAGGTAATATTGGTCTTGCATCTATTTCTAACTCTGTATAATCCAACCTGAGCAAAATGGATGTCAGCTTTTACTTATTTATTTTTCTTAAAATCATTTTCCTTTGGAATTTTAAATTCTATAATATTTAGATACTAAAATATACATATTTTATTTACTCTTTTTCCTTCCCTATTTCATAAGAAAATAATAGAGAAGGAATTTTATTTGATAAGCTAAAAATGAAATTATGTGAAGTTTTAAAAAATTTAATTCTTAATAATTCTTACTTATGGCATTTCTAAAAAGTCAGTTATAGCATATTTATCTCTGACACATTAAAAAGAAGTTGATTAATTTGAAAAAAAAAAACAGAAACAAAACAAGGCACAATAACGCATTCTGTTTCACGACATCTTCATCTGAAGCCAAAGATTTATTTTCTGTTTTCCAAGTGATCGCAAATAATAATTTTACCAAATATTTTGCACAACATAACATGGGTTGGTTTTTCTATCCTCTGTTGAGAGCTTTTTCATTTGTCCAAAACCTAAACCTGAAAACACTGACATGTGGTTTCTTTTCTCATACATTAACATTTCCCTTCTTAGAACAAGTTCTGTTTTAGCCAGTGTTGTGGAGGTGACAATTTCTTCACAGCAGATTACCAAAACAGAATGTTTCTCATTCATGCTACAAGTTTGGGTCGATTGCTACTGGTCTGATATTCACCCTTTCTCATCCTGGGTTCTATGCAGAAGGAACAGCTCCCTTAAGGACACTTTTGTTGCAAAGAGGAAAAGTGGGATGATTGGCAAAACCTGTGATGTTTCCGAAAGGGTGTGTTCATATGTGATTCAATTCATAGCGGCTCATAATCCTCAACCAGACGTATCACATGTCAAACCCAGTGTTAGTGGAATTAGGAGCATATAATCACTTTACCAAGAAGAATAGGGAGATTTTTATGGGAACAGTAATACAGTTGACAACACTGTACCTTTATGTGCTGTTACAGATGTCTGGTGAAAGTTTTGTCCAAAGGCACTTGCAATGTGCTGAGCCTTTTATGTAGAAGCTTCATCAGTGTTCGCTTAAACAAGAAACCTTCCAGTTGGGTGAGCCCCTAGTGCTTGTCAGTCTGTTCTCTGCTTCTTTCCCTCTAACGTGTATTCTCCCATGCTGCCCTTTTCTTCTAGTCCTTTCTACGTTGACTTTCAGTTTTCACAGCACATTTGAATACAATCCCCTAAGTGAGTAGCATACAGAATTTCAATGCAAAATTTTAGTTTAGTGAGAGGGAAAGGCTTTTAGACTCCACATTCAACTTCTAATGGCATGGTGATGATGATGATGATGGTGAATGTTAACCCCCACTAGTGCTATGCAAATCTCTCTGAGTGTTTGAAATACATAAATTCATTTCATACTTTATATAACCTTATGAAGCAATTTCAAATGTCATTTTCATTTTATAGATAAGAAAAAGCCAAGACGCAAGTGTACAAAACAATAGTCCAGTTGAAAAAGATGAGTAACCCATGGTAGGAAAAGGAGATGGAGCGTGATGGTTTTGTTCTCTACAGTATTTAAAGCTAACCTCTTTAGTCCCTTAGTACCTGCTGCCTTTTCACCCCCCATACTGAATCAAAGGGTAGGGAAGGAAGAGAGTAAGAGGATAGAACAATTTTATCTGGCTGGGTGCCTTTGCATTCTCTGTGCTTAGCAGATGGTTATACTGGCATCTCTGCCTGCATCTCCTGGAGGATAATAAAGATGACTTTTCTCCTATTGGGTACCATCAGACTTCTCTTCTAGGTCCCTGACTCCTTACTTTTCTTGATCCAGCATCTTATCACACTTTCTGATATGTGTCATTCACCACCATCACAATCTCTAACTTAAAAGCTTGGAAGACCGTAGCACTTGGCACTGAATTCTTTTCTTACATTTAACGCATCAAATTACATGTTTATGCAGACACCCATTTAAGCACTCTTGCCTCAAAATTCCTTGATCCCCTCTCACATTTGCTCTACTAGCAAACCACTCCCACGTCCCCTCTTGTCAATATCTCAAAGTGCTCCTTTTCTAGGAGTGAGGGCAATATTCCTAAATCTCTTATTTTCCTAATTCTTCATTCCTGGCTTATGGCCATGCCATTGTATCTACACAATCAGTATAATTGTTTTCCTGCATCACCTCTTTTTAATGTTATGTTTTTCACATAATGTCTTATATATGCTATGGTTTACATCTATCATCCTGAGATTATTATTAATAATGCCGTTTTTCATATTCAAGTATACTAGTCTGGAGAATAAGTCATATGGTCTTCTACCTACAGTTTTTTTTCATCAATTACACTTCCTTCAGCGAGCTCTTTCCTCCTTCTGTTCCCCTGCCTTGCAAACTTTCATCTGTGCACTAATGCAAGTCTTCTTTATTCCAAATTCGGGCTCCCATCTGCTGCTGGAGGTAACCCCAGTACCACACGGAGTGACGCCATGTGCCTTCACAGCATTCTTGTTTTTGGCTGAGTCCGCAGTGCTGCTCGATCATCTCTCCACCTCTTCTCAGGCCGCCTTCTTTCTTTCCTCCCCTGCAGCTATTCTGCCCGTCACCATTATCCCTAAAGCCTCTTGTTCAACGCTCACTTCTGCCTCCACCCTCCTCCATCTGTAACTCTCGGTTCATATTTCATGGAGAAAAGAGAATCTATCAGGGGAAACCTCGATCAACTCTCTTCCCACACACTTATCTACATTTGCACCTGTCTCTTAGCCTTTTATCTTAGTCTCAGAGGAAAGCATATCCTCCCTCCTGTCCAAAAAATCATTCTTCCACTTTGCTTTAAATGCCATCTCCTTCAGCGCATTGCTTGATAAATTATCCTCTCTGTCTACTATATTTCCAGCTCCTTTTTTCCCACTGACACCTTCCCTTTAGTCTATAAACATGCTCAAGTCTTTTGATGGTAAAAAGCCCGTCTCAACGCCAGATCAGCCCTGGTTAGCTTTTCCTCAACTTCTTTTTTATCCAAGGTTTTTAATAGTTTCCTCCGATGCCTCTGCGTCCTCAATCTGCTCTCACCGGTCACCTGCCCTCTATAACCCAAGCATTGTTCTCCCTTGGACCCGAGGGAGAACAATGAATCAACAAAGAACCAACAGCCTATTGAGTACTCCATCTGCTTGACACGTCTCATTGTTTGTCCTCTTTGTTTTGTGGCATTTGGCGCTGATGGCCACTTCTTTCCTTGGCTTCTATTTTATGTTTTTTCTTTTTTTTTCTAATTTCATTCTCTTGCTTTTATAATATTTCTTACCAATCTACTTACTTGCTGTTCTTCCTCTGTCAGCTGGAGGTCTACTCTTGGGCCATGGTTCCATCACTAAATATACAAAATGCAATCTCATAAGCAGGATGTAAATTCCATTACGTTGCAGCCCCTGGTTTAGTATCTAATGCCATTTCCAGCTACTCCTTCATATGCCAATAGCTGTTTCATCCTGTTTTTCCTACTTAGAATTTGCTGATTGTGATGGCATTCATAGACCTTCCTGTCTACAGATAACATGCCATCTGGGGTAATGCCTCTTCCCATCTGTCTGCCAGCTGATATCTGAATCAACTGGTAAGTCTCAGCTTGAGCATCACATCATCTGAGGGAGTTTTTTTTGTCTTCCTCACCCATAATTGACTTGGTCACATCAGTAGACCCAGTTAATTTCTTCAGCTATCATCCATAGAACCCTAAACTTTCTTTACTACAGAACTTAACATTTTTATTATAGTTGCTTATTTTAGGTCTACTTCAAAGGATTAATTAATTCATTAATGAATTCATTCATTAATTCATACACATAATGTAAACTGAACACACATAATGTAAACTGAACACCTATCATGAAAAGAGAAATAAGACATAATCCCTTAGGAGCTTATAGCCAAGTGAGTTAGACAGACAGGTGGGTGCGCTACAGGTAAGTGCTCAGAGAGAGGTAGCCATGAGGGTTATCATGGGACATTAAAAAAGTGACATTAGACTGATGGACAGGAGAACCACCTAATAATAGTAAGTAGGAACACATAGACTGAGTTTTCTATGATAGTGATGGTCATCAGATAACAAGGCAGGAGGTTATTCCAGGTAGAGGGCATAGCATACAGAAAGGCATGTATTTACTAAACAACACTGTTTTTCAAGCGATGCAAAATAATTACAAATTCTTTAATTTGTCTTGCCTTCTTGATTTCTGTGTTCTCATCACTCAGCTGAGTTTCTGTCACAGAAATTTGACTCCCAGATGAATAAGTGAATTAACAAGTCAATGAAAATTATATATTATATATATATAGTTTATACATAATATTTTTAAATAAAAAATATTATTTTTATTTTTACATATGTAAATGATGATGATGATGCAGCTAAAAATACCAATGAGTGCGCAAAAGTTGTTTTCCACAGAGGACGCATTAAGAACCAGGTTCTGCACGGCACTGCAATAATTGACATTAATTATTTCTAATCAAGAGGAGCTTTCAATCTCATCTAGTCATAGCAAAACCAATGCTATTGTCCAAAACAGAAGCTCCATTCTCCCTCATATACCTGGGTTCTTGGCCTTTGGATCTTTTCTGTCAGTCTGCAGCTCTGCTGTACTACTTAATGTTGAGCTTTGTGATGACCATAATCTACATTTTCTACTTCACTTTCTTTGGCTATTGTTCCTCAGCTCATTTGGAGAAGATTTGAAAAACCAAGCAATGGGTCTCATGGTTTTATGGCTGGTCAACTTGCTTGTTTACTCATGCTTAGAGTGGTACTGCCTTTTTTAAAGGTGATTTTTAGTGTGCCTTCACATGATGACTTTATTTTTTTTTAAGATTTATTTATTTATTTAATTGACAGAGAGAGAGGTACAGCAAGAGAGCGAACACAAGCAGAGGGAGTGAGAGAGGGAGAACCAGGCTCCCCACTGAGCAGGGAGACTGATGTGGGGCTTGATCCCAGGACCCTGAGATCATGATCCGAGCTGAAGGCAAACGCTTAACAACTGAGCACCCAGGCGCTCCCACACGATGACTTTAGAAAATGAGCTGGAAGTTGCTCCAATTTCAGTATTCATATCTGGTGAGTGGAATAAGTTTACAGATGTGTTACAGTCATGTCTGGTCCAAAGAAGTGTGCTGTGGAGGGAAAAAAACCCAAATATTTCATCTCAGTCTTTCTGAGAAAGAGGAAGTGATATTGATGGTAGTAGGAATACAAAAGAGAACAAGAGAGAGCAAAGCCAGAATCATGGAGCTGCGCAGATTTGAGTTTGATCCATCATTCTTGTATTTGCCACTTGCATGATTTTGGGACAATTACTCCACCTTTTGGTGGTGCCTCAATTGTTGATAGGCCAAATTGGGGATATGTCTATGCCTATTTCTTAAGACTTTGTGACATTTAATGAGATAAGATGCAAAACAGTGCCCAACAAATGTTAGTTCTCCAATAGTCTGGACATTAAGAAAGGTTTTTTAATAGTTCAAAACCAGCAGAGGAGTGAGATTCACTGCACCTGACGTGTGAACTCTACCGCCGTCACTTCTGTGCCAACTGATAGATGAGTTTGGATTTGATACACCACCAGTGGGGGAATGTGATAGAACTGTAATTTTGTGGGATGCATGAGAAACTATGCTAAAGATTTCATATTTGTAAACAATATAGTGCACATATGTGTCTGATGTCTCACACGTCCAACTTCTTAAATTAAAACATTTTTCTTTTTGCCAGAAGGAGCTGCCTTGTCAGTGAGACTGTCGAAGACAATGACGGGCTGTAACAGCTCTATGAATAAATTCCAGCAAAACCTTATAGTGTTAATGCCTCTGGAGGGGAAGCTGTTTGCCAGAAAGAACTATTCTTAGCCAAATTTGGGGATGTAAATGTAGTAGCTAAGTTGAAAAGGAATCTGTGCTCTAATCAAAATTCAGAGTCTGAAGGAATATTTCTTTAAGAAATTAATAGAATGTAGACTAGAATAAAATGATTGGATGAAATGTGACAACAGTTCTATTTATCTTGATCCTGGGCACTTTTTTGGGGGAGGGTATCTGTTATTAGTCACATTAAAGTACTAACAGTATATATATATATATATACACACACACACACACACACACACACACACACACACACATATATATTTTAATTTTTAAAGGAATTTGTCTTATTTTGTATAAAACTTTAAACTTTTAAACAATCTTTCTCTGATAATTACTTTAATGTAAATATATGTAAAGCTTACTGAGGTGCTTAAGCTGTTTAATTATAGCTTTATATATTTTTTTATTTTTATTTTTTTTAAGATTTTATTTATTTATTTGACAGAGAGAAATCACAAGTAGACGGAGAGGCAGGCAGAGAGATAGAGAGAGGGAAGCAGGCTCCCTGCTGAGCAGAGAGCCCAATGCGGGACTCGATCCCAGGACCCTGAGATCATGACCTGAGCCGAAGGCAGTGGCCTAACCCACTGAGCCACCCAGGTGCCCCTAATTATAGCTTTTAAATACTTGCCTTTTGCTTTCCTTCTGGTACTAAGATCCAGGGCAAAAAGTCATATTGTTATCTAAATTTGCTGTTATCCAGATACAAAATTGCTGTAACACACTCATAACAATAGCATTGATGTCTTTGAGTGACATGGTGTTGTCAGCATTGCTCGATTCCTAAATATAAAATATATGTATATCCCTACCTCGTAAAGGATGTTGGCTGCCTAAATTCTCAATCAATCCTTAAGTGTCTGGAAAGATTAAGGTCTCATAGGTGGTGTTCATGCCAGCTAATCAATATCTGCTAAAATACAAGAAGAGAGAATGGTCTTTTGGGTGTAGAAAAATTTTGGTCCTATGACAATAAAATGGTTTGTCAGACTATGCCTTACATGCTTCTCCTCGTACCTCCAATAAAATAGGTGTTGTAAGCTGTAAACTGATTCTGTAATCTCAGATGTTATTAAGAAACCACTCAAAATGGGGTGAGCAGGAGACAAGTGATGCTTTGAGAACTGGTGATGGATTTAACCGAGGGGGAAAAAAAATCTCATTGTGGGCAAACAATTTAATTGGCAGAATTGTACTATAAAAAGTAGTTAATATGAGTTACCTCATATAAAGAATTTTCTTTCTCTAACAATATTCAGAACATCTAAAGCATTTCTCATGAAATTTCATCCATCCATCCATCTATTCATTAATTCATTCAACAAATATTGAGGTACCTACCATATGCCAGACACTTTGTTTTTAGAGATGGGTAATGCAGGGTCTGTGTCCTGAAGAAGCTCATAGTTTCTTATGTGAGACAAGAATATAAGAAAAGAGTCATAATAGAGTTGTCATTTTAGGGTGTCAGCATGATGCAATGTGGACCTGCTGAACTAGTTGAAGAAGGGAAACAGACGAATTTAGAAATGATGGGTCATTCAGGCCATACCATTAGGAAACCAGGAGTATTAGTGGATGCTCTTTTATGTGAGCAGATAAAAGGTCATGTGTAGATAAGAACACTCAGACTCAGGAGACTAACTCTGTTCTTTGAATTAACCCTCTGCTTTTGATACCATGTGTTATTAAAGCAGCTACTATAGGTTTGGCTGTGTCTGTCATGGCTAAGGGGGCTACTGATATGAGTCTGGGGGGTATTTTTATAAATTTTTATAAATGCTGCCACCCTTCTTGTGGTGGCAGATGCTGGTGACACAGATTTTACTGGGGAGCCTCCAAAACTGCTCAGCCTATTGGATTCATCTTCCTGTGATGTGCTAGCTCTTTTTCTAGTGTTCATCATTCCATTAATGTTATCAAAAGATAAATAACTAATCTAGACCTATACTTGAATTACCTTGGAACAAATTTGTAGAATATGGGTTGAGCAATAAGTGTAAGTTTTTTCATTTCTTTTGAAATTGGATTATTTTGATAATCCCACACATTTCCAATTAAAATTATTTGTGTGATAAATTCTTCTTTTTCCTAATTAAATATTATATGATCTTACAAGGATGGTTTTATTTTTGTTTGTTGCAATAATCTTACATCAGTGGTTTTTGTTTGTTTGGGTTTTTTTGTTTGTTTGTTTTTTTAATATTTTATTTATTTGAGAAAGAGAGAGAGACAGGGAGCGCTAGTTGGGAGGAGGGGCAGACGGAGAGGGAGAAGCAGATTCCTCACTGTGGGGCTTGATCCCAGGATGCTGGGATCATGACCTGAGCTGAAGGCAGATGCTTAATGTAATGAACCACCCAGGAGCCCCTTTTGTTTTTTTATTAAGAACTTATTTACTTATTCTAGAGAGAAAATGAGAGCGAGTTGGGGCAGGGCCAGTGTGAGAGGGAGAGAAAATCCTTACTCCCTGAGCCTGATGCAGGGCTCTATCTCAGGATCCTAAGATCATGACCTGATCTGAAATCCAGAGTTGGACACTTAACTGACTGAGCCACACAGGCACCCCTTGCATCAGTTTTGCATTTTCATGACCAATAATACTATTGGTACTTTCAAGTCAATTTGGCTTAATTATATAGGTATTTGCAGAATGGTTGCCTGCTGTGTACAACTAATTATCCAGACCCCATAGATACAGAGATGTACAAGATGGATATGGTCTCTTTTCTCTTGGATGTACCTTCTACGTGGGAAGGTGCTGTTATCTATTAGGCAATGATATTACAACTTGATACTTGTAATTCTTAGAATAGCATAAAATATTCTGGGATCATAGATTTCGGGGAAGTTGCAGCCTTCCCGGAAGAAAGTTAAGTAGGTGAGTGGGAAGCGTGGTGGATAAAGAAGGTGGGTCTTCTGCGTGTGTATGTATGCATGTGCATGCAAAAGAAATGCTGGCAAGAGGACTGTGGGATCTAGAAGGAGGTAACAGGAGAGAAACAGAAAACATCACGAATTAAAATAACTGGAAGATATTCAATGTGAATGGGCTCTAAAAGACTCAGAGAGAATGAGAGAAAGAGAACAAAATTAATATTGACATGACCATATTTTAAATCTTTGAATTACTGTGAAGCTAAACTGTAATGTGTTCTCAGCCATTTTTTTTTTCAAGAGTGTGAATACAAACATCACTCTTGTTGCAAACAGGGCTGCAATTATTAACCACAGGTGAATAGATTAAATCATGGACTTCCCAGACTCACCTTGGGGTGAATGCTACTGCCACGGAATAGGACATCTTTCCTTATTGTCATATTTAATTAGTTCTGCTATTAATTTGTCAAACTTTTATTGAATATGAGCTCTCTGTCAGGAATTGCACGGAACCTTGGGAAAACTGAATAATGGACTGTCTCATCTAACAGGATTCTCACAGTCTTGTAGGTCTTTTATACGTACCCCTTTTCCAAAGAGGATACCTTCTTAAACTTACTAGAACCTAATCTTTCCACCATCACTTCCTACCTCACTAGGAACTTTGCTATTCTTATGTTAAATTTCCAGTACCTTCTCATTCTCTACCTTCTATTTCCTCCTGTAAATCAAATGTTATCCGGATAATGTAATATGTGGAGTATGTAACATATAAACACACCAATAATAAATAAACACAAAATTATGACCTAACAAAATCCCAAAAGAAAAGAATAAGTAATATCTCCGATAGATACCACATTTCCTAGAGTCTCATTTCTTTATTTCTACCAGAGGCAAGTTTCTCAAAATAATCATGTGCACATATTGTTGCCAATTCTATCTACCCAGATCAATTCATTCTAGTCTTCCTTTTTCTTTGTCCCAACCACCACTGAAGCATCCCTAAATTATGTGAAATTTGATCCACCTACAGTTCCCTTCAGTCATCTGTATTATTTACTGGGTCCCTATGGATATTTTCCTGTGTAGTCTCTCCTTTGTACTTTCTTCATCGTTGTCTTAGAATAGGTTCTGCTGAAGTGGAACTTGAGAATGGGATTTGTAGACAAGTGCTTTATTGGGGTACTCTCTAAGGAGAATTCTTTAGGACAGACATTCTCTAAGACCCAAGGAAACAGGATAGCACATGGAAGAAGCTAAGCAAATACGTTCTTGAAGCTGGAATATAGCCTTTGCCTGAAACCACAGGAATTGATAAAATATGAGGGGGTAACCCAGAATTGTCTTCCTTTGAGGCATGAGGGCTGGGCTTTGTACTCCCATATCAATTAGCCACTGGCAATGGGCTACCCTTCATTGAGGAATGAATGCATCTCAAGGAGGAGTAGCTTTTATCAGCTGAGAATAATTCTCTGAGGAAGAGGACAGCTATGGACCTTCAGTATCCAACACAGTGCTCATCAAAGGGTACCCCAACTGGTAAGGGGGGGACTGGCTGATGCACCAGCAACATCTTCTCTATTAAGTAATCTTGGACACCCTCAGTACTTTACATATGGACTACATGGGATCCATTCCCCTTGTTAGTTGCTGGTCCAGACCTCTCAACAGGACTTGCATATCTAATTACCACCTTATCAAAGCTACATTTATACATTTCAAACACAATCCTTTTCTAATATCTTTAATCTTCCTCCAATATTTTAGATCTCAGAAAGTGGAACTATATCCTCCAAATTTATCATGCCCAACCCAGGAGTTTGTTAAAGAAATGTTTTTCTGACCCCTAAATTGAATCCAAAGTCAATATTTATTGACTGTATTTTGAAAATCTATCTTAAAAGTATCTCTATCTTCACTGTCATGTTCCTAGTCCAAAAGTGCATCATTTCCCACATGGACGATTGCCATAGACCCTTGTCTATCTCTTCACATTACTCCTGCTCCCTCCCTACAGAATATTTTCTAAAGCCCATCTTGCCCCTCACCCATAGCTTTTCAAACTTTTTCACAAGGGAGTTTCTAAGGACAGAGTATGTAAGATTCATGATAACAAGGTGTTTGTCTAGTTTTTGCTATATCACCAACTCTAAAATAATACTGTTTCAGTATAAGGGGGGCTCAACAAGTAATTTTTGAGTGAATTACTTGAATAGGGTTTGAAATCACAACAGCAGTGCCAGGGATCCTCTCCTAAGCAACTCATGCCAGGCATGATATTTAGAGTTATTTTTGAGATTTAATATCCATCTTTTTATTTTTCAGATTTTTGCATTATATTTGTATACAACAATGTACAGTCTAAAATACATAAATATCTTGAATTACTTAGGATTTTAAAATTTCATTCAAAGATCTGAGTAAAAGTTGTGTTCAGGTAGATACTCTTTTTGCTCCTTTTTTGTTGTGTCTAGGGTAATCCAGACACAATCAATGAACTCTTCAGTGTGGACAAGAAAGATTTACTGGTAGGACATTGCTTAAATGCCCCAGCAAGGCATACAAACTCACCCATCCTTTTCCTTTTGCTTGATTTTTCCAGCCTCATCTCCTCCTGTTTCTGTCATAGAATTTACTGATTTAATCATACACATATGAGTTTTAGTAGAATGAAATTCAGTCACAGGAGATTTACAAAATTAAAACTACTGGAATGTCAAGCAACACAGTTTAACAGGGTAAAGGTATAAAAGTTGTAATAATGGTATGTCATTGTTAGAGTCAGTGCCTCTTTATTGGATTGATTTCTCTCTGTCCTAGGTGATAGAGTGGAGTGATGGAGAGGGAATCCAGAACCAGGATGTTAAGCTTCATATGCTCTAATACAACTACTTGTGCACATTGGGGAAAATTACTATCAATCTTATCTTCCATAAAATGAAAAAGATACACATCCTGAGTTTTGTTTTGAGAATTAAATGCAATTATGTGTCTAAAAGACCTAGCAGTGCCTGGAATGTAGTAAGTGCTCAAGATATATTAGCATTTGTAGTTAATACTAGCTCCATATTCCAAGCTAATGGCCACATATTGTTCTTAGACACTTGTTTTCTGCAAACTATAAATGGAATGTATTTTTTTCTTTTATAACACTTCTATTTCATGAAGAGCTTGACCTCTTTTTAGATGTGTAGATAATTGTTGCATGGGACCTTCTATGACATCTGACTATGAGATTGGTTATAGAAAACATAGCCCCAGAATATACCAAGTTCTTCGTAACTTAGACAAAGAAAGTTGAAGTCATTTTAAGATTTCCTGGTGTTAAGGTATTTTATTACCTGGGAGCTTGTAAGAAAGCATTTTTGTTTCCTTGTATTTCCTATGTAACGGATGTTGATTTTGTCTTTCATACTATTTATCTATTTGTGTAATATCTCAGCTTCTGGAATACAGGAGGAGTATAGGAGAGGATTTAGGTAGCAGTAATGTTAGAGGTCACCAATGACTGTTTCTTCTATGAAACTTCCAATGGTGCCATCAATGGTAAATGAGGTTGCTTTTGTTTTTTGACCTTGGATTATGAGCAGAAGCAAAAATGAAACATATTACCCTCATAACCAATCAACTAGTTATCAAAGCTCTACCTCATACCCAGTAAATTTGTGAGGAAGTAGGTTGCTTTGATTACAATGATTTTAGCTATTTTGTAAAAGTGATTGAAGTTTTAATGTTAATAGCCTTAAGTTCTGTTTTGCATAGGGTCAAATAATAAGCATTATGTAATGTTTTATGCCTGCCTCTCCAGCCACTGTACATTGTGTTGCCCTTGGGAATTATATAGGTGAAGGAGGAAAGAGAAGGTAATATGTGGAAGTGAGAAAAAGAGTAAAATAATCTGGGGTCACAAAGATTCACAGTTTCCCAGAGGATTAAAACTAGAAATAGTTTTACAGTTCTGTTTCAAAGACTGTCTGTGAAAGTTTAGATACAAGGGTGTCTCATAGCAAACCCATGATAAAACAAGAACAATATGACAAAAGATTTAAGAGGAACCAAGTTCAAACAAACATTTAAATACATCCAGACTATGTCACATGTAGTTATTTTGGGGGTCAAGTGAGGGTAGTGATAAAAGAATGTTATTAAAGTAACCTACACTGAAATAATTTGGGTCATCCAAGAGTTGACTCTGTTTTTGATGTTCTTCTGTCTTTGAATCTCCCAGTGAGATGCAAACTACTATTTTCAGGACATAGCTAGGCAGGGTACAGCTTTTATTATATACATGAGGTAACTGGATTTGAAGACAACTTGTCAGGAACTCTATCTTGTATCTCCCTTGCCCTAATCCTTAGCACAGTGTCTGGCACATGAAAAAGGGTTATATATTTGGTATTGATGAATGAGAGGTGTCTTGTTATGAACTGGGGTAGGGAGAAAGTGAAAGCTTTGCAACAACGTAATCATTTTTCAAATGAAAGTATCTGATATGAGAGCAAAGTAACCTTAATTCTAATGAGCATGCAAGCCTTATTTTGTCTGAAGAAATATATTAATGACATTTCCATCCCCCATAAAATTAGTCTCTAGACTGTGAAGAGTGCTTGCTTTATATCCCCTCTACTGAGTGACTATAAGAGGACTTGTGTAGGTGGTTCTCAGGGGACACATATGCTTCTATGGTGGCCTGAAGTGTGGCTCTGGATGTAGATGTGACTTCAGCTGTGGTGGGTATAGGAGCACCTGCTGACAGCCATGCTATTTGGACCATGCTGGTCCTGTGGATTCTACTTAAAATCTTTTAGCGTAGCTTAAACCTCTGGATTCATTTATCTCTGAACCTATGATTTTACTTCTACATTGTTTTGTGCCTTCTGATTTATGTTCATTTTGGCAATAAATCCTCAGCTAAACACAAAAAACTTTAGGATTTCAACCTCATCCCTCAGATTGAGCAAATTACTTTTTGAAAATTGGAAAAATAGGTAGCTTCTATTTTATTTAGAATTTAACTTTTTACTCTTATGTAACTGTCATACATTGAAATAATTGTATTTTAATTTCTAATTTAGAAAAATTTTAGTCTTATATTTCATTAAGTGTCATCTGATTTGGGCATCAAGATAAGACTTTACTTTTGTTTATTAATCTCATTGATATTTATTTACATCTGTGGTTTTGTGATTATGTGAGTGAAAATTTTCTCTTAATAGTAAGAGGTATACATGAAGAAGATGGTTTATTTTTTAAAAAACATTGATTTATTTATTTGAAAGAGAGATATAGAGCACATGTGAGGAAAGGGGCAACAGGAGAAAATCTTTCAATCAGATTCTCTGCTGAGCAGGGAGCCTGACAATGTGGGGCTTGATCTTACAACCCTGAGATCATGACATGAGCAGAAACCAAGGGTCCAAATCTTAACCAACTGAGACACTCAGGCATCCCAAAGAAGGTAGTTTAAATGATGTTGTTGTTGTTTTCTTTTGCAAAAATAAAACTTGTTTTTTACTGTGAATACTTTAATCGTTCTTTACTGGGGATCTTGGGGCATATAATCGTCACTCACCTCAGAAAGTCAAATATAAATTACTTATTGATTGATAAGTAGACACAAGGAAACCAATGTAATAAATCAAAAGGTTATTAGTGAGCAAAGTGGTTTTACATGACAAGTTAGCTAGAAATTCCTCCCTCTCTTTCTTCACCAAATCCTGGAGACCTACAAGATTTATAATTCTTTACTAAGTTGAAGGAATAGAATTAGAAAGAATTCTTCTCTGCCATTACAGAGAAGTTATTAGGTAAGTGTTCCCAGGATCCTGAGCAAAAGCAGGTCTGAGAGGAAAAGCAGGAGTTAGGACTTTCTTTTAATTTTCATAAACCAATCAGAACAACTTTTCCTTAATCCCATCAAACAGAATTCACTTCCTCTCCTTTGGGGAACTTACTAATCTGAATCATTTCCCTGATTTTTCAAAGCATCCTATTGCAGTGATCTCATTTACTGTAAGAGTGCTAAACATCATCTACATGGCCATGACATCTTTCTTTCTTTCCAGCCCAGATCCCTCACTTAAAAAAGCCAGGCTCGGGGGGAGGAGTCAAGATGGCGGAGAAGTAGCAGGCTGAGATTACTTCAGGTAGCGGGAGATCAGCTAGATAGCTTATCTAAAGATTGCAAACACCTACAAATCCAACGGGAGATCGAAGAGAAGAAGAACAGCAACTCTAGAAACAGAAAATCAACCACTTTCGGAAAGGTAGGATGGGCGGAGAAGTGAATCCAAAGCGACGGGAAGATAGACTGCGGGGGGGAGGGGCCGGCTCCCGGCAAGCGGCGGAGCAACAGAGCACAAAATCGGGACTTTTAAAAGTCTGTTCCGCTGAGGGACATCGCTCCAGAGGCTTAACCGGGGTGAAGCCCACGCAGGGTCACCGTGGCCTCAGGTCCCGCAGGGTCACAGAAGGATCGGGGGCGTCTGAGTGTCGCAGAGCTTACAGGTATTAGAACAGGGAAGCCGGCTACAGAGACAGAGCCGAGGAGTGACTCTCAGCTTGGGGTTACCTTGAACCGGTCGCAGGCTCGGTCAGCTCGGAGCGCGGCCGGAGGCAGGGTGACGGGAGTAAATCGGCGCTGTTCTCTGAGGGCGCACTGAGGAGTGGGGCCCCGGGCTCTCGGCTCCTCCGGGCCAGAGACCGGGAGGCCGCCATCTTCATTCCCGCCCTCCGGAACTCTACGGAAAGCGCTCAGGGAACAAAAGCTCCCGAAAGCAAACCCGAGCGGATTACTCAGACCGGCCCCTGGTAAGGGCGGTGCAACTCCGCCCGGGGCAAAGACACTTGAGAATCACTACAACAGGCCCCTCCCCGAGAAGATCAACAAGAAGCCCAGCCAGGATCAAGTTCACCTACCAAGGAGGACAGTTTCAATACCAAGGAGAGCAGCGTAATTCCAAAGGAGGAGAAAGCAAAGCACGGAACTCATGGCTTTCTCCCCATGATTCTTTAGCCTTGCAGTTAATTTAATTTTTTTTCTTTTTCAATTTATTTTTCTTCTTCTGCTAAATTTTTTTTTTAACTTTTACCCTTTTCTTTTTTAACGTTTTTTAACTA
>NW_019154127.1:1737269-1737614 GCF_002288905.1 Enhydra lutris kenyoni | reverse complement strand
TTTTTTCTTCTTTCTGAACCTCTTTTTATCCCCTTTCTCCCCCCTCACGATTTGGGATCTCTTCTGATTTGGCTAAAGCATATTTTCCTGGGGTTGTTGCCACCCTTTTAGTATTTCACTTGCTCCTTCATCTACTCTTATCTGGACAAAATGACAAGGCGGAAAAATTCACCACAAAAAAAAGAACAAGAGGCAGTACCAAAGGCTAGGGACCTAATCAATACAGACATTGGTAATATGTCAGATCTAGAGTTCAGAATGACGATTCTCAAGGTTCTAGCCGGGCTCGAAAAAGGCATGGAAGATATTAGAGAAACCCTCTCCGGAGAGATAAAAGCCCTTTCT
>NW_019154127.1:1636477-1737169 GCF_002288905.1 Enhydra lutris kenyoni | reverse complement strand
AACCCCAGGAAAATATGACAAGGCGGAAAAATTCACCACAAAAAAAAGAACAAGAGGCAGTACCAAAGGCTAGGGACCTAATCAATACAGACATTGGTAATATGTCAGATCTAGAGTTCAGAATGACGATTCTCAAGGTTCTAGCAGGGCTCGAAAAAGGCATGGAAGATATTAGAGAAACCCTCTCCGGAGAGATAAAAGCCCTTTTTGGAGAGATAAAAGAACTAAAATCTAACCAAGTTGAAATAAAAAAAGCTATTAATGAGGTGCAATCAAAAATGGAGGCTCTCACTGCTAGGATAAATGAGGCAGAAGAAAGAATTAGTGATATAGAAGTCCAAATGACAGAGAATAAAGAAGCTGAGCAAAAGAGGGACAAACAGCTACTGGACCATGAGGGGAGAATTCGAGAGATAAGTGACACCATAAGACGAAACAACATTCGAATAATTGGGATTCCAGAAGAAGAGGAAACAGAGAGGGGAGCAGAAGGTATATTGGAGAGAATTATTGGAGAGAATTTCCCCAATATGGCAAAGGGAACAAGCATCAAAATCCAGGAGATTCAGAGAACCCCCCTCAAAATCAATAAGAATAGGTCCACACCCCGTCACCTAATAGTAAAATTTACAAGTCTTAGTGACAAAGAGAAGATCCTGAAAGCAGCCTGGGAAAAGAAGTCTGTAACATACAATGGTAAAAATATTAGATTGGCAGCAGACTTATCCACAGAGACCTGGCAGGCCAGAAAGAGCTGGCATGATATATTCAGAGTACTAAACGAGAAAAACATGCAGCCAAGAATACTATATCCAGCTAGGCTATCATTGAAAATAGAAGGAGAGATTAAAAGCTTCCAGGACAAACAAAAACTGAAAGAATTTGCAAGTACCAAACCAGCTCTACAGGAAATATTGAAAGGGGTCCTCTAAGCAAAGAGAGACCCTAAAAGTAGTAGATCAGAAAGGAACAGACACAATATACAATAACAGTCACCTTACAGGCAATACAATGGCACTAAATTCATATCTCTCAATACTTACCCTGAATGTTAATGGGCTAAATGCCCCAATCAAAAGACAGAGGGTATCAGAATGGATAAAAAAACAAAACCCATCTATATGTTGCCTACAAGAAACTCATCTTAAACCCGAAGACACCTCCAGATTTAAAGTGAGGGGGTGGAAAAGAATTTACCATGCTAATGGACATCAGAAAAAAGCAGGAGTGGCAATCCTTATATCAGATCAATTAGATTTTAAGCCAAAGACTATAGTAAGAGATGAGGAAGGACACTATATCATACTCAAAGGAACTGTCCAACAAGAAGATCTAACAATTTTAAATATCTATGCCCCTAACGTGGGAGCAGCCAACTATATAAACCAATTAATAACAAAATCAAAGAAACACATCGACAATAATACAATAATCGTAGGGGACTTTAACACTCCCCTCACTGAAATGGACAGATCATCCAAGCAAAAGATCAACAAGGAAATCAAGGCCTTAAATGACACACTGGACCAGATGGACATCACAGATATATTCAGAACATTTCATCCCAAAGCAACAGAATACACATTCTTCTCTAGTGCACATGGAACATTCTCCAGAATAGATCATATCCTCGGTCCTAAATCAGGTCTCAACCGTTATCAAAAGATTGGAATCATTCCCTGCATATTTTCAGACCACAATGCTCTGAAGCTAGAACTCAATCACAAGAGGAAATTTGGAAAGAACCCAAATACATGGAGACTAAACAGCATCCTTCTAAAGAATGAATGGGTCAACCAGGAAATTAAAGAAGAGTTGAAAAAATTCATGGAAACAAATGATAATGAAAACACAACGGTTCAAAATCTGTGGGACACAACAAAGGCAGTCCTGAGAGGAAAATATATAGCAGTACAAGCCTTTCTCAAGAAACAAGAAAGGTCTCAGGTACACAACCTAACCCTACACCTAAAGGAGCTGGTGAAAGAACAAGAAAGAAACCCTAAACCCAGCAGGAGAAGAGAAATCATAAAGATCAGAGCAGAAATCAATGAAATAGAAACCAAAAAAACAATAGAACAAATCAATGAAACTAGGAGCTGGTTCTTTGAAAGAATTAATAAGATCGATAAACCCCTGGCCAGACTTATCAAAAAGAAAAGAGAAAGGACCCAAATAAATAAAATCATGAATGAAAGAGGAGAGATCACAACGAACACCAAAGAAATACAGACAATTATAAGAACATACTATGAGCAACTCTACGCCAACAAATTTGACAATCTGGAAGAAATGGATGCACTCCTAGAGACATATAAACTACCACAACTGAACCAGGAAGAAATAGAAAGCCTGAACAGACCCATAACCAGTAAGGAGATTGAAACAGTCATCAAAAATCTCCAAACAAACAAAAGCCCAGGGCCAGACGGCTTCCCGGGGGAATTCTACCAAACATTTAAAGAAGAACTAATTCCTATTCTCCTGAAACTGTTCCAAAAAATAGAAATGGAAGGAAAACTTCCAAACTCATTTTATGAGGCCAGCATCACCTTGATCCCCAAACCAGACAAGGATCCCATCAAAAAAGAGAGCTACAGACCAATATCCTTGATGAACACAGATGCAAAAATTCTCGCCAAAATACTAGCCAATAGGATTCAACAGTACATTAAAAGGATTATTCACCACGACCAAGTGGGATTTATTCCAGGGCTGCAAGGTTGGTTCAACATCCGCAAATCAATCAATGTGATACAACACATTAATAAAAGAAAGAACAAGAACCATATGATACTCTCCATAGATGCTGAAAAAGCATTTGACAAAGTACAGCATCCCTTCCTGATCAAAACTCTTCAAAGTGTAGGGATAGAGGGCACATACCTCAATATTATCAAAGCCATCTATGAAAAACCCACTGCAAATATCATTCTCAATGGAGAAAAACTGAAAGCTTTTCCGCTAAGGTCGGGAACACGGCAGGGATGTCCGTTATCACCACTGCTATTCAACATAGTACTAGAAGTCCTAGCTTCAGCAATCAGACAACAAAAGGAAATTAAAGGCATCCAAATCGGCAAAGAAGAAGTCAAACTATCACTCTTCGCAGATGATATGATACTATATGTGGAAAACCCAAAAGACTCCACTCCAAAACTGCTAGAACTTGTACAGGAATTCAGTAAAGTGTCAGGATATAAAATCAATGCCCAGAAATCAGTTGCATTTCTCTACACCAACAACAAGACAGAAGAAAGAGAAATTAAGGAGTCTATCCCATTTACAATTGCACCCAAAACTATAAAATCCTAGGAATAAATCTAACCAAAGAGATTAAGAATCTATACACAGAAAACTATAAAGTACTCATGAAAGAAATTGAGGAAGACACAAAGAAATGGAAAAATGTTCCATGCTCCTGGATTGGAAGAATAAATATTGTGAAAATGTCTATGCTACCTAAAGCAATCTACACATTTAATGCAATTCCTATCAAAGTACCATCCATTTTTTTCAAAGAAATGGAACAAATAATCCTAAAATTTATATGGAACCAGAAAAGACCTCGAATAGCCAAAGCAATATTGAAAAAGAAAGCCAAAGTTGGTGGCATCACAATTCCAGACTTCAAGCTCTATTACAAAGCTGTCATCATCAAGACAGCATGGTACTGGCACAAAAACAGACACATAGATCAATGGAACAGAATAGAGAGCCCAGAAATAGACCCTCAACTCTATGGTCAACTCATCTTCGACAAAGCAGGAAAGAATGTCCAATGGAAAAAAGACAGCCTCTTCAACAAATGGTGTTGGGAAAATTGGACAGCCACATGCAGAAAAATGAAATTGGATCATTTCCTTACACCACACACGAAAATAGACTCAAAATGGATGAAGGATCTCAATGTGAGAAAGGAATCCATCAAAATCCTTGAGGAGAACACAGGCAGCAACCTCTTCGACCTCAGCCGCAGCAACATCTTCCTAGGAACATCGCCAAAGGCAAGGGAAGCGAGGGCAAAAATGAACTATTGGGATTTTACCAAGATCAAAAGCTTTTGCACAGCAAAGGAAACAGTTAACAAAACCAAAAGACAACTGACAGAATGGGAGAAGATATTTGCAAATGACATATCAGATAAAGGGCTAGTGTCCAAAATTTATAAAGAACTTAGCAAACTCAACACCCAAAGAACAAATAATCCAATCAAGAAATGGGCAGAGGACATGAACAGACATTTCTGCAAAGAAGACATCCAGATGGCCAACAGACACATGAAAAAGTGCTCCATATCACTCGGCATCAGGGAAATACAAATCAAAACCACAATGAGATACCACCTCACACCAGTCAGAATGGCTAAAATTAACAAGTCAGGAAATGACAGATGCTGGCGAGGATGCGGAGAAAGGGGAACCCTCCTACACTGTTGGTGGGAATGCAAGCTGGTGTAACCACTCTGGAAAACAGCATGGAGGTTCCTCAAAATGTTGAAAATAGAACTACCCTATGACCCAGCAATTGCACTACTGGGTATTTACCCTAAAGATACAAACGTTGTGATCCGAAGGGGCACGTGCACCCGAATGTTTATAGCAGCAATGTCTACAATAGCCAAACTATGGAAAGAACCTAGATGTCCATCAACAGACGAATGGATAAAGAAGATGTGGTATATATACACAATGGAATACTATGCAGCCATCAAAAGAAATGAAATCTTGCCATTTGCAACAACGTGGATGGAACTAGAGGGTATCATGCTTAGCGAAATAAGTCAATCGGAGAAAGACAACTATCATATGATCTCCCTGATATGAGGGAGAGGAGATGCAACATGGGGGGTTAAGGGTGTAGGAGAAGAATAAATGAAACAAGATGGGATTGGGAGGGAGACAAACCATAAGTGACTCTTAATCTCACAAAACAAACTGAGGGTTAATGGGGGGAGGGGGTTGGGGGGATGGGATTATGGACATTGGGGAGGGTATGTGCTATGGTGAGTGCTGTGAAGTGTGTAAACCTGGCGATTCACAGACCTGTACCCCTGGGGATAAAAAGATATTATATGTTTTAAAAAAATAAAACTTAAAAAAAAAAAAAAAAAAAAAAAAAAAAAGCCAGGCTCATACAGCTGACTATTTATATGAATTTTACATATCTCACAGTTATCTTAAGTTGAGCATGTCTAAAAATAGAGTTTTCATCTTCCTTCACTCCAAAGAAAATTTGATGTAACTTTCCCATACATGTTAATGACATATTCATATTTTCAGACCAAAAGTTTTGGAGTTCCCTGATTGCTCTCTTTCTCTTGAAGTCTACATAGAATCTCTCAAAAAGTTATATCAATGCTACTATATAAACTTTCCAGGATCCAACCATTTCGGGCCACCTCCACTGCTATAACCAGAGTCGCTGTCCAAGTTACACAGAGTGGATGTTCCTAGTGTTCCGCACATATCTCCCGGGATCCCTTTGCCATTTGCTGTGCCTCCTTGATCGCTTCTTCCTCTCCACAGTCTCTTCCTTAGAGGCTGCTGGAACCCACTGCTGCCTTCCCTCAGGGAGAGCTGGACCTGCCTGGAAAGTTACTCACTCTTCTTACCCCTACAGGCAGACCTGAGAAATGAAACATGGAGGAAGGGATATAAATCATGTAAGAACATGGTATTTCTTTCTAAATACTCCACTGGCTGCTCACCCCATACGGGATAAAAGCCAGAATCCTCCAATGGCCTCTAAAGGCACCTCTCCCTGCCCTCCAATGGCTTCTCCCACAGTGGTGCTCTCTGAATATGCCAGGCACACTCTCCCCACCAGTGCCCTAGTGCTCAAAGCCCCTTTGATCTAGTGCCTTTCTTCCAAACATCAGCACAGTGTCCTCCCCTATTTTCTCCAACAATTGTCTCAAAATGTCCTTCTCTGTGAGTCTTCCCTGACTCCTTTGTTGCACTTCCTAACTCCCTTCTGTACCCTGTTTTCCTCCATATAATCGAACACCATCTGATATATTTATTCTCACCTAGATGAATGTGTACCTCATAACGACTAGGGCTTTTGTCTTTTGATTTTTTTTTCCCATTAGAGTATCTCCAGAGCTTCAAAAAGGACCTTACAATACATGTATAACATATATTTTTTTGAGTGAATAAACACGAGAATGAATGAATTTAAAGCTATCATGACTTACTAATTTTATTTATTTCATGTTGGAGAGTTGACTTCAGGGTCTCCTCAGAAGAATTTTGACACCTTCATGTCTGCTGCAACTCCCTGGTCTGTTCAGTTATGTTTCCTGGTAACCCAGAATGCTGGTAGTTTCTGTCTTCAGTTATGTGCCCTTAATCTATTTTTGAATTCTTTTAAGTAAATGTTCTGTCTCAACTCCTCTTGCCAGCTGCTTAAGTAGCATCCTCTCACAGGGCATATGCATCCAGCTGAGAGGATTATCCTGGAGAACATTACCCTTACTCTGGTAAATGACTGCTTTTTTTTTTCCCTCTGTCGATTAACACTTTTAGGTAAATGTTCTCTATATGCACCTACCTTACTGATGCTGTCTGTGTTCTATATGTTTTAAGAAGAGCATTTGTTTACATTTTGCACAAGAATAAAAGCCAACACTTAATGAGTGCTTATGTTGTAAGAACTACTATACAGATCTCTCTACTCTCATATTCTTTTTGTTTTCACAACAGTCCTGCAAGTTACATCATTAACCGCATCCCCATATTCTTATTTGAGATTTTATGTAACTCAGATCATTAAAACCATGTAGTGATTTTTGTGTACAGTTTTTGTTAATTAGCATTATACCACTAGGGAATTCCCATGGTATTAAAATGCCTTATAAACCATGATTTTAATCATAACAAATTATTCAATGTTGTCAATGTACTTTGTTTTACTATTCCTCTATTTTTGTAAAGGTAGATTATTTCCCATTTTTGTTCTTTTTGTTGTTGTTGCTTAAAGATTTTATTTTATCTTTTCCAGTAGTCTCTACACCCAACAGAGGGCTCAGTCTTACAGCCCCCAATATCAAGGGTCACATTCTCTACTGACTGAACCAGCCAGGTGTCCCTGTTCTACTTAGCATAAAAACTACCATTGTGAAAAACTGAAATGGACATCTTTGTGCATGTACTTTTACCATTGTTTCATGTCTTAGCCTTAGGATGAATTATCATGATCATGACGTGTATATTTTGAAGTCTTTTTTTTTTTTTTCTGGGAATGATCCTTGTCTTTGGCTCAGAAAATATGGGTAGGTATCACAGAAATTAGTTATAGGATTTAGTGTCCACAGGATAAAAGTAAATCGGCTTTTCAGATGATACTAGGCCTGGTCCTGAGAGTTGAGAGAGCATAATTCCACGAGTGTTCATACTTTATATCACATAATGTTGAATGTGGTATTTATACAGTGGGTAGAATGTCATGTGAGGAACCACACTCCTTTAAGTCAAGTCTTATTTTTCTTGTCATTACAGGAATAAACTTCAGAAAACTTGTTCTTATCAGAGTGCTCAACAATAACAGCGTAACTGCAAAGAACCAATCGATACATGTAATCCTATTGTGGCTGGAGAAAAATGTCATCATCCAAATGTTTAACTTTGCCACTTTGAATTTATCGTAGGGTACATTTTAGAAAACTCTGCATAAGAAATTGTGAGCAAATATGTAAGAATCCTGTATAAATTTTGTTTGCCTCACTGAGTTCAGACAACTATCTCATCCCACCAAATTCTAGGTTAAATTTCTGGAGAAGTACCCGGGATTCAGAAATTCTACATTGTGCTTAAGTGGGAAGCTTGTGCTTCAACAATTAACTATGTTAACCAGAATTTTATGAAGGTCATTCTGTCTGTCATTGGTTTTGTTTGTTTGTTTTAAGAATATGAGGATTAGGGGCACCTGGGTGGCTCAGTGGGTTAAGCCGCTGCCTTCGGCTCAGGTCATGATCTCGGAGTCCTGGGATCGAGTCCCGCATCGGGCTCTCTGCTCAGCGGGGAGCCTGCTTCCTCTTGTCTCTCTGCCTGCCTCTCTGCCTGCCTCTCTGCCTGCTTGTGATCTCTGACTGTCAAATAAATAAATAAAATCTAAAAAAAAAAAAGAATATGAGGATTATGTTTGTAATACTACAATACTGTGGAATTTGCATCAATCTGTTTTTTGGTCTCAGAGGACAGAGTTGAAGGAAGCTCAAAAATAACAACTTCCCCCCCTCCATTGTTGATGCATTTTGTGTTTTACTTCGCATTATTGTTTATATGTGAACCATTTCAGTATTTGCTGAACAGTTAGGTTTAGGCTGCTAAGATACAGACATAAGAGTAATGGTCTTACAGCGTAAAAGGCATCTGAGTAATACAAGGGAGAAATTGCAAACACATAAAACAAAAGGTCAGGTAGTCCTGATGGTTAGTTTATGGGGTTAAAAAATGGTAAAGGAAGATATAATGAATTCATGAATTAAGCAAAGACATCTAATGTAAAGGGAATACAATATTTAACCTACTCATATACCAAAGAAGAGACCTGTGACAACAAGAGAAAAAGCAATCTGTGGTTGCCATAGAAAGGCAAGTGGTTGAGCATATCACTGAGGCGTGCACAAGGGCCATGGCAGGAACTGGTCATATCATGTCTTTGTGCTCGTCCATCTAGGGTATTCCAGAATATCATTCAATAAATATTTTAAAGAAATGGGTTGGGTAAATATATACCATGGAATACAATGGGCACAGGGTTTAGCCCCAGTTACATGTTGGCAAAAATAATTTCATTGCATAATACCTACTTCTTAGCTCACAGAAGACAGAAAGAAGAATCCAGAATCTCCTGAGGAAAGGAAAAAAAAAAAATCAAATCTGCAGAAGTACCTAGGAAAACAGTAATTGCCCTGATAAGTTAAAACCTTTCTAAAATCTAGCACTTCAGCTTTTAGGCTCAGTTAGAGGGTTTGGTTCAGTTAGTACACTGAGAACAAATCCATTTCTCAGGGGCTGACTAACATTAACAAGTTCAAGTGAATCATCTATAAAACATAATGCCAACTCATTAATATACAATAAGAAATAATTATTGCAGGAACTGTAATACTTTAGTTTCCTTGATTTGCAAATTCTCCTTATAACAAATCTACATGGAAATCCAAATTATAATCAGATCATTTTATTAATTTATGAGACAAATTACTGTTACAGGGAAATGGAAATACTCAAAGACCATTTTATCACCGTAGCATCTCTATTTTATTTGGGGAATGAAATCATAATCAGAGGCCAATTTATTAATGTACCCTGAGAAATCGCTGTCAGAATGGCCAAAAGGCTTAAACCCAATACAATCAGCTGACTTTCTTCCCGAAAGGAATGGCAGGACTGATAATAATCAAAAAGTTGTGCTCTGGGCCAAGGATTAGGACATAGGGAGTTACATAAACTGAATGTTTAATGATATCAGACTAGGATAACTTAATAAAATTGTTACACAATGTATTTGATCATGCTAATGTAACTAGATGTACTTGAAGTCTTATATTAAGGTCACTTTTGCCCTGAAGAATACTTGTATTCTTCCCTCAACATAACCCCAGCATCCCAAAGAACCTCCCTAAAGCCTTGATAGCTCTTTTCTCAGTGAGTCCTTGGACTCTGCTAGATGAACTGTTTCTAATCTATGCCTAGTTTCCTGTCAACATTTTCCTCATTGACTGTAGTTATTGCCAGAATACAACTCTAGGACTAACTTCTTCAAAAAATGAGATAAATTTCCCTTCTAAAACCATAACTTTGGTTTTCAAGTGGTTAATCTAGTTAGCCCTTTCCGAAAGTAATTACATAATTCAAAAATTTGTAACAAATATGTAGGAGAATGACTATCTTCCTAGGTCTATGAGTGAAGGGAAATTAGAAATAGCAAGATTAATGCTTTTTATAATTTAAAAAGAAATACTGCAGTATCTCAATGCTTCAGTAATTTGAGTGCCCTGCACTAGGATCCAAGGTGCCTAGCTTATGAAATCATCTAAATTCATGTGCCTTGAACTACTGGCTGCCCATACATCTCTTCAGATCATACTTATTGGGAAAAGGAAAGGGTGCATGAGTCAGGAGGAAGGGTAGAGAAAGAGAGAGAGGGGGGAAGCAGACACCCCACTCAGTGCAGAACCCTATACAGGGCTCAATCTCAGGACCCTGACTGAGATCGTGACCTGAGCTGAAAGTAAGGGGCAGATGCTTAACCAATGGAACCACCCAGATGCCCCTCTTTAAAGATTTATTTATTTATTTATTTGTTTATTTATTTATTTGACATACAGAGATCACAAGTAGGCAGAGAGGCAGGCAGAGAGAGAGGAGGAAGCAGGCTCCCTGCCAAGCAGAAAGCCCGATGCGGGACTCAATCCCAGAACCCCAAGATCATGACCTGAGCCGAAAGCAGAGGCTTAACCCACTGAGCCACACAGGTGCCCCAGATGCCCCTTTTTAGATCATATTTAAAATGTTTTGTATACTTTTCTTTGTAAAAATGATATCCACAGTTTTCAATTACTTGATATATTGAAGATACGTGACCTTCAGAACTTTGAGACACTGCCTGAGACACCATTACTTCATTGCTCCAAGTGTACTATTTATCTAATAGGTAATACTTCTAGCAAAAAATATAATCACTTCAAACATTTGGAGTATATTGCCACAAGGTATTGGTAGTGGTCATTAATTTCAAACATAAAAAAGGTGAACATATATTTTAAAAAGATAGCCAAATGAATTCTACCAAACATTTAAAGAAGAGTTAATACCTAGTCTTCTCAAACTATTACAAAAAGTAGAAGAAGAAGGAAAACTTCCAAATTCATTCTATGAGGCCAGAATTACCCTGATACTGAAACAAGATAAAGGTCCCATTAAAAAAGAGAAGTACAGGTTAATATCTCTAATGAACCATGAATGTAAAACTTCTAAATAAAATACTAACAAACTGAATCCAACAGTACATTAACAGAGTCATTCACCATGATCAAGTGGGATCTATTCCTGGTTTGCAAGAGTGCTCAATATTTGCAAATCAATCAACATGTCATACACATTAATAACAGTGTAAGAACCATATGATGCTTTCAACAGATGCAGAAAAAGCATTTGACAATGTATAACATCCATTCATGATAAAAATCCTCAAAAAAGTTAGATTAGAGTGAACATACCTCAACATAATAAGCACCATACACAAAAAACCTACAGCTAATACCACCTTCAATGGGGAAAAAGTGAGAGCTTTTCACTACAGTCAAGAACAAGACAGGGATGTCCATTCTCACCACTGTTACTTAACTCAATATTGGAAATCCTAGCTATAGCAAGTGGACAACAAAAATAAATAAAAGGCATCCAAACTGGCAAAGAAGAAGTCAAAATTTCACTATTCACCCATGGCACAATACTCTATATGGAAAACCCAGAAGATGCCCCCCCAAATTGTTAGAACTCGTACATGAATTCAGTAAATTTCCAGGATACAAAATCAATATACAGAAATCTGTTACGTCTCTATACACCAATACTGAAGCAGCAGAAAGGGAAATTAAGGAATCAATCCAATTTACAATTGCACCAAAAATCATAAGATACCTAGGAATGAACCTAACCAAAGAGATGAAAGACATGCACTCTGAAAACTGATGAAAGAAATCGAAGAGGACACAAAGAAATGAGAAGACATTCCATACTCATGAATCAGAAGAACAAATACTGCTAAAATATCTATACTACCCAAAGCCATCTACACTTTTAATGGAATCCTTATCAAGGTGCCATTTTTCACAGAACTAGAAAAAACAAACCTAAAATGTTTATGGAACCACAAAGACCCAAATAGACAAAGCAATCTTGAAAAAGAAAAGCAAAGCTGGAGGCATCACAGTTCTGCACTTCAAGTACTATTACAAGCTGTAGCAATCAAAACAGCATTGTACTGGCACAAAAAGAGACACACAAATCATTAGAATAGGGTAGAAAATCCAGAAATGAACCCACAACTATGTGGTCAATTAATCTTTGACAAAGTGGCATAGAATATCCAATGGAAAAAAGACCGTCTCTTCAACAAATGGTGTTGGGAAAACTGGAAGGCGACATGCAAAAGAATGAAACTGGACCACTATCTAACATCATGCACAAAAATAAATTCAAAATTGACTAAATAAGAGGTAGGAAACCATCAAAATCAAAGAGGAGAACACAGTCAGTAACCTCTTTGATATTGACTGTCATGACTTCTTACTAGATATGTCTCCTGAGTCAAGAGAAAGAATAGGAAAAAATAAGGTACTGGGACTTGATCAAGATAAAAACTCCTGCACAGTGAAGGAAACAATCACCAAAATTTAAAGTTAACCTATGGAATGGAAGAAGACATATGCAAATGACATATCTGATAAAGGCTTAATCCCCAAAATATATAAAGAACTTATCAAACTCAACACCCCAAAAATGAACAATCCAATTTAAAAAATGGGCAGAAGACATGAATAGACATATTTCTCCCAAGAAGACATCCAGACGGCCAACAGACACATGAAAAGATGCTCAACATCACTCATCATCAGGGACATGCAGATCAAAGCCACAGTGAGGTATCACCTCACACCTGTCAGAATGGCTAAAATCAACAATACAGGAGACAACAGATGCTGGCGAGGATGTGGAGAAAGGGGAACCCTCTTGCTCTGTTGATGGGAATGCAAACAGGTGCAGTGGCTCTGGAAAACAGTATGGAGGTTCCTCAGAATGTTATAAATAGAACCACCTTATGACCCAGCAATTGCACTTCTAGTGTTTACCCAAAGTGTACAGAAATACAGATTCAAAGGGATACATGTACCCGCAATGTTTATAGAAGCATTATCAACAACAGCCAAATTATAGAAAGAGCCCAAATGTCCATTGAATGAATAAAGGAAGATGTGGTATATATGTACATATATGTGTATATACATGTATATGTGTGTATATATGTATGGTGGAATATTACTTAGCCATAAAACAAATGAAATCTTACCATATGTAATGATGTGGATGGAACTAGAGAGCAAAGTCAGTCAGTCAGGGAAAGACAGATAGGATTTCAGACATATGTGGAATTTAAGAAACCAAACATGAACATCAGGAAAAAAAGAGAATGAGAGGCCAACCAAGGAACTCACTGTTAACTCTAGACAGAAAACTGGTGGTTATCAGAGGAGAGGTAGGAGGGGGGTGGGGGAAGTAGCTGATGGGGATTAAGGAGCACACTTGTTATGATGTGCACAAGGTGTTTTAAGTGTTGAATCACTATAATGTACACCTGAAACTAATATTACATTGTATGTTAACTAACTGGAATTTAAATAAAAGCTTAAACAAAAAATAAAAGAAATAAAAATAAAAAGATACTCAAAAATATAAAAGGCCAAACAGAATGAAAGCAAGTGTAGCAAAAGTTTTATGAAATGAAGTATAAATAAGAAGCATCACATAGCCCAAATATATTAGTATACATTGATAAGAGTAGAATTGCTAATAAAGTTGTAACAGCTGTTGTCAACTGTGAGCCAAGCAACACAGCTTGAAATAAAAGGAAAATATTAAAAATAAGCAAATTAAAAAAAAAACAACAACCCACAACTGGCATTAGATATCACACAACTATAAATTTAGGAGAGATTATGTTTAGAAAATATAGACATAGGTGAAATGAAAAACAATTGGTTCTATAGAAAAATAGTACTGTTTTTAATCATAGACTTTTTCTTTTTAAGAGAGAGAGAGTGTGCATGGGCCAGGGTGGGGGGGAGAGGGACAGGGAAGGAGGAGAGAGGGAGAGAGAGAGAATTGTAAGCAGGTTCCATGCCCAGCATGGAGCTCAATGCAAGGTTTGATCTCCCAATCCTGAGATGAAATTAAGTCTGATGTTTAACTGACTGAGCCACCCAAGTGCCCCAATATGTCATGCTTAAGAAATGTTGATGCATATAAAACTGAACACCAAATAACCACATAAAAACATACAAACCAGTGAGAATGACAGTACTATGAATTAAGCTAAAAAATGATTTGTGATCAAATACCAAGATCAACCTTGTCAAAAAACTAAAACAAAACAAAACAAAACAAAAAACCCAAGTATTTCTCTGGACTTAGGACTCTCTCCCAAAACAAAAATCCAGAAGATTTAGCTTGCTCATTGCTACCTGGGGACTATGTGCATTAATAAAGCATTTGTGCTTTAAGACTGAAGAAGGATGATGTTATTATTTCATGGCAAGCTTCTTTGTTATGTGTGGTTTTCAAGATATGCAAACTCGTGAAGCTTGGTATAGAGAGTAAATAAGGCAGTAAAATTTTTTCATTATTAAATGTATATTACGTACTTTAAAGAATTTGGAAGCAGCAGCAAAGGAATTCTGAAATTAATGGGTGTAAAGGCTTCTCCTCCAAATTAACACAATGTTAATGACATGGTTTCCATACAAATTAGTAGATAAAGTGCACGGGATGATCACTTGTGGTTTGTCACACCCACTATGGAGGGCATATAAAAGGACCCCATGGAAACAGAGAAGTTCATATTCTGTAAGCAGATGCTCTGCTCTTGCCTAAATCTTCAACTCTTGATGCCATGAGCTATTACTACAGCAACTACTATGGTGGCCTGGGCTGTTTCTATGGCTGTGGCTATGGTTGTGGCTATGGTGCTGGCTATGGAGGCTATGGATATGGCTGCTACCACCCACGTTGCTATGAAAGGCATTGGTTCTCTGGCTGCTACTGAGGAGTCTTGCACACAGTCTTGCACATGACGAAGGACTTCCAGCTTGTTGTCCTCTTGCTGACTCTACCTTCTAGATATTTCGTTCCATTCCATTGGTGCCTCTCTTCTGTAAAGTAATTGAGGAGCCAAACCTAGGTTAATATGATAAAATTTCAAATTCATCTTGCTAAGACCAACATGTTAAGAATCATTGTGTTTGCAATTCTAATTTGGGGGAGGAGGGAGAGACTTAGGTAATTAGTCTCCTTTTGTATACATTTTTTGTGCAGAGCTCACATTCCAAACTGCATGGGAGATATGTGAAAATTCACTTTACATGAAATTTACCCTGCCTGCCATTTTAAATGGTCATAGTGTCTCTTCCATCCATCATAGGGAGGTATTCTACATGTACAAGCACTGAGTGTGAGTTTAAGCTCATGTCTGCTGTCTATGTCCCTGTGCTTTGCAAAATCTCCTGACCATGGTGTCTTACCTGTAATCCTGTGTAACCATGAGGGGAGAGAGACTATCCAGCAGTTCTTTTCACACTTTTTACTCAACACATATCAACACAGCTGCCGCTGCTCTTACCCAGTCTCACAGCTTCACAGTGGGATTGTTAGACAACATTATAACACCATTTTCCACTGTTATACTCAAAGCCCTGCTGTCTTTTACTGTTTCCAAGCAGGACAGGCCTCTGTTGTGTTATTAGAATCTGTGTTCTTTATGGATTTTGTCTCCTGCAGTGGCTTTTTTTGCCTCACTTAAACAACAATTGAAGAAGTTCAAACAGCCTTCAGAATTACATAGCAATTGGTTAGCTAAGGGGCCATACTAGTTTCCAAGTGCCCAAAGCTCTCCTTTGTAAAGGATAGGTAGCTCTGTAAGTCCTACAGTTGGAAGTCCAAATAGGTGTTTGTCCTGCTGTAGATGTTTGCTCCTTCAAATGTCCTACCTTGATGAATTTTACCCCCTTGTTAACCAGACCGATGATACTTATGTAAAGTAGTGGGTGATTCTATCTGAAGGGCTGAAAGTCCCAGTCTATGATCTGTGTGTGTTGGAACCTCATTTCTATTTCTAGGCTTCCAGAAGCACATGCATTGTCCTTGTTCTTCTGTTTACCTATTGTTTGTACTTCCAGTTGCCACGTTCAACTTCTATTCAACTTTTTTTTTCTTTTTTTTAACAAGACTTGTTTCACTGAAGATAAAACCCTGCAAAAATGGCAATTGTATGGAATTCTATTGTCTTTCCGAGCAACTTTTTTTTTCAGTTGTGAAGACCAAAGCTCTCTTAAAATGTCTCAAAATGAATGACAGCCTTTGAAAGACTACTGCATTCAGGCCACAAACACAAGATAGGTCAACACTTAACCTACTTATCTTTTAATTTTTAACAGTGGCATCCTTTGCTCTGGATTCTATACACCAGACTAATCAAACATGAAAACGCATGAGATCTGGAAAAAAAAGGGAAGGGATAAAGCTTTGAAAAATGTCATATTTAATTTCTTTTAAGAAAATGGGGTGATCATGCCAAACAGAATAGTATCTCTGCCTGTATTACTGAAAATATTGATAATGAGGAACCCTAGATGTTGATCTATAAAATAGCAGGAACAGATATCAGTAACAAATAGTAGACATAAGTTACAGCAGGTCACATGCAGCACAAGTTCAAGTTCCGTCCAATACCAATATTTTTATGAATTTTATAAAATGATTATACATTAATGCACATTTCAAAAAAAGCCCCATATTTTTCATTACGCTGGGCTTGGGCATCTATGACAAGTACCTGTGCTCACTCTGTCAACAACAGCATCAGTTTATTCTGTTTTGCTGTGGTTGGGGACATCATGGTGGCTGATGACTCCCATGATGGGCTCAGTCATCTGCCTAGGGGTAATGTACCATCACATTGTACCCAATCTGCACTAACTGCCAGTGGTAGAGAGACACAAAATGTTTCCTGGGATCTTGATGAGCTCACAGGTCAGAAGGAAACACAGATAATGAATATACCATTACAACTTTTTTAAAAAGATTTATGTATTGGGAGCAATGGGATCTTATAGGAGAGGCATCTAATGAAGACTTGTGTAGTCAAAATTTTCACAAAATCTGCTTTCTGAACTTAGAATTAAAGGAAAGTATAAGAAGAGAGGATTTGGACTGTGTTGGAGTATAGGGTTTGTGCCAGCTGAATACTCTGGGCAGCCCATTTTGCCATGACCACTAACTAGAATGTCTACTAGTACACATACTCTGGGCAGCCCATTTTGCCATAACCACTAACTAGAATGTCTACTAGTACACATACTCTGGGCAGCCCATTTTGCCATAACCACTAACTAGAATGTCTACTAGTACACATACTCTGGGAAGCCCATTTTGCCATAACCACTAACTAGAATGTCTACTAATACATGTCTAGCAGACATGTACTTATTCAGCATTTTCAGTAGAGATTCATTTAGAAACTAGAAATTGGAAGGTGGAGTTAGATTGCCTGGAAAGCCCTCCCCCTGCCATCAAAAATAATGGTAGCCATTTTCTAGGACTTGCTGTGAGTAGGGATATGAAATTGAAGACAGACAATTTAGAAGAATCAGTGCCCTGTTTTGTAACCATGACAAGCCTAAAGAAGATAAAACTTGTAGAATCAATTGTAGCAGGAAGACATTACTATTCCCCCTCTACCCTATCTGTAAGGAGAGCGTTCTTAGGAAAACTTTCATCAGAAGAAGTGGGACCATTAATTTGTATGGAAAAAACATTGAGCATCCCTACACCCCAAAAGTAACCTCTTTTAGTCTTCTCTAATTCCTTAGGACACATCTCGCTAATGGATGCATAAAATCAATACACATATAGCACAGACACTTGCAGTCACAATCCAGAACTCTATTGGCTGGTGTGGAGATGCTGAGTGTAGTTCCTGGGGAAGGAGCCGGGGGATGCCAGTCTTGCTCCTTGGGGTGCCCGCTGCCTCTATAATGACATACTGCAAAACCAATGTGAATGTTCTTTTCACTTTTTTTGTGTGTGTGTTTTTTTTTTTTTTTTTTTTTTTGTAAAAGGGAAAATCCTCTTCAAATTTCCTTGGGTTAGTGAAAACAGGCACAAATGTACATATTTCATAAAAGTGAAGGTGTGTAACACAAACTTTGGAAAAGAGGGATACCTGTGTTTTTGTAGTCATAGGTTTTAATCAGAAATATATTGCTGAAGACTTTCATTAAATTGTCTTTAGGTAACTTTACTTAAGGCTATTGCTATTTGGTAATAATATTATATTATTTTTTTCCCTTTTTAAAGCACTTTTCCTGTATTATATTTTCTTCTTTAATATTTGCAACAGCGTTTTGCATTGTACAAAGCTATTTTTATCCTACTTGCCAAAATGAATTTCAACCTAAAATCCAATGTCACATTAAGTGATATAATCAGAACTAGAAGCCAAACTCTGTAATCAGAAAAATTCTAAATTTTCACTTTAGTTTATTGATCTGTAAGGAGAAGAAAACTTTCTTTGGGCAAAGAACAGCATGCTTTCTTGAAGTTTGACAGGTGGAATGCGGCTTTAAAGTGGTATCCATCTCCTATCCATACAAAATAGTCACAAAGCAGTTTCTTAGGTCAACCTCTAATATATTTACTTTTGACATGTATAATAATATACATAATAGTCTAAATTTAACATAATACCATTTTCCCAATTCTTGAACCCCTTCTGAATCGTAAATGTGCGACAGAACTTACATGATGAAGTTCAGAAATATTAGCAATGATTTAGGAATTGAGTTAAAAACATTCGGGATTGAAAGGTTAAGAGTTTGTTAGTTTTCTATAGCTACTTAGCAAATCATGCATATTTATCAGTTTATTTTATTTTTTAAAAGATTTTATTATTTATTCACTTATTTTATTATATATATATTTTAAAATTTCTTTTTAAAGATTTTATTTATTTATTCAACAGAGAGAGAGACAGCGAGAGAGGGAACACAAACAGGGGGAGTGGGAGAGGTAGAAGCAGGCTTCCTGCCAAGCGGGCAGTCCAATGCGGAGCTCAATCCCAAGATCCTGGGATCGTGACCTGAGCCGAAGGTAGATGCTAACGACTGAGCCACCCAGGGGTCCCTTCATTTATTTATTTATTTTAGAGAGAGAACACATGAGTGGAATAATGGGCAGTGGGGGAGAGAGAGAGAGAAAGAACCCAAAGCAGGCTCTGCTCAGATGGGGCCTAGACACAGGGATCCATCCTACCACCTGGAGATCATGACCTGAGCCAAAACCAAGACTCTGACACTTAGCCAACTAAGCTACCCCAGCACCCCCATATTTGTCAGTTTAAAACTGTACTCATTTCCTCACGCCTCCCCACCCCTGTAGGTCAGAAGTCTGGCAAGGTGTCATTGGGTTCTCTGTTCAGCGTATCCCAAAGCTGGGCTGAAATCTTACCTGAAGGCTCTAAGGAAGAATCTGTTCACAAGCTCCTGCTGCTTGTTGACAGAATCCAGTTCCTGTGGTTGTTGGACTGAATTCCCATTTCTGCACTGGCTGCCAGTAGGGGGCCATCTTAATGTGCTGCCTAACCGCTTGACATGTTCTCTGGCTACCTTGAACAACCACGTCCTACCTCGTTCAGAGTAAATGCAAAGCCTTCCCTATGTATAAGTGTGAAATCCTTTTTTAAATGGTGCTGCTAAGAGTGTTAACAGCACACATCTAATGATCTCACATCTCTCATGTAATTGTCCTCTCCTCTCCCTCTAGTTTTTTCCACTTCAGGCAATCTGCCCCTCAGGGAGCCTGGAATGACCCCATGTCAGAGCACCTGCATGTTGGGTTCCCTCTGGGGGGCACATGCTGTTCCCCAGACAACTACATGACTCAAGAAAAGTCACTTAGTTGGGATGAGCCTTCCCTACCCATCAATAATTTCAGTACCCCCAATGGTCATTGCATATGCCCACCTCTGCTTTATATCGTGTTCTTAGCAGTTCCTATTATGACTATGAAACATACTCTTTTGATGGATGAATTGATTGATTGTCCTCATCTCCCACAGGAATGCAATCTTCAGGAAGACAGGGCTTTTGTCTGCTTTGTGTACTACCTCAAAATCTGCTTCCCAGTGCCTTGAAATATGTTGAACACAAAGTAGCCACTGAGTAAATATTTGTTGAAAGAATACATTAAGTATCTTTTGTTTATGGTCTGCCTCCCCCACTAAAATGTTAGTCTCCTGGAGACAGGAGATTTGTTTTTCTTTCTACTACTTTAGCATCAGGAGAAGTAGGTAAATGTTCTCATTTATTTGTTAAGTGAATGAATGGGAATTACTTTGGAGGAGGTGAAAGAAAAGAAGCTTGGTTCAGGCATGAGTCCAGGTTCCTAGTTGGATAACTGGCAATTTCTGAAGCTCTTTGTCAATATAGGAACCATGGGGAAGAGAGAAAAAAAAAAAAAAAGTTGAGTGTATGGGGAGTAAAAGGTAAGATGGTCAGCATTTTTTTTTAAATATATTTTTCACATATTGAATCTGAAATAAATTTCAAAGCAAGTAAGTGTATGGAGGAGACAGAGGTGGAAAGTTGAAAGAGTTGTTGCCTGATACAGACTGCTCAACTCTGTGCAGCTGGGTCAGAGAGCAAGAGAATGGGAAACAGGGGAAGTGATTTGAAAGACATCAGATAGGCATTTGACATGACAGGGGAACCAGGGAAGAAATGAACTTGGGCATAAAGATGGATTTCCAGGCAATGGTGAGTGCTTAGTTGGGACGGGATGCAACAAATTTGTGTTATGTTCAGTTGTCAGTTTTATGCTTTTTTTCTTCTTTTTCAGCTATGCAGAATAGATATGGTATAATTAACTTGCTAATGTACTTTACCACTTGGGTTCACTAGTATGACTTTTTCTTTAAATGTAAAGCCTGTATGTGAGCGAAACTTTTTTTTTTTTTTTCTTTTTGGTTAGTGCTAAGACTTACTCTAATGTTAAATCTAGGCTTTGGTGGGGGAAATGCATACAAATACTGTGGACTGTATGAAGGGAAAAAGAATCACCAAAGAGATAACATTTGTAAAGTTACGCACCTGGATTCCTGGAGGCAGGGAGAGAAGGTGTATTTCATTCCCTGGTGTGTGCTCAGGACACAGCCACATGTGTGGACCATATTAGGCAACTCAGGAAATGTTTCCAGAGGAACAACTTATAATTTGATCAGATATAATACAAACCTAAAATGAGAAGTGTGTTTTTTGACTGGCTCGAGCTGGCACATCTAAGCCCCACTGACATTTTGAAAAGAAAGAGCAATAAAGAAGGAAAAGGAAGGAAAATAATTAAAAGGGGAAATAAGGATAAACTAGTTTTCAAAAGCAGAAGGATGAGGCAGTGAGAGACATTTCTGATCTTTTAAACCAAATTATTTTGTTTGTGTCAGATCATTTGAAAGTATCAAGAAGGGACAATGGAAAAGCTCTATGGTCTTAAGGGAAGAGAGAGAGTGAAACAGAAATCCAGAAGCACACAGTGCCCTGTAGTAATTAAGCTAAAGGACAACCCAATCTCTGAGTCTATATTCAATGATTATGTTACAGACTATACCATAGGTAAGATAGCTGCCCAGACCTCTAAATAGACCTCTTTGTTCATTTTCTTTTCAATTCATTTTTTTCACAATTCATTAGTTATATATCACTTCTTTTTTAATTAATGCTTTAATATCTATCTCCTATACAAGAATGCAGTCTCCATAATGTTCATGGGCTGGCTTTTTTTTTTTTTTTTAAAGATTTTATTAATTTGACAGAGATCACAAGTAGGCAGAGAGGCAGGCAGAGAGAGAGAGAGAGAGAGAGAGGAGGAAGCAGGCTCCCTGCCGAGCAGAGACCCCAATCTGGGGCTCGATCCCAGGACCCTGGAATCATGACCCGAGCCGAAGGAGAGGCTTTAACTGACTGAGCCACCCAGGCGCCCCTGGCTTTTCTTTTTTATACTGAATTTATTATTACCTGAAATACAGTAACCATTAGATAACTGTTTGTTAAATGGATTAACTACCAAAAGGTTGTGTAGGCTGCCTTCAGCAATCTAACACCTCCCATAGATATTTCTTTTTTTTTTTTAAGATTTTATTTATTTATTTGACAGACAGACATCACAAGTAGGCAGAGAGGCAGGCAGAGAGAGGAGAAAGCAGGCTCCCTGCTGAGCAGAGAGCCCGATGCAGGACTCAATTCCAGGACCCTGAGACCATGACCTGAGCCAAAGGCAGAAGCTTAACCCACTGAGCCACCCAGGCGCCCCCTCCCATAGATATTTCTAAATGATAGTATTACACTGATCAATACTTCTCGTGGGATTGCTCAAGAATTAAGAAAGGTTCACTTAGGACTAGCTTGCTTTGTTTTATTAAGTCAACTACAGTAAATTTAAAAAGATATTTAAAACATTTATTTTAATTTCCTTTCAAAAGTCAAGATTTTTTTTCTTAAATAGTTAAAGTATTTCTGGTTTAAAAGCTAAATACTTTTATCTGAAGTCATATTCTTTCTGAAGGCCAAAAGACTTTATCCTTATCTAATAGTAACAGTAGAGACGGTATTGTATAGTGAGTAAAAGTAAAGGCTCGTTAACCAGAAAACTGGTTTTGAAACTCGGGTTAGCCACCCATTAGCTGTGTGACCCTGTGTAGGCAATGGTGCCAGGTGGTAATAGTACGACACAGGATTATTATAAATCTAAGATAATTCATATAAAGGACTTCAAATCATGCCTGGCGCATGTTAATCTCTTGGTAAATATATGTACTATCATTGTTTACTTTAAAATAAAACTTTGGGATGCCTGGGTAGCCTAATCGGTTAAGCATCCAACTGGTGCAGGTTGTGATCTCAGAGTTGTGGGATGGAGCTTAGGGTCATGCTCTGCATTCAGCGAGGAGTCTGCTAACATTTTGCTCTCCCTCTGCCCCTCCCACTGTGTATGCGCAGGGGCATGCACTCTCTCTCTACAATAGATAAATAAATCTTAAAAAAAAAAAACAAAATAAAAATAAAAATAAAAATTCTATACATGAGATCTGTAAGTCTCTTCTCTAGTTCTTTTCTAATCAATGTGTTGTTTATATTTGTACTCTCCACGGAAAATCATCCAAAAAATGTCTTCTTCTGGATTGCTAATGAAAACACCATGCTAATTTTTAAATCATGTATAAGTCCTTGTTTTGCAGCTCTTGGAAGTAGAGTGAAGTAAGGCTTATATATGATTACCTTAAAAAATTGGCTGATACCCAGAGTCTACTGAGTTGAAACACATTTTGAAGGAATTGGATTTTCCTCATTCCCCTTGCAGTTTTTGTTTGGGAGTTTGATTTTTCCACAGTTGATTCGAAACCACAGATGAGGCTGACTTTTAAGTGAATACATTTTAAAAATACACCTTGATTAAAGAGAAAGTGAAGGATTCTTATAAGAAAGAAAAGAAGCCTGTAACACTGATATTTGGCCAAATCTTGAGATGAGAACACAGGGGTACCTTGGAAAGATAAAAGATGGGACAAAGTTTCTTTTCTTCAACAACCAGCATGAGTCCTTAGGTGGCTGGTGGAATCTGGTCCTTTCTGTGCTTCGTGGGAGGCAGTGTAGGCTGAATGAAAAGAAAAGGCAGATCACTTGGAATTTCATGCACAAATAAAGCTTAAGGCTGGAAGTTGGCTTCTCCTTTAGGACTCAAAAAAGCAGAACAGAGGAAGTAATTCCTAGGTCTCTTGTGATATCTTCTATTATTGATGTCCTTTATAAGGCAAAATACCTGGCTTTATCTAGGTTATGACAAGCATTCAAGATAATAGTTTTTTTTTAAATTTACCTTCAATTTTATTGAACCAAGTTCTTCTAATGGAGTAGAATCTAAAACAGCAGTTCTTTACCATTAACAGTTATTTTTAGTTGTTATATTGCAATGTTCCATCCATATGGAAATAATAAGCATTTAATCACTTGCACTATTAATAAACTAGTAGGGAAAACAAACATAGTAAGTGTAAATGAAGCTCAAAATCATCTATATGCCTTTTTTTTTTTTTTAATAGTGAAGGAGGGTGAGAGAGAAAGCCTGGGCTGGCAGAGGAAGTGGGAGAGGGAAAGAATCTTAAGCAGTCTCCACACCCAGCATGGAGCTGATGTGGGGCTCAATCCCACAACCCTGAGATTAAGACCTGAGCTAAAATAAAGAGTTAGACTCAACAAATTGAGCCACTCAGGCACCCCTCATGTGCTTCCTGATATTCAACTGTATTGAGCATTCAGTTGTTTAGAGCAGAACTAGCTAAATAAATGTGTTAATTGGTTTTGTGTTGCTTGTACTTATTTCTAATGATAGCAGGAATAAACAAGAAAACAAAAATAAAAGGCAGCAGCACACTCTGGGAGAATAAACTCCCTCACCTGCAAGCTTAGCCTAAATTTCACATGTATCTGTTGAATTAAGGCTGAATTGGAGCACTTAGGTTTAAGTCCTTGTCTGTCATTAGAGAGGTGTGTTATATACATATAATGAATATTACTCAGTCATAAAAAATAATGAGAGCTTGCCATGTGCAACAATGTGGATGGACTCGGAGGTATTATGCTCAGTGAAAGAAGTCAGACAGAGAAAGACAAATACTCTAAGATTTCACTCATATGTGGACTCTAAAAAAAAAAAAACAAACGAACAAACAAACAAAAAAGCAGAAACTGACACATAAATACAGAGAACAGAGTGGTGGTTGCCAGAGGGGAGGTGGTGGGGGATGGGAAAATGGGTGAAAGGGAGTGGGAGACACAGGTTTCCAGTTATAGAATGAATAAGGCATGGGGATGGCAGGTTCAACATCGAGAAATTATCAGTGTATTGTAACAGAGTTGTGTGGGGACAGACCTTACCTACACTTTTGATGAGCACAGCATAACGTACAGAGTTGTAGAATCATTATAATGTACCCCTGAAACTAATGTCACACTATGTGTCCACTATGCTTCAGTTAATAAAAGAAAAAGCTCAATATAATTCTGTTGTCTGAATTGTAGTTTTCTCACTGGTTTAAAAAAATAAATGGTGTCCCTAGTCTCTTTGAATTCTGCAATCCTACAGTCCTATGATAATACGGAATTCAGACTCTGAAATAGGAATATATGCATGGGCAGAGAGCTATTCATAATAGTCAGTAGGAACTCTTTTTCTGCAGTCTTCAGTGGGACCTACCAAGCAGACTTACTCTAACATGAGACATGATGCCTGAGAAATTCCTTGACTTCAGTTGGTGGCTCTTTTAAAAATTAAATATCATCCTTGCACCAGCAAACACAGTTCTCAGCTGAGGCCAAAAGCACATAGTATGTAGATGGATGTCACAGCTGGTGGCCATTGTCATAGGACTAATATTTCAGGGAACAACTCTGATTCACTTTATGTGAATTCTTGGGAGACAAAGAGGACACCCTTGGCTTAGAGAAGAGTCCACAGCCATGGAATGGCAAAGGACAAGGTACAATTAGAATTAGAGAGCAATTTCAGTCTTATGTGATGCATGAAAAAATGCCTGAAGCTATAGAGATTTGCTTATGGAGCTGAAACTATGAAGCCCAAACAAGTATGGGAGTTATAAACACAATGGCATCTTATTAGCAGTAAAACATTTTTCTAGGCATTCAAATGAAGCAGAAAATCAGACCTGTTGCATAACTTCTAAATAACTAGTGACATAAACAAGCAGAGGACATGGTTTGGTGTCAGGGAACAAGATCGTTGACATAGTTTCCAGGTAATGTGTTCTATCAGAGGACACTTAGAGGTGTGGCCTTCTATGCCCCTCAGTGGATATAAATGTCCTTGTATAATCAGTCACAAAAAAAATTGGCCCACAATACCAAAACACACTCACCACCCTGACACCATGGGCTACTACAGCAGCTACTATGGAGACCTGGGCTGTGGCTGTGGCAGCTTCTGCAGATGGGACTGTGGCTGGGGCTGGGGAGGCCACAGATATGGCTGCTATTGTCCCTGTTACTGTGGAAGATACTGATCTTCTGGCTTCTACTGAATACTTGAAAATTTACAGTTCGTGGACTTGTCTTCTGTGAGGCTCTGATTAATCTAGAAAATGTTATTCCATAACCTTCTGCTTTGTTTATCTTGTCTTGGTAGTTAAATTGTTACTGGGATGACCTGGTTTCTGACAATAATGTGATGAAAACTTGATGAGTTAGATGTTGATGTTTCATTGGTAATGTTCTTTAGGGATTCCCCTTCTGTACAAGATGAAGCATCATGACACCCTAGCCAGACATTGCCTTTCTATATTGGATATTTAAAATAAACTTTTTCTGACATAGTAAATGTATTTTGAACTTCAACTTTATGAATTTATAAACAATAAATTTAATATAATTTAATAATTATAAACTTTATAAACAATAAATTTACTGTGATGCACTAACATAATTGCCACAAACTATGGCAACATTTTCTTCTTATCTCTAATTTAATAATTAGATTAATTTATTATTAATTTATCAGTATCTAATATTAATTTATTAATAACAATATTTATTCATTATTAAATGTAATAAGTGTATTTGTTGATATTTATTGATTTATTTAATTTTTATTTATTTAATTTTATTATGTTTATTTTATTTTTATTTTATTATTTATATATTTTATTTTATTATTTATGTATTATTTATTTATTATATAATTATTTATATATTATTTATTTGTTTAATTATTATTTATTTAATATTTATTAATTTATTTATCAATGTGTTTTGTTTCATGATTATCTCTTCTCTTTCATGTTATCTTCCTTCCATCATCAGCAGTATCTACTTATTCTTCCCCACCAGAACGTAAGAATTCTATGTCTAAGGGTTAAAGAGTTTCTATGATGATAATCAAACCTCAGTTTCATTTTTGAAATTCATTTTCCCTTGGAAATTACCTTGCTAATTCCAAAAGAAAATAATAAGGAAAAACTTCAGTTTGCATGTAAATTATTTGAGAACACTTGAGAAAATAAACATAAAGGAAATATATCAACATATTGATGAGTGTATGATATTTGTTGTAATATTTATTTGCTGTAATATTTCTTCTTTTGGTTGTGTTTAGAATATTTCATAAAATAAAAGCAAAAACCATTTATCACGCCCTCAAATATACATTATCATATTAAATTAAATTTAGGAAAAGTAACCCAAGGGGGAAAAAAATCTGAATAGTTCTATATCTTGTGTAGAAATTGAGTTCATTGTTAAAAAATCTTACCAAAAATGCCATCTTAGGGCCAGATGGTTTTACTGGTGAATTCTAAATACTTTCTGTTCCAAGAATAAGAAAAAAGAGAACACTTCTATACTTTTCTTGAAGTCAGCAATATTTTGAAATAAAAATATAATATCATCGGGAGGGAGAATTACAGGCCAGTATTTCTTACTAACATATAAGTAAAATTTTTAAGAACATAAAAGCAAATTTAATACAGCACTATATGAAATAGACAATACATCATGACCAAATGAGTATTATTTGAAGAGTGCGAGAAAAGTTTATCATTTGAAAATTATAAACGTAAGCCAATATATTAACAGAGTAAATGGAAAAATATGTCATACCGTAGATTATTTTAAATTCCCAGCCTGTTAATTGCAACATCCTTGTTATATCTGAGTCTAGTGCCGATGATTTATTTTCTCTTCAGAGTGTGTTTTCCCTTGCCTTTTTCTTTTAATATTTAAAAAATTTTTTTTTAAAGATTTTATTTATTTATTTGACAGACAGAGATCACAAGTAGGCAGAGAGGCAGGCAGAGACAGAGAGAGGGGGACACAGGCTCCCCGCTGAGCAGAGAGCCTGACGCGGGGCTCCATCCCAGGACCCAGAGATCATGACCTGAGCCAAAGGCAGAGACTTTAACCCACTGAGCCACCCAGGCGCCCCTCCCTTGCCTTTTGATGTGCCTTGTACTTTTTTGTTGTTGTTGAAAGTCAGTTGTGTTTTATTAGGTACTTGGAAAGGAAGCAATGAAGCCTTTCATTTATGTTAATTGGGGAGTGCGGCCCTGTTAAAAGTTTGTTGTAGCTGTAGGAGCCAGAGGTTTGCTTTTTGACCTCAGGATTTCCTAAATACTTTTCTTCAAAAGAGTCTGTGTCTTGCAGCTCTTTCTGCTATAATCCACTCTTCTACTGGAGCACCATTGGCGTCATGGTAAAGTTTAGGCAAAGGAGTCCTTCTATAATTTTACAATTAAATTTCAGTCTCTTGTGGATTGTGTCTCAAGGCTGATATTCACAATGTTTCTTCAGTTGGTACGGCCCTTACTGTCTTCTTGGCTGTAGGGTAAGGCTCTCTGCATATTTAATGGAAATCCTGAGCCCTGCAGACTCTGGGTTTTTCTCCTCTTTTAGGTGAGACAGAAAGTCTGAAAAGGCCTGGAGTAGGATTCCCTTTTCCCAGGTGGTTCTTTTGCATTGGTGAGTTGGTCTCTGTTATGGAGAAGTTTCTGGATGCATTTTACATTGATTACTTTTTCCTTCTCCTGCCAGAGCCATGATGGGATCTTTCTTAGGTCTTCATCATGAGAACCTAATGAAATTACTAGAAGTGAAGCCCAATAATGTAACACTCCCCTTAACACCTTGGTCCCTTGGCCCCAGGAATTTCTCATTCTCATATGACCAGCAAGTTATCAAAATTATCGTCCAAGGGCTCCTTTCAGTCTATGGCGCTAGTGGTTTCTGTTCTAGGTAAGCAGATTGAGGCAGTAACTCTAGAATCACTCACTGTCTGTCCAGACTCAAGGTGGCAATTTACTTTGAACTTCAGTTACCTTGTGGGTCCAATGGAAGTCATTAATTTTCAGTGTTTTCACCCTTGCTTTTTTTGTTACAAGGATGAGAGTGATGACGTCCAGTGCTTTTCGTGTTGCAACAGAAACCAGAAATAGGTAAAGGGCATCTAAAACACAAAACAAAGATAAAACTTGTAATTAATATGCTACTTCTTGGTTAAATAATAAATGCTTTCTTCCTGAGCTTGGGAAGACATAGACTTCTTCTTCCACCACTTCTGTTCATTATTGTACTATGGTTCCTAACGGCTACCAATAGGCAAAAATAATAATGATAGAGGTAGTGATAATAATGGTAATCATTAATAATTGGAAAGTTATCTGTTTAATTTATCATACATTTACTGTTTCCTCAGTATATTTAATTTATAAAAATCATTGCATTGTTACTTGTGAAGAATTAGAAAACAAATTTAAAAATTAATATAGTTTGCAGAGGCATCAAAACATTTAATACATAGTGGGGAGAAAAGGATTAATGGGAAATCTCTCACATCTTCCTCTCCTAAGAGGTACCCGTGGCATGAACTCTAGTGACTAATGGAGTTTACTGGCTGAAAATGAAAATGAATGAAGGAAGGTTTTGGGAGGATTATTCTGTCCAACAGTTGACTGTTCTAGGAATGCTTTTAGCAGTATATATCTGGTTTGACTAGATAGTTCATTATGAATAAACTCTGAATATACTACTGTTCTGTTAAAGATTGGAAGTTAGTTATGTAGCCAGATGAAGGCTATGTGTATAGCAATGTTGAGATCTGACATATCCTAAATCTTGTTTAGCCTGTGTTAACTGAATATTTATCCCATTAGTTTTCTTCATTTGGAAAGAAAAATAGGTGTGTTGTGGCAAAGATCATTCTGAAAATTGTATCAGTAGATTTTTGTTTTGTTTTGGTTTTGGTTTTGGTTTTTAGGAGTTTTACTACTATTTTTTATCCTTTGTTCTTCATTAGTAAGGCTGACTCTGAGTCAAACTTGTATATCATGGATAATCTAACAATTCAAACCTTTGTGATTGCACATACATTAATGAATCTAACAAAAATGTCCAATTCCTAGTAACCTTTGAAACAATGCCTAGCGATTAAAGAAGGTTTAAAAATATAAGGAACAATATATCACAATTGTGGACTGGAAGAATCCTCATTATTGACAGTTCTGCTAAATTTGATTTATAGATTCAGTCCAATTATAACAAAATATCTAAGCAGAAATTTTGTAGACATTAAAAGGTGATTCTAAAATTTATATAGATGTGTAGAATGCCTGAAATAACCAAGAAAATTCTTGAGAAAGAAAAATGTTAGAAACTCCTAAACTTCTGTTCTTGAAAAGGCACCATAAAAAATTGAAAAGATCTTTCATAGACTGGGAAAAAATATTTGACGTGCATTTATGTGGCATTGGCATACATTAGATAGCCTAGAAATTTTCAATATTTTAAATTGAAATATTAAATTTTAAAAATTTTAATATTTTTGAATTTTTAAAAAAGCTGATAATTTTTTTTTTTAATTGTGGGAAGTCTTGAGAAATCATTTCACAAAAGATATCCCAATATCTAATTGGCACACTAAAGATTTTGGTCACTAATTCTGACATGAGGGTGTGTGTGTGGAGCGGACCCTCTCCACACCCATAAGCAATTCTCCAACACTGGCCGGATACTTTACAGTGTAACTCGATTCTGACACCATCTATATGGACCTAATGTTATATCCCACCTATTAAGGATCAGTCCCAAAAGGCTGCTTTCTAGCACTTCAGACACCCGTTAGGTTAACCTCTGTACTTCTGACGGACCAGCTATATATAGATTGGAGGCTCCAATGACTACATCCTGTGTTCAATTAATTTACTAGAGCATCTCACAGAACTCAGAAGAACATTTTACTTACTAGATCCTCAGGTTATTATTAAAGGATATAACTCAGGAAGTCAGATAAGAAGAGATGTATAGGGCAAGGTTGGGGAAAGGGAGCTCGACTCTCCCCAAATCTCCACGTTTACCAACAGGAAATGCTCCAACATCTGTGCTTTTTGATTTTTATGTAAGCTTCATTACATAGTTTTGATTGATTAGATCATTGCCCCTTGACAATTGAATCAACCTTCTGCTCCTCTCCCCTCCCTGGAGGTGGAACAAAATGACCGAAAGTTCCAACTCTCCAATCTAGGATTGGTTTCCCTGGTAATCAGACCCTTAGGGTGCCTAGGGGCATCCCAAAAGTCACCTCATTAACATAAAAAAGTTATATTTTCTCTTTCTCACCAGTTAGGAAATTCTAAGGGTTTGAAAACTCTGTGCTAGAAATGTATATTTCTTATTACAAATTACATACACATAAAAAGGTGTGCAACATTGTTAGTTTTTAGATAAATATACTTTAAAACCAGAATGAGAGATAGCACTATGTACACATCAGAAAGGCAAAAAATTGAAGGGTCTTTTTATATAGGTAGGAATCCAAAGCAAGGAGAACTTTTACACATTACCATGGAGAACATGAATTAGCACAAGAACTTTAGGAAACTGGCTGTATCTATTAAAGCTGAAATCACATATTTTTATTCATTTTTTATATTTTTATTTTTAGTATCTTAAATTTACCATAAAAACAATTTTAAAATGCACAATTTTCCCTTCTTAACAAACTCTCATAAAACATAAAAACCCCAAACATCATACTTGACACTTACAATTCAAAATCCAATTAGAAGAGTATTAAATATTTACAAAATTCTATCTTTTAAAAATATGAAGTTACTTGCAGTTTTATAGAATTGACATAAAAGTGGCTTAAAAATGGGAGAATTTTCCTTCATTCCTAAAAAGAAAATATGTTGGCTAGAAGCATGGAGATTCTTGAGTATATGAGGTCTTAAATTTCAGTACAGAAACCTTCCTCTTTTTGTGGGTATAAGAGCTCATGTATAGGAGGGTCTTGTTACACTATCAGGTACCAGCTCCCCTCCAGGCATTAACAGTGTAACAACGATGACTTTGGCCTCTACAAGTCCAGTCTGTGTTTCTGCCAGTGTTGCCTAAAGATACTCACTTTCATTAAGAACTTCTGAATTTTTCAGTAATTAAGCCTCTTCAACAGTTACATGTAAAAGAATGAAACTAGACAGCTTTCTAACATGAAAATCAACTCAAAATGGATTAATGGCTTAAGTGTAAGACCTGAAACCATAAAATCCTTGATTTTTCTGACATTGGTCATGGCAACAGTTTTCTAGATAGGTCTCAAATAATGGGATAAGTGTCTATTTTCTCACCTCTCTTTATATTTTTTACACAAAAGATCCTGTAAATCCTGTATTGCACTTTGTTTTCTTCTCACTTAACAATGTTTCCTGGAAGTCATTATGTATCAGTTTCAAGATACGTTCTTTCTTTAAAGTTTTTAATGTTTCCAGTTGTATAATACTCCATTCTGTGGATAGAATCAGTCATCCTCTCTCGTGGACACCTGGGTTTCATCATTACTTGTAATTACACACAACAGTATAGTGAATAACCTTGTACACACTACGTTTGTATTGCTGGAGGTCTATCTTCAGGGTAAATTGCTGCAGAGGAATTGCGGAGTCACAAATTTATGCATTTGTAGTCACTGTCAATTTCTTCTATATACTAGTTTTCTATTGCTGCTGTAATAAATTACTACAATCTTGGTGGCTAAAACAATCCATATTGATTATCTTAAGAGTTCTAGAAGTCAGCCAGCCAGCACAGATTTGGTAGGGCTGCATTCCTTTCTGCGGGCTGTCCAGGAGAATAGATCCCCTTGCCTTTTCCAGCTTCTATAGACTGCCTGCATTTTGTGGCCCAAGTCCCCTTCCTCCGTCTTCAAAACCCACAACAGAGCTTGGAGCCTTCCTCATGCTGTTGCTATCCCTCTGGTTCTCTACATCAGGGAAAGGTTCTGTTTTTTGGAACTAATGTGATAAGATTGTACCCACCTGGATAACAAGGGTAATCTTGTCTCACATTCCATAATCGTAATAATGGCTGCATAATCTCTTTGGCTGTAATAAAGTAATATTTTATAGATTATGGGACTAGAATATAGACATTTGGGTGGTGGCATTATTCTCCCTACCACATACTTCACCTAGATTTTAGAAATTTTCATTATCATAAGCCATGTACAAGAATGACTATTTCTCCATAGTCTCACCAGAAGAATGCATTGTCATATATTTTACATTTTTACTGATCTAATAAGTGATAAATAGCATAGCATTTTTTTGCTCAACTGCATTAGCTAATATCTCCAGAATAGGATTTAATAGTGAATACTAAGGGCATCTTTGCCTTTTTCCTGATTTCGGTGAAATGCCTCTCAGGTTCCACATTTAACAAAAATGCTGACTTTAAGACAATCTTATTAGGTTGAGAAATCATCCATCAATTCCTATTTTCTTAAGTACTTTTATTACAAATGAGTGTTGAAATTTGTCAGAAGTTAATCAGCATTTATGGAAATAGTAATGTGATTTTTCTTGAATTTGTTAACATGATGCATTATATTAACAAGTGTCTTTATATTGAGATCAGTTATATACTTAAATGCCACCTCCTCATGATGCATTATTTTTTTATTATGGTTTTAGATTTGATGGGCTAATATCTTACTTAGCATTTTTACATACATCCTTAGGCTATACTTTTCTTTTGCGTGTGTGTGCTCTCTTTATTGAGTTTGGGTGTTTTTTGTTTTGTTTTAGGATTGATTTTATTTATTTATTTGTCAGAGTGATAGAGAGAGAGACAGAGCCCAAGCAGGGGGAGCAGCAGAGGGAGAGGGAGAAGCAGGCTCCCTGCTGAGCAATGAGTCTGGTGTGGGAGTCAATCCCAGGACCCTGGGATCATAACCTGAGCCAAAGGCAGGAGCTTAATGGACTGAGCCACCCAGGCATCCCTCTCTCTGCATTCCTTTAAACACTTCCTTGAAGTTTGACTTCATCTACTAATTTTTTTTCAGTTTTTATTTAAATTCCAGTTAGTTAACATACCGTGTTATTTTAGTTTCAGGTGTACAATTAGTAATTAGTAAACTAATTAGTAAATTAGTAAGCTAATTAGTATATTAATTTCAGATAAACAATTTAGTGACTCCACACTTCCGTACATCACCTGTGCTCATTACAACAGGTACACTCCTTAATCTCCATCACTTACTTCTCTCACCCCCTTACCCACCTCTCTGGTAACCATCAGTTTGTTTTCTGTAGCTGAGAATCTGTTTCTTGGTTTGCCTCTCTCTCTTTTTTCCTCTTTGCTTATTTGTGTCTTAAATTTCACATAAGAGTGAAATCATAGTATTTGTATTTTTCTGACTGACTTATTTTGCTTAGTATAATTTTTGTTTTTAAAAACAGTATTTTCCCTTAGGGAGAAGATTTTCTCTTTCTTGAGGGATTTTTGTTGTTCAGTCTTTGGCACTCTACTTCTCTGTTGATTTTTGTTTGTTTGTTTGTTTGTTTAATTTTGTTTTGTTTTAGGGAGAGAGAGAGAGTGGGGTGAAGGGCAGAGGGAGAAGCAGACTCTCCATTGAGCAGGGAGCCCTATGTGGAGCTCCATCCTGGGACTCCAGGATTGTGACCTGAGCCAGAGACAGACCTCAGGACATGTGGAGGGCTGTGCTTGAAGGCTCTGCTGACTCCTCTGTTTAGGCCTTGGTTGAATAAAACACTGAGCAAGCTGACTAACGGTCATTGTGTCCTGTGGGTCTTTGGTAAGACCTTGGCAGACCCTGATGGAAGGATAGGGTGAGGGCAGGTCAGCAGCTGTGGTCCAGAAGACTCCTGTGGAGGTAGCCTCACATTCTCTTCCCCAAGGCAGCCTCACCTATCCTTCATGAAGCTACTCCAGCACCTCTGAGCTCAGGAAGGCCTTCCTTCAGGAAGGCCTAAACTGCACCAGGAAAGCCAAAGTGACCCTGTCACTACTCAGGAATTGTCAGTGGCTCCCCACTATCCTCAGGATAAACTTAAAAGACCCCTGGCATGGCCCTTTAGGACCTGGGCCCTCCTCAACCCCATTCCTCACCTCTTTGACACAAATTCCCATACCTTGTTCTTCACATTTCCTTCCTTTGCATCAGTTGGATCATCAGGAACGTTCCTCTCCCATCTGTTAAAAAAACAAAACAAAATAAACAAACAAACCCTCTTAACCAACCGAGCCAACCAGGCTCCCCAAGTTGTTTTGTTCTTACAAAGAATTAGGGGAAAAAATTCAAGAAATACATCCACTGGAAGTGGATGCTTCTTCTGCTACTTCTTTTTCTAATTTGTACTTTATAGAGCCTTCACCTTGTAGTTATGTTGAAAGGATAACATTTTTGTGGTTTTGTAATTTTCTTTTAGTAGGTCTGTGTATTTGTCAGGAGGTGTATTGAGAGACTCAGACCTGTGGAGCTGCCACTTCACCTACCCAGGAAATCTAAGATGCCAATGATAAACAGAAACAACATTTCTGGAATTATCTTTTAATTTCAATGTATTTCACTTAATAGAGCAGAAGACTATTAACAAGTTGAAGTATACCTTTTGGTGTTCAGGGGTATTGATCACCAAGGAAAGGAAAACTCATAAGATTCAAAAAAGCAGAGGTTGTACGGAATTTGTTTTCTGTAGATCTGCTCATTTCATAATTTATTCACTCAACTACCAATATATTACCTACTCTCTTCCATCCACAAAAGTTATAAAATGTGATTATAATAAACTTTCTTGCCCTGAAGGGGTAGATAGTATAATGGAAAAGACAGAGAACAAACTAATTAGTATACTAAAATCTGATGAAATGCAAAGATAGAGTTTTGTTCAGGGCATTGGGCAGCACTCTGATGCATCTTTTAAATCAGAAAGAGTTAGAAATAACTCGTGACGTCTTTGAAGTGTTCTTGAAGAAGGTTACACTTGACTTACGTTTTGAAGGATTAGTTGGGATAAGGCAGGTGAAGACGTACAAAGGAGAACTCCAGAATGAAGGATCAGCTCCTGTAGTCTCCAAAGCGTGTAGTAGAATGACGTCTTTGTTACATAAGGCGTAAAGGAAAATAGTCAATTTTGAGTGAATGAGATGGAGAAAAATAAGTTTGGTGATAAAAAACCTTGTTTGTGAATTTAAGAATTTAATCTTTTCTTTAGTGACTTAAAGATATAATGGCTGACAAATGAAATGATTAGATTTGTTTTTTTGGAACATTCATTTGGATGCAGTATGAAGAACAGATCAGATGAGGGTTCTTTCTTGGGGCAGTGTGACCATGGGGGAGGCTCTTCTATGAATCCAGGAGAAAGTGATAGAGGACTAAATTAAATAATTATAAGCAATATGAGTACTTACAAGTAATATTATAAGGGAAAAAAATTATGTAGTTCATTTGGTGACCAACCAAGCACATTGCATGTTCCTGAGGGTGCTAGTCATTCCTTTCTCTAGAAGAATCTGGGATCTTTCCATTGGATCAGGATTTCACCCACCAGTGTTTAGTCACTAATATCTGTTGTGATCTCATGTAACCTGCATTTTTAAATATTTTAAATAAACATATTTAACCGGCATTGGGAGTGGGGCTTAAACAATTCATTTCTGTACATTTCTAATCAGTTAATGGGATTTCAATCAGAATGTTACTCTTCTTTCTTCTGAATTGGTGTTTTGATTCAACCATGTTTTGATTCAGTAATGGAGTTGATCCAACAGAGCTTCACCGCTTGTCACAATGCATTGGGTAATGTTTGAGGTCTTGAGGACATGGGAGGACAGGGTGCACAAAACCTGTACATGCTTTCATATATCCTACCTTTCATTTGTTTTCAGTGGTTTTTCTACATGATTTCATTTGTAAAAAATCATACTGTGAACTTCGCCTTTTATGACTTAAAAGAAAATAAATTGCAGACTTTATTTCAATAACATGGTTTGTACTCTGAGACTTATTATGGGACCATAAATCTATGGTGAGCAAAGAAAGTATTTATAAACATTGAGCTGATATAAAATAAAATGTATAATAATATGTAAGTAACAAAAAATACTATTAAAAAAACCCTGTACCAAACACTGAATTTTGAGATTTCTAATGTTCTTTATATATAATCAGGTCAGTTTTATTTCTTAAAATAAACATGTAAAAATAAAATGTATAAAAATATATAAAAAATACATACATACATATATGTGTGTGTATATATATATATATATATATATATATATATATATACCTCTATATGAAAGTATATTCTGTTTCCTTGACAAGTTCATATACTTAATTGAGCTTTCTGTTTCTCACTTGTAGAATGAGGGTCTTGCTTCTCAAAATGTATTGTTTCTCAAAGTAAGTGTGAATTACAAATACTGGGAGTGCATGACCAATTTAGTTTCTTGGGGTATGTTCTTAGATAATTTGTTTTTAAAAGGTTTGTTATAGGTCCCCAGCCTTTTCATTACTCAAAACTTTCCCTGGAGAACCACGGCTCTAGATGGTACCCAACTGTGTTACAGCAATGTTTGATGGCCATTTCTACCTGTCTTTCCAGAGAACAATGTTTTCGTGGTAGCTTTCAGACACTTTGTACTCTCCAGGCCACACCATCTGGAAATTAGTACAAGAATTCTGTAACTTGGAAGAGCTTCTGATCTGGGCAAGATCTGACATGACAATCACATCAAAAGATGAAATAATAAACTGAAATTATACCATGTTCCTCTGGATAGTTCATGCTGCGTTTATATCAAACAAGTTCTTAATAATGATGGCAATGGTACTGTTTGGTTTATATGACATGGTTTATTGTTTAGCTGCCTTTTCCTACACGATGGTCATTTGATAACCTTAGAGGCATCTGCCTGATATTTAATTTTCACATATTTACTCTTGATGGAACATTGGGTTCCAGGAAACTTGTAAATCATTTAGCCTTAAAAATTTTAGTTTATAGGATTGAAAATAAAACTGACAAAAATTTTAATCATTCATCAAACAGATTTCATGTTACTGCTGGTTATTTTCTTTTAAGTCGAAGATAAGGAAATTACCTTAAATAAAAAAAAAAAAAAAACAAGCACTCTCTAAAACTTCAGTTGTTGAAGAATGTAGGTTGTTTTTCTTTTTGTTTTTGTTTTTAAATTACAGGCATACCTCAGACATACTGTGGTTTGGTTCCAGACCACCACAATAAAGTAAATATGGCAACAAAGTAGGCAAATGAATTTTTTGGTTTTCTAGTACATGTAAAAGTTATGTTTACATAATACAATTAAGTGTAAAATTGCATTATATCTAAAAAAAGATATGCCTTCATGAAAAAAAAACTTTTTTGCTCAAAAAATGTTAACCATCATCTGAGCTTTCAATGAGTCATAATCACTGATCACAGATTGCCATAACAAATATAATAATAATGAAACAAATTTGAAATATTGCAAGGATTATGACACAGAGACATGAAGTGAGCAAATGCTGTTGGGGAAAAAAAAAAGCCTCTAATAGACTTGTTTGATATAGGGTTGCCACATACCTTCAATTTGCAAAAAAATGCAATATCTGCAAAAGTTCAAAAAAGTGAAGCACAATAAAATGAGTTGTGTTTGTAATAATGAAGTGTGTAAAATTGTTGTGAGATAAAATTGACACTTTTTTACTGAGACAATTAATTTGGATCTAAAATGAGCTATTCCATGTTTATTTGCTGAAATGGAGAAATACGGAACAGACTTGTTAGTGCCCATCATACATAGTGGTTGTGGATTGGCGGTATTTACAAATAGTGTCTCTCTCATTGTACATGCTTTGAGGTCAGGCTCTCTGTTTCTCTTCTATTGATACATTGCCCAACACAGACAGATGCTCAGTGAATATTTGTTAAAAGAAAAAATGTCATTAATATAATAGAATTTTGTGACCCAAAGAGGTTATTGATTAGGACTGATTAGGACTTCCAATGACAGAATTAAAGTATTAGTTAAAAATTGGACAAGGCATTAACAGTTGATTTCCAAATCCTCTTTAGAAACCAAATTGTATTTTAACTATTATATTTTGATTTTTAAAAGTTAATGTTTGATGCATTCCTTCCAAGTAATCTAAAGTAGGAATGAAGTGACACAAATCACACAATAAATTCTCATTTATTTGTTTATATAACTTAAAGAAAATCTCCTAGTCTCTGAAAAATGATCATGGAGGTGCATAATTCTATTTCCAAATGCAAATGAAGAAAATGAAAACATGAAGAATGAAGAAAATAACATTTTCCTGCCCAAACTCAGCAAGTTGTCCATAGGACCAGAGGAAGCTATGTACATGAAAGTGTTTTCAAATTGCTCATTTCATGTAAATAAATTATTTTGCAAGTCTTTTTGGTGTAGCTTATTCAGAAAAAATACATAGCTGCTAAAAACAACAACAACAACAACAACAACAAAATCCAAACTTGTACTTAGTATATCTTCCAAATGAAATTTTGTTACCTTTAACAATGCAAATTCTGATCTTTCTATTTCCTAGTAGGTCAAAGAGATTGGCTCTCTTCACACATGCATTTCACCTTGGGTCAATCCTGTGTCTGAGAGTTCCTGCAGGAAGTGATATAATTGGTGTTTTTTTAGGACATTTCACATTAGAGGCTCAAAAGGTCTAAGTTGCTTGAGGACTTGTTCACGGATCTCTTAGATATATGGAGCTTTATAATACTGACACCTCTTTCATTTGATGAATAATGAATATTTATTTCATTTATGAAATAATTGGTGCATAATTTAAATTCACAGTTAGTGGTTTGAATGTAAAAATATTTCCTGTTGACCCACTGACAATGTTGTTTTCTGTTATCTTTTTAGTGCTTATGATTAATATCCTTTAAATAACTTAGCTTCTTATCTTGTAGATGCTTTTATTATAAATGAATCTTGGAGATGTGATCCTATCTGGACACAATTAACAGAGGAAGTCTAACTATTCTTACTGACGTTGGATCTTTCTCCTTTATATATATATTTTTTTCGGCTCAAATAAATCCCAACAGGTTCTAGACAAGTAGCACATAATGGCAAATGGACATAGCATTTCTATTATATTTTCCTAAAGAATGAAAACAAGAGTCCTGTGTTGGTGAGAGTTTTTTATGATTTTTCTTTGCTGATGATTTTGGAAATTCAAGATCAAGTGCCAAAAGAAAAAGATATGCTGGATTTTCATGGCTCTGACCAGTCAGGTGCAGTGAATTTACATTCAATACCAAATTCACTGACAGTGGTTTGGGAATTATTTTTTGAGTGTATTGTGAAAAAAATATCCCACAATTTATATTACAAAAAGAATAGAAAACTGATGACAGCCAAACTTTTAAGCAATTCAATTTTTGTAAGAAAAGAATAAATTGTTCAAGATCTTAATGGAATAGAAAAGTGACATATTTGACATATTAGAACTAGAAAAGTGACATATTTGGGGATTTTGAACAAGGATCACCAACATTTTTTCAGCCTCACTGCAAAATTAACTATAATTTCCCATGATACTGATATCATTCAGTAAAGAATGTCTCCATCATTTTGAGCAGAGATGAGATGCTATGATATCTGGCTAGAGGAGTTTATGGATGACCGTCATTGTATGTGTATTCTTTAGAGATACCATGATCATCATTAACACAGCCCGGGCATATTTCATTGGAATCTGTGTAAACTGTCCTGAAGTAGAAAACAAAGAAATTAATGAGTCTGTTTTTCATGTCATGGAATGAAGATTATGCAAGTCTGTTTTTATTGCCACACCCTTTTTGGAGATATATGAGTCCCAGGGCAGATGGCAACATTCACACTTGGGAAACACACGTCCATATCGAACAAAATCCCCAGCTCCTGACACTATGAGCTACTACTATGGCAACTACTACGGTGGCCTGGGCTGTCGATGTGGAAGCCTGGGCTATGGCTATGGCCTAGGTTATGGCTGTGGTTACGGTGGCTTCAGAGGCCTAGGGTGGGGCTAGGGAGGCCACAGATATGGCTGCTGCCACCCATCATGCTATGGAGGTTATGGATTTTCTGGCTTTTATTGAAAATGAAAAAGACTGGTGCTTTGGGACTTCAGAATTCTAATACCACCCTACAGCTAATTCTTTCAAGTCTGTCTCTGTTCAATGAAATTCAGATGCTGCTCTGACCCTCCGGCTCTATGTACAGTGAAAAGGACCAGAACTCACACCAAAGCCCTGAAACTGACCACCACCACCACCTCATTCCATGAAATCATTGGGAATTTTACAGATTGTCGCCTGTGGCATTTCTGTGGCCAATTTTCAATAAAGCTATATCCTTTTACTTGATCTCGTGTCAATGTTTGCTAATTTTTAAAGTTACCGCATGGACCGATTATTGCGCTTTAGGATTATTACTCTTTCAGAGATCACCTCTCCAGAGAACTTTGTGTTATATTTTCGTTAAAAGAATAGTCTCTTCTTTTGACCTCAGCTTTAAAAGTTAAATTTTTCTCTGGTTTCTTTAAACATTTCTACCTATTTTCCAATAAAAAATCATCCTATAGGAAGCAAATGCATTTTTTTCTTCTTAGTGATTTTTGGAAGCTGGGTATTTCTTTACAGGGCCAACCAGAAAGCTTTTAATTACCAGACAGGGAAGGATAACAAGGGAAGTTGAAGTAATTTGGGGTTTGGCAAGAAAGAAGAACACAGATTTGAAGGAGATTGTCCTAGACGGTTTACCATATACTACTGTGTGTGTTTTTTTTTTTTTTTCCTTTTTCTTAGGCTGGCAGAAGAACAATGAGAGAGATTGCTAGTCTTTATTTCCCTAGAGATTTATATGTAGTTCACTGAAGGATGATTGAACTAAAGAAAAACCAAAGACGAAAGGAAGAGCCTTTGGAAGGGATTTGAGGCTAAGCTGCTCTGAACCTGGCATGAACAGGGTTTTAGAACTGTGCCTTGCACAAAACATGAGTTCAATAAACATTTATTGCATAAATAGAATTAATTATGAGAACCTACGGTGTGTCAGATATTTTGCAAGGTGTTTTATATATATGTATATATATATATATATCTCGATACAGATATATATATATATATATATATATAAGATATCTATCTATCTATCTATCTATATATGTATATAATCATTTAATTTTCTTAGTACTCCAAAACACAGGAATTAAAGTATAAAAAAGCTTTTTAAGTTTTCAAACAACTCTAAGAGGTAGTTAGAAGAGTGGAAAAATAGAGAATTTGGAGACAAACAGGCTGGCATTGTGCTCTCTTTTCCCTACTAATTGTATGACATAAGACAAGTTGCTTAACTTCATTGATACACTTTTAGAGAATTTTTTTTTAAGATTTTTATTTATTTATTTGACACAGAGAGAGAGAGAGAGATCACAAGTAGGCAGAGAGGCAGGCAGAGAGAGAGGGGGAGGCAGGCTCCCTGCTGAGCAGAGAGCCCGATGCGGGGCTTGATCCCAGGACCCTGAGACCATGACCCGAGCTGAAGGCAGAGGCTTAAGCCATTGAGCCACCCAGGCGCCCCCATTGATACACTTTTAATCAATTAAATCTGACCATAATTTTTACTTTCAAGAACTGTTGCAAAATAAACCTACCCTTCACTACATGCATATGTATGCAAACAAAAACTATATATCATGGTGTATAGAACAGTAGGTTATTGTGTTAATTTCCTAGGGTTGTTGTAACAAGATGTCACCAACCGGGTATCTTAAAATAAGAGAAATTTATTATCTCACAGTTCTGGAAGCTAGAAGTCCAAGCTCAAAGTGTTTGCAAGGCTGTACTCCCTCTCTACAAGGCTGTAATCCTCCCTGGCCTCTTCCTAGCTTTTGGTGGTATGCTGGCAATCTGGCATTCCTTGGTTTGCGGCCCCAGAAGTAACAACTCCAATCTCTGCAGTCATTGTTACACTGTAGGCTCCCTGTGTGTGGCTACGTCTCTCTCCCTTTATGACTCTCCATCTCTGTGTCCAAATTTCCACTTCTTATATGGACACCAGCCAAACTGAATAATCATATTGACGTAGGGCCTACCCTAATGAATGTATCTTGACCTCATCTCAACTTGCTTCAACTGCAAAGACCTTATTTCACATCCACAGGTATGGGGTGGGCAGGTGAGGTCTTCAATATATCTTTTGTGGGGGCATAGGTCCACCCGTAACAGTGACCAATATTTTATGCTTAATATTACTTTATTTAGATTATATAAGTCAGCAGAGAATAGACTAGGAGCACTGATTCAACCATTAGAGTTTTGGATTTAGTCTTAAAATTATTTTCACAATTCTAAGTATTTCTTTCTGTAACTGAGAGATTCGAGGAGAGAAGATGATGACTGATTTAGAATGGATTGTGTTTCAGCTGACAATTAGGTCATTTATAACTGCCCATTAGAGAGTTTGTGGTTTTAATTTATATCCTCTCATAAATATGTACAGCCAAGCAGCCTCATAAACAAAAGCAGAGCCATTAGCCCAAGGCAGCTCATAATTGATTTCAGAGAACTGGTTTGTGATTTTTTACTATCTGCTCAAATTAACTATGCAAATCAAGATCTTTCCTTAAATTTGCATTGTCAAGAGATGTCACCTTTATAGATGATGCATACTTTCCTCCACGTCTTTCAGCTCACCTCTTAGACAAACCTAGTCACCCCCAAAGCCTACTTCAGGCTTCTTTCAATTGTCTATTCTTGGAAATAACAACATAAATATTATGTCCCACCAAAATTATACTTCCCTCATTTCTAGAATTTCTCAACTTATTCTTTGATTGTTCAATAGGAGATAATTGGGTAAAGCCATGTCTTGGGCCTTGGAGCAATATCTTTTACTGCTCTCTTACATAAATTCCATTACAAGATTTGTAAAATTGAAAAACTGGAAGAAATAATTAACTCACAATGCTTCTTTTTAGTTGTAATAGCCTATGATCCTTTAGAAGAATCCAGGTAATTTAAAATATAAGTTAGTCTTTTCAGTTTGGGGTGAAGCAGGGGAGCTGGTAAGCCTTCTAGGATAATAGCTTTTTTTCCATATCCTGAGCAACTCTATTGTTCCAACAAATTCCTGCTGGGTATATGTTTGGTTAATTGAAGAATTATTTCAGAACCAGCCTGCCCTAATACTTGATTAAAGCAATCCACTTCCCATGAACAAGGCCCTTGGTGCCCTTAATTGTTAATATTTCCAACAATTTTGTCGGTCTAACAATTACAAGCACTCCCTCCACAGATTTTTTTTTTTTTTACATTAAGCTCTTAGATTTTCTTAATGTTAATAAAACTAGATCTTAAGAACTTTAGGGAAGAACAAAACTTTCTAATTCTTTTATTGTTTGCCTAAGAAAGTTAGAGGCAAAGGGATAAACACTTTTGCAAATGTTCCAGCTATTAAGAACATTTGATTTTGTCTAATAAATGTTAATGTATGTATTCATTCATAGATCCTTTATTTTGCAAACTTATTTTTAAGCCATTTATTATTTTTTTACTTAAGATGTATTGGTTTGCATGCTGTTATTTATTTATTCATTTATTTTTTTACATTTGGAAAAATTTAAGATGGTATAAAAATTATGCCTTAAACTGGTGGCTGACTATAAAAGGAAATTAGGAGACTGATACATTTTCACCACTTTTATAAAAAAGGATCATGTTTTTTTATCATTTTCCTGAGTAAATTCTGTGCTTTTTATTTAATGATAAAAGAAAAGTGATGTGGATAACACGTGATATTTAAGAAGAACTTTAGAAAGATAATATAATTAATGGTTGGAAAGTATTGTTATTTTATAAGAGAACTACTTGGTATTATGAAACCTGTTTTTAAAACTGAAATGTAGAAAAGGAGTACTTTGAAGATAGAACTATCGTTTCATCATAGCCACAGATTTGTTTTGAAAAATGCAAGCTAAGCAAAAAGAGAATGAACAGAGTGCTTTACAAGCAAGTTCAGACTTTCTCTCAAATATGAAAAGAATGGTTTTATAAACTTGTCTGTGCAGTTTTTACCAGAAGAAGAATTTGATGTATCTTCAAGGATTCTTATTCCCACTCTTACTTTTTTTTTAATATTTTATTTATATTTGAGAAAGAGAGAGAGCACAGGTAAGCAGAAGGGCAGGCAGAAGAGCAGGAGAAGCAGGCTCCCAAGTGAGCAGAGAGCCTGATGCAGGGGTCAATTCCAGGACCCTGGGATCATGACTTAAGCTGAAGGCAGATGCATAACTGACTGAGCGACCCAGGTGCCCCTTAATCTCACTCTTAAAGGGATATGGAAGTTCCCACATAGATGGTTGCAATGCAGGCTGCCCTGTCCACCCAGTGAAATCCTTCGCTCCCGACACCATGAGCAACAACAGAAATCCCTAAATAGAAGCCTGGGCTGTGAGTTTGGATGTGGATGGGGTGGTTTCCATGGTCTATAGATGTGGCTCTGGGTATGGGTATGGAGGTACACCCATTTAGTAGTTGGTTCTCTGGCTTCTACTGAATTACTGTCTTGATTAACTGATGACTGGGTACAAGAAGCAGACTTGACAAAGTAGACTGCAGATTGATAATTCACTATTAGCTTAATAGGTCCAAATACTCAACAGCTACATCTCCAAAACAGCTTAGTCTGTAGTTGTACTTATGTCTTCAGACAACCTTTACTTGTTCTTCAAAGCTGAGGAAAAATAGACTCACACTTAATCATCAAGGTTTGGTGTTAAAGAGGCTTGAGATTTGAGTTTTGGCTCCACTACTCCCTAACTCTTGTAAGCTGGAACGAGTTAATCTCTAGATGCTTTCATCTCCCCTCAGCAAATTGTGTGGAGTGCCCTTCTCATGTGGTTTTGATAGTTAACTGGAGTTGATTCCTCATCATAGAATTGGGATGTTCAAATGCTACTTATTTTAATTAATTGAGTAATTAATTAAAAATTGTGATGTTTATACAACTTCGGAATGAATGATGATTGTAAGTTTCATTTCTTTAATGACCTTTGATTTAAAAAAAATGAAAACAAAAGCAAACATGGATTTTGCCTCCATGCACTTATTTCAATCAATTATTTTCTTATTTTATTCCTAATAAAATGAGCTACTAAGAGCAATTATTGTGGTCTCTTAGGCTATGGCTGTGGACATGCCAGTTTAGAGACCTAGGTCCTTCCTTTGTTGGTTGTAGGTACAGCCCTGAGTGAATGTGGCTAGGACAGCTGCTGCCAGCCTTGCATGACAGAATTGTGAGACTAAAAGTTTCTATTGGAGGACTGCCATATAATAAACGTGATATTTCAAAGAAGTATCAGAAACGTCAAGGTTAGTGTCTAAGAATCAACAAACCAGACATGAGATACAGATGATTTGAAAGAGTAGATGTGGGGGTGCCTGGGTGGCTCAGTGTGTTGAGCCTCTGCCTTTGGCTCAGGTCATGATCTTAGGGTCCTGGGATCAAGCCCCACGTTGGGCTCTCTGCTCAGTGGGAAGCCTGCTTCTCTCTCTCTCTCTCTCTCTCTCTGCCTATTTGTGATCTTTCTCTCTTGTCAAATAAATTAAAAAAAAAAAAAGAAAGTGTAGATGTGAACTTGGTGAAGACTATTTATATTTAAAGAAATATGTTGGTGTCCTGCGAGTTCTCATCCTAAAGAAGAGTAGGATATCCTCTCTTCCTTACTTGCACAAGGAGGGTTCTAGTAAGACCATTCATAATTCATGTTATTATTTTTCTTCAGTTATGTGCACAATAGATTAGGATCTGACTCCCATCTATGGAATCTAATGGGTGAGAAGGAATGTCCAGCTGGCTGCTTTAATAATGAGGCCAAAGGAGAAGACATTACTTTGGCATCAGGGAGTAATATTGTAAATCATCAGAAAAAGAATACATGTGTTATTTGCAAAATCTAAGCAAGAGCTCATTGATAGAACCGGCATGAAGCCATTTTTTTGCTGCAGCCAAGAGTACCACTTGGCATACAAAATTAGACTCTAAAGTCGTATTAATAGTGGCTTTATAAATATACACTGATTTATATACTTCTGAAAAAATCTTCCCTTTGAGGTGCTAAACAGATATGTAGTTAGTGATTTTGGCTTCTTCTGTAATCATAATTTTGGTACATCTTTGGAATTGCTTTCAGAGTTGAAGCTATGTTTCTTCAGTGAGGGTAAATTTGGTGTGCATTTTTAAGTAAAATATTTAAAAGTAATTTAAATGCCCAAATGTTCATAGCAACATTGTTGGTGGCAGCCCAATGCTGGAACAGCCAACTAGGTTTCAAATATTAGTCTATTTAGACAGCTGTGCCGCATACATATGATGGAGTTCTACTCACAGTGAAAAGGAAGGAACTATTGATAACATTGCAAAAATCTCAAAGATGTAGTTCTGAATAAGCCAGTCTTAAGGATCACATAGTGTATGATTCCACTTATTTGATATTCTTAAAAAGTCTATTCTGTACTAATAATAAACAGATTAGCAGTTGACGAGATTGTGGACAGGAGGTTGGTATCACTAGTGGCAGGTCAGGTCTTCCTTACAGGTTTAATATTTGACCTCCATTTCTGCCCCACCTCTCTGCCTTCCTCTTCTGCTTTTAAAAGCTCACATAATGACACTGGGCTCACTTGGATGATTGAGGAATAATCTCCCTATTTTAAGGTCAGCTGATAAATAACTCCATCTGCAAAGTCCCCCAGAGTGATATCTAGATTCATCTGTGATTAAATAACCAGGAGACAGAAAAGTTGATGGGAAGTATTTGGAATTCTGCCAAGTACAATCATCCTTCAGCAAACATATGATCTACCTTCTGCGTATTATAGTGCATGAATGGCCCTTGTTCTGTCTAAAAGCCATTCTTTCACTGTGCACTGGAAGCCACACCTTCTCTCCTAGTCAGGTCTCTTATTTTTCAATTACCTTTCCACAGCATTTACACTAAATTTACTACTTACTCTTTACTGATACATTTTCTTCTTTGATCTTCTGATCACTGTGATCCCACTTCCCTCCAATGACACTGACCCTATCTCAGGCTCCTTTTTTGGGTTCCTGGGTTCCTTCTTACTTTTGCATTCAGGGTTCCCCAGGGCTGAACTCTTATCTGTTTTATCTTTTTACTTTTTCTCCAGCTATTCTATGCAGTCTCATGTTGTAAGCACCATTCGAATAATTATGTATCTCCAGTTTATGTCTCCTGTCCTAGCCTCCTCCCTCAAGCTTCACATTCAGATCCTACTATCTATTCAATATTTTAAATGAATATTTTTGTGTCCACACCAAATCTCTTGATCTTTTTACATTCTGTCTCCAACCAGGCTTCCTCTCAAATATAATGCCAAAGGCATTCAACAAATTAAAGTACGAAACCAAGCAAACTCAATTCCTCTTTTTCTAATAATAATAAATAAAATTTATTTCTAATAAATTTTTTTTTAATAATCACCAACATGCCCTTATACAGTCAACCACCAACTCTGCAATAACTTTGGGCTCCAAGCTTCCATACTTGAGCTCTTACAATTCATAAACCATACAGTAGCAAGTTGTCGGTTAGATCAACTCTTTTTTCTTAAGCATCTTCCGTAGATTTCCACTGCACTTGAAATTCTATTAAAAATCATCATCAAGTCCCAGAAGGCCCTGTATAATCTAAACCTTCTCTCCCACTATTATTTCCTTCCACAGTAACTTTCTCTCGGTCATGATACTAAAATAATTCCCATTTCAAAACATTTACATATGTATTTCCTTCTTTCCAGTTTGTTCTATGACTCAAACATGTATACATGTGTCTTCTTTACTTCATTCTTATGTTAAAATATCATCTCATAGAGATTTTTCTGGATTATCTCTATTATAGCATTTCCCCATATGTTGCCACTCTGTATATAATTACTTTATTTCCTTCATACACATTATATCTAATAGACCAGTAGATTTATTTACCATCTTCTCCCTGGAATGTAATCTTAATAAAGATAGGCATTTTGTTTTAAGCTTTACCTCTAAACATAGAAAATTGGCATAAAGTGAGCTCTAAGTAAATATTTGCTGAACAGCTGAATCCCAAAATAGGATCTCTGTCATGCTCCTACATTATTAGTGCTCACCCCTTGGTGTACTCTAGAATCCTCTGGGGAGCCTTTAAAAATATTGATGCTTGAAACTTATTCCAATTATTTTATTTTTTATTTAAATTCAATTAACATACACTGTATTTTTAGTTTCAGAGACAGAATTTAGGGATTCAACACTTGCATACAACACCTAGTGCTTATAACCTCATGTGCCCTCCTTAATGCCCATCACCTACTTACCCTATACCCCTATTCAACTTCCCACCAGCAGCCCTTGGTTTATTTCCTATAGTTAAGAGTCTCTAATGGTTTGCCTCCCTCTCTGTTTTTATCTTATTTTATTTTTCCCCCCTTTCCCCTATGTTCATCTGTTTTGTTTCTTAAATTCTATATTGGAGTGAAATCATATGGAATTTGTCTTTCTCTGACTGACTTATTTTGCTTAGCATAATAATCTCTAGTTCTATCTATGTTGTTGCAAATGGCAAGATTCATTCTTTTTGATGGCTGAATAATATTCCATTGTATATATAAATACTGCATCTTCTTTAATTCTGGATGTGGAGTTGGCCACTCCCCTCACTGAAAGAGTATAAAAAGACCCATGTATATTGGTGGCATTATGAGCTTCTGTAAATCTACCATGGTAGCTTGGGTCTTGGTTCTGTCTCTGCCCCTAACTACAGATTGATAGACATGGTGGATATGGCTGTGGCTTCCACTGTCTTTTCTATGGAAGATATTTATTTTTTCTAATATTTTATTAAGAAACTTTGTGATGACAGATGGTATCTACACTTGTGGTGAGTATAGCATAATGCATAGAGTTATCAAATCACCATGGTTTACAACCTGGAAACAATGTAACATTCTGTATCAACTATACTTCAATAATTTAAAAAAAATACAAATGCAAATACAATAATATCAGCACAAAAAAAGGAAACTAATACCTTTTATATGATTAGTACGATCTATTCTACTGAGTTCTTCAATCTTGTCAATGTTATTTTTACTTTGGATTTATTTAATTTCAACTAGTTTATTTGGAGTTCACATTCAGCCACAAAAAGTAGGAACCCGCCAAAGCCACTTACCTTGGAACTAGCTTTAATATCAAGGATGGATTCCTTTCATTATTATGGCTCATTAACACAGCACTAACTTCCTTATTTATTGTAATAATCCTGGTCATATTTCCAATAAACTTATTGCCATTGCAAATTTGGTTTCTTGTCCGTGCATTAAGATGAACATGGTTTATGTAAGTTTTGCAATGTTTAAGCAATATATTTTTATACGGAACAATTATTTTTCCCGTGGGATTATTTTTCTTAGGAACAATTCTTTAGATATTATTCTCACAATAATTGAGCTGAGACACTTTCTTGAAAGAGAGCTTTTAGGACTACTTAGTATTTCTCACACCCTTGACAGGTATTCTAATTTTAGGTATGGGGCTTGGCTAACTGCCTTAAAACTTGAATTTAATTATTTATCCCTGATTTGCATTCCCGTAGCTTAAGTCTTCATAACTTTTCCCTCTTTCTATAAGTTACAGAGAACTGCAAACTCTGGCACTAACTCATGGCAAATGTTGTTATAGAATTTGTTATTTTGGCTACTTTAACTAACCAGGTTTTTCACTGCTCCTATAACATTATGAAGAGCCCTGTCTTCAATGTCTTGCCATATTTTTGGAAATTCTGTGGAAATAATTGTTAACAAGTAAGGCCAAATATATTGCAGCTGTATATAACTAGAGAAAATACATATACATGTTCCTTTCCCTTTTAAGTTCTAATTTTTGAGAACCCATTTTTTAATTAAATCATTACTCAACCTTTCAGAAAAAAAATATTATCATCACAGAGATAAAAAATCAGAAGTAAGTATTTTATCAAGGTCAAATAGCAAAGATGCAGCTGTAGCAAGAGTTTGAAAGAATCTGGTACTGAATCAACCACAAAAAATATTAAATGAAATAAACTGTAATAAAATTTAAACTTAGCTAAAGCCTGGGCACCCAAATTGCTCAGTCAGTTAAGTGTCTGCCTTTGGCTCATGTCATGATCTCGGGGTCCTGGGATTGTGCTTACTTAATTCCATCGGGCTCCCTGCTCAGCGTGGGAGTCTTGCTTTTCCTCCTCTTCCACCTCTGCTCCCCCCATTCATGTTCTCTCTCTCTCTCAAAGAAATAAATAAAATCATAAAAATAAACTTAGCTAATGTCATAAAGCAGCTACATATTTTTTGTGCCTTTTCTTAGGAAATGGATTTAAAAATTACTTGGTAATAATAGCTACTATTCTCAAGGATGGATTAGGATAATCATGTTGAAGGTGTCCTTTGAACTCAAAAGGTATCTTCACCACCAAAACTTAATTCTTAGCTCCTATGAGCTACTGTGTAACAAGGAGGGCAGGCTAGACTATGACTGGTCTTGATGTATTGATGGTCTGGGTTTAAAATTTGGTGGATTTGATGATTTAGACCATGATCAGCAGATACTTACTTTCTGAAGAAGAAATTGTTTCTTCACATTCCATTAAAAATTTTGTTGAGTTTCTTCTGGACCTTCATTATTGTAGTCTGTTTCTTCTGCTCCTTCAATGGTGTTAAAGTCATGTATAGTCTTAAACTCTTTATTGCAACTGCTAGCCTACCAGGGACTACTAATGAAGTAACCTGCAGACTGCATAGTCAGGAGCAGCTGAAATAAGAGGGTCTATTTCTCTGACTTAGAATTTCACCCATCTAGATGGAATTTCTTTCATTACCATTGTGCCTACTTCCTTATTCCATCGAGAAGATATCTGTTCATGTTTCCAATAAAGTTACTTTACTCACAAAAAAAATGTGATTTAAATTTTATTTATGTATTGAAGTGGACTTTTTTCACTTGGGTTTTGCCAAAAATTTTACAATGAACAATGTATTTCCTTTTGAGTTATATGTATTAATGATTTCTTCTAAGAGATATAAGTAAAATTTCCTTATATGATGACATCCCTTCTTAGAATTATACAATCTTACTGTAATTCAAATATATAAGAACTAATTAAGTATAATTTTTCCCAAAATGATAAAGATATTGTCCTTTCATTTAACAGATATAAATTCTAATATATCTTTCTTTCTTGGCTGTTTCAATTTCACTGTGTACCTTTAAGCATCTTCAAAGCTATGTAAGAAAGGAATCTTCTATGATGCTATATTTATTCCTTTGATATAATAACTTCTTTTTAAAAACTTTTTGGTTTATGATTTTTTTTTTTAGAGATTTTACCCATTTATTTGACAGACAGAGATCACAAGTAGGCAGAGAGGCAGCAGAGAGAGAGAAGGAAGCAGACTCTCCATGAAACAGAGAGCCCAATGCAGGGCTCAATCCCAGAACCCCGGGATCATGACCTGAGCCGAAGGCAGAGGCCTTAACCCACTGACCCACCCAGTCGCCCCAATATATAATAACTTTTGTGTGTTGAGAGAGAAATAAAGTATACAGGGCTTGATGCTTTATGCTTAGGGAGTTTTGATGCAAAGGTCAAAAACAGAGGTGGAAATTATTATTGTCTTTGCATATATGTAAAAATTGATATTTAAGAGATTGAGAAACTGAAGTTCATATAATGTGTGATGGGTAGAACCAGGGTTTGATCTAAAGGCCTGCATGTCTCCATATATGAGACTCTACACCAATGTGCTTTAACACCTTCAAACTCATTCCACGTAAATAGGAAAACAGTTTCTGGCTTCGGAGGAGAGCTCTGGCTCTTTCCAAAGAAGGATAATGACAGCCAAAGACTAGAACAATTAATATGATGGAAGAAGAGGGCACGTTACATGCAGTAATCAAGTTTGGTTATGTTAATCAGTCATAGGCTTTGAAGACGTGATAGTAATTACCTTTTGTTGAAAGACTCTGGCTGTAAGAAGTGTAGATGAAGCAGATAAGCAAATAAAATTATAAAATTATCAGGAACATTAGACTTCTAAAATCATAAGGCAAAGGGATAATTAGGCTGTTTTGCACATTTGTGAAAAGAATAAGAATGAGAAATATCTAAGAAGTGGGCGACACCCACTATGAAGAAATATAAAAGTCCGGGTTCAAGCAGTGATGTTCATTCTCTGGAGAGTCTCCTTCAACATCAAACCAAATCCTGACACAATGAGCTACTACTACGGCAACTCCTATGGTGGCCTTGGCTTTGGCCTTGGTGGTTTTGGTGGCCTGGGCTATGGTTATTGTTCTAACTATGATCTTGGAGGCTTTGGTGGTTATGGTTGTGAATTCTTTTGTCCTGTTTTCTATAGGAGATACTGGTCATCTGGATTTTACTAAAAACATTTTCCATGGCATAAAAATTTATGGAATTTCTATTATTTTCATCAAATGGCTCTTCTGATTTTTTCACTATGATCTTTGACATGTTTGAGAGACTGCCTTAGCCTTTGAAGAAGACATCTAAAACTAATCTCTGAATCAGTGGAGAACTATTTTCTTGATCAAGAATTTCATCTCTAGCTGAATATCCTCATTCCTTGTCCATCACTGACATGCAGCTTCCTTCTTTATTTCTTCTGTGATACTTTTGGGTATATTTCAAAATAAACTTCACTCTTAAATTATAGAACCTTATTATATTTATTTTAGTCTAAATTAAATTTTATTTATAACATAGGCATTTATCATATCTCATTGAAAACATGTCCCTATAGTATTAGTTCATCTTTAAAAATAGTACTCATAAAGGGGCACCTGGGTGGCTCAGTTGATTAAGCATCTGCCTTCAGCTCCGGTCATGATCCCTGGGGTCCTGGGATCAAGCCCTAGGTTGGGTTCCCTGCTCAGTGGGGAGTCTGATTCTCCCTCTGCTTCTGTCCCTCCCAGCTCTCATGCTCTCTCTCTCTCTCTCTCTCACATGATTTAGTAAAATCTTAAAAAAAATAATACCCCTAGAACTTTAGCCAGCAACTCCTTCATTTCACATAGTGCTCCCTTTTCTTTCTCATCTCAGTAAACATCAAAATTAAGGTTAAATAAATTGCTGCTCCACATTAATTTAGATAAATCTATCTGGATAAATTTAGAGTTTCCTAACTCTAATTATTATTCTGATTAATAGGCAAAATTTAAGTTTAATGTAATCGCTAGTCTGACCTTTACATGAATTTGAACATAAAGTGAGGTGCTATGTATGGAGAATCTACCTTGGGGGCAGATGAATTGCTATTTCATGGGCTTTGCAAAGGGGACCCACTGCTTGTTATGTCTCCAGTGGAACCAATAATGCTTCCCTGTAAGTCAAAAGCAAGGTCACAGGTTGTTTGACTCTATCCCCCAGCTTCTGGTTTTATAAAAAGGTAGGGCATGTGAGGCTTTTTATCTCTGTTCACACATTCTTGATTATTTTAATATTGCTGGATGCAAAACTTAACTTTTCAGACTTTATCCTTTACCTTTCCTCTTGTTTGAATAATTGGATATTGATTTCAGATCAATGTTTCTACTGTTTTTCCAAACTCAGATTGAGTAATGATATGTGTTCTTCATTTAAAATTTGAAGAAGTATTTTTTAAAGATTTATTTATTTATCTTAGAGAGAGAGGGAAAGAGAGCATGAATGAGCAAGAAGGGAGGGGGAGAGGGAGAGAGAAACCTGAATCAGACTCCCCACTGAGCAGGGAGCACAAGGAGGGGCTCCAGATACCAGGCCCTTGAGATCATGACCTGAGCTGAAATAGTCAGATGCTTAAACAACTAAGGCACCAAGGCACCCCAATTTTGAAAAACATTTTATGCAGGTTTTCTTTTTGCCTCCCTAATTGAAATACAAGACTCATTGGAGACATCTAATTCATGTATTGGCTTCTTGAGACTTCAAATCTTCATTTTTGATCTTATATGATACAATCCCTGATATAATTCTTACTTAAGTGAATTTCATTGATCTTGATGGTTCTTAAGTGATTTTCACAGGTATTGGTAACAATGTGTTCCAGAACTACAATGGATATCAGTAAAAATTCATACATATCAATATATCTACCTATAGAACATATATCAGCACATATTAATAAAATATACATCACATTATGTAAATCAATGTATCATATAGTTTGTACTGTTTATTCTTGATAATGATATTAGAGATAATGTTTAAGATGATTCTCATGGATTACATCCAGAAGCAGCCATTTTCAACCCCTCATGTGTCAGGAATTTAGTGCCGTAAAATGAATCCTTGGGCCTTATCCACTCAGTAAAGAAATATGTGATTCAACAATTCAACTGAAACTGATTGTTTTTTTAGAGTCCTCATATTTTAGAGATATGTAGTGAAACATTTGTAGAGGCAATGATATGTTATCCAGTACTTACCATGTAATAATATAATAAAGAACAAGTGGGTGGAGGTATGCATTAAGCACAATTTACCATCTATTGTAACAGGGATTTCTTATATGGCTCTTTCACTTTTATATGTGCTTAAAATTTCACAGTGGAAAGTTTATAATAAACTAAATGTTTTATTTTGTGGAAAGGAAAATATCCACACTATAGAAACTAAAGAACATGCAGAAATGGATAAACCTTGCAAAAAAAATTAAACAAGTTAGTTAATTATATAATGAAAATGATAACTTTGTATTAATTGCCATGGAAAAGGAAAATACAATGTTACTCATAGAATGATACAGACATTACAATTTAAGAGCTGGTTTTGGGGGCACCTAGCTAGCTCAGTTGGTCAAGCATCCGCGTCTTGATTTTGGCTCAGGTCATGATCTCAGGGTTATGAGAGCCCCATGTCCAGCTACACACTTAGTGTGGAGCCTGCTTAGGATGTTTTCCCTCTGCCCCTCCCCCCCAATAATTAAATAAATCTTTTTTAAAAAGAGCTAGTTTTGGATTACTAAAATCAACATAACTTATTGACCTCCTCAGATGAAAGGAAAAATGGTTTTTTACTTCATACCATGTTATATTTTAAAGAGGTTCATAGCACATAAATAAATTGAGCTTAAGCAAAGAAGATTGGAAGTCAGATAAATACTGATGTCGTAATTATGGTCACGCCACAGAATGACCCGCTCAGATTCTGTGTCTAGGTTTGGAGGTCCGAATGAAAACAAGGGTTTAAAGAGATATATTTCAAAGATGTCAAGTAGACTGATAGTACATGTGAGGAGGAAAAGGCTACAGAAGTTGTGCATGTTTTCAAAGACTGAACAGTGCTGCTATTACTGGAACAAAAAGGTAAAAGTAGGCACATATTTTAATGGAAATTAATGGAAGTTTGATATTAGACTATTCACGTTTATTTTGGTTTGATTGTCAAGTAAACTTATTTTACAGTATGTGTCTGATTGTTCTTCTTAAGTAATTTGGGTTCTATATAAGATTCAGTATCATTACCAAGAAACATATCTAAGGTTGGCCTTTGCTCTCCTGTAGAAACATTTTAATTTTGGAGTCAAAGCAACTTTTCAATGCTGGTTTCAACAACAAAATAGTAATCTACCTTTTTATTTTTTCCTGTATTTTTACATTGATCCCTGACACTATGAAAAACTAATTTTGTTACATCTTTTTTTATGTGTTTCTTTTTTTTCTCCAGATTTTTATTTAAACTCCAGCTAGTTAACATACAGCACAATATTAGTTTCAGGTGTAGAATTTAGTGCTTCATCACTTACATACAACATCTGTGCTCATCACAGCAAATGTCCTCCTTAATACCCATCACCTGCTTACCATCCCCCTGCCCACCTCTCTCCCAGTAACCCTCAGTTTGTTCTCTACAGTTAAGATTCCTATTTTTAGATGCTTCCTAATATCCTTCTCACCCAAGTGATTATCAACTGCATAGATGTCCCAGCACTGAACTTGAACATAAATGTTAAAACACATGCATCTTAAATAAAAGCAAAGAGAAATCTGAGGGCCTGATGCTGTTTTGTTTTTGTTTTTAATTTTTTAAAAAGATTTTATTTGTTCCTTTGAGAAAGAGAGGGAGAGAGAGAGAGACCGAGCACAAGCAGGGGGAGGGAGAGGGAGAAACAGACTCCTCGCTAAGCTGGAAGCTCAATGTGGGCCTTGATTCCAGGACCTGGAGATCATGACCCCAGCCAAAAGTAGGTTTGTAAACATTTGAGCTACCCACGTCCCTCTGATGTTTACTTTTGTTGTAAAGCTAATCTACATTGGTTTCTAATTTTCTAATATTGCCTTTGAATAGGAACAAAAACAAAATATCTAGTTTCAGTTTTCCATTTACCCAAAAAATCATACAATTACTATTGACTTTTCATTATGTATCTAGTATCTACTGCTTTTTTTGAAGGTTTATTTACTTATTTTAGAGACAGAGTGAGAGAGAGCTGGGGGAGGGACAGACAAAGAGGGAGAAGGAAACCTAACCCAGACTCCCTGCTGAGCTCAGAGCCAGCTGTGGGACTTGATCTCCTGACTCTGAAATCAGGACCCTGAAATCACAACCTCACCCTAAACCAAGAGTGAGAGACTTAACCAACGGCAAGTACACCGAGAAGGGTACCCTTCAAGCAGAGGCACCCTTTGTGCCTGCTACTTTTGTGTGTGTGTGTGTGTGTGTGTGTGTGTGTGTGTGTGTGTCTACTACTTTTATTGCAACTTAATTTCAGCCTTGACCATCCTTGTTTTGCTTTCAAGAATTTTATATATAATTCACACTTTGCAGAATATCAACTGCCTAAATTATCACTTCACTCTTCTCACTGCCCTGATAAAAACACAGAATGTAATTCATAGTTCATGCTGATTGTAACCTAATTGATTTGCCAGCCATCAGCTATTCTTAAACTCAGTGCTAAGATCATACTGTTTCGCTCATTGCAGACAAACCTTGCTTCCTTTTGTCTCCAATTACCCGCTGAAGCCATTATGCCTTGAAGGAATCTGCACTTGTCTTCTCAGTTTATTGTATTTTTACCCATACTGCTAGCTCTAGATCTTCTCTGACTTATTTTGTGGGACAATTCAGCTGTCACAATAATAGATAACTCTTCTATACCACACTTAAAATCAGCTACTCCTCATTTTACTCTTCTCTAAATTGCTATCCTGTGTTTATACAAAACCACACAAATGTATATTTACACACTCAAATCCAACACATAGAATATGTCTACACCCATATATATATGTATACACACACACACACACACACACATACATATATTTTATTTTTTTTTACTACAATGAAACAATAAGCTTTTCTTGTTCATGGGGTAGTCATTTATATTTTTACTATCAACCATATTGGAGCCCTAAAGCCCTTCAAATACTTTTCAATAATAAGAATTCAATTAAGCTTTGTTTTGTTGATTGAATATCAAATTTTTTCACAATCTTTTTTCTCCTTGAAACTTGAAATTTGGTGTTTCTTCATGTAAATGTCTATCAGGTCTTCTGTAAAATAATACTATATATTTAAATTGGAGTTTCCAGAAAAAAGAAATTTAAAAAGTTCACAGATATTTGTTATGGGTACTTTTACAAGATATTTAGGTGTCAAGGATGTAAATATCAAATTCTTGAACTCGAAGAGTTTGTAATGGTTACAAAATGGAAAACTTTTTTTTCAAAGTGGCAAAGTCAAATTAATAGCACATAGAAGAGTTGAAGGGAGTTAGTAGGTATTTATGGGCTAAAATTATTGAAGGATGCTATCGGAAAAAAAACCTCATGACGGGTAAAATTCTCTGAGCAAAAGTGTAGGGCAAAGAAACCAGTTGAGGTTTTAAGAAGCAATTTGAGAGGATTCATCTAGGTAGAACGGATGTTTCATATGAAGTTTTAGGAAAAATGGTATTGAAAAATTAGCCTTTGGCGGTGTTTTCTGTATCGTTCCAATTTTAGTATATGTGCTGCCGAAGCGAGCACCTTTGGTGGTGTTTTGACAAGATTTGAATATTGTCTCCAAATATAAAGGTTTAAGTTGATATTTAAAACATATTTAAACTTTATATTTATATTATATATTTATATTTATATATATAATATATAATATATATTTTATATATATAATATATATTTTATATATTTAAATTTATATTTAAACTTATATTTAAACTTTAAATTATCCACAAAAATAGAAATACGCCAACAAATTTGACAATCTGGAAGAAATGGATGCATTCTAGAGACATATAAACTACCACAACTGAACCAGGAAGAAATAGAAAGCCTGAACAGACCCATAACCAGTAAGGAGATTGAAACAGTCATCAAAAATCTCCAAACAAACAAAAGCCCAGGGCCAGACGGCTTCCCGGGGGAATTCTACCAAACATTTAAAGAAGAACTAATTCCTATTCTCCTGAAACTGTTCCAAAAAATAGAAATGGAAGGAAAACTTCCAAACTCATTTTATGAGGCCAGCATCACCTTGATCCCAAAACCAGACAAGGATCCCATCAAAAAAGAGAACTATAGACCAATATCCTTGATGAACAAAGATGCAAAAATTCTCGCCAAAATACTAGCCAATTGGATTCAACAGTACATTAAAAGGATTATTCACCACGACCAAGTGGGATTTATTCCAGGGCTGCAACGTTGGTTCAACATCCGCAAATCAATCAACGTGATACAACACATTAATAAAAGAAAGAACAAGAACCATATGATACTCTCCATAGATGCTGAAAAATTATTTGATAAAGTACAGCATCCCTTCCTGATCAAAACTCTTCAAAGTGTAGGGATAGAGGGCACATACCTCAATATTATCAAAGCCATCTATGAAAAACCCACTGCAAATATCATTCTCAATGGAGAAAAACTGAAAGCTTTTCCGCTAAGGTCGGGAACACGGCAGGGATGTCCGTTATCACCACTGCTATTCAACATAGTACTAGAAGTCCTAGCTTCAGCAATCAGACAACAAAAGGAAATTAAAGGCATCCAAATCGGCAAAGAAGAAGTCAAACTATCACTCTTCGCAGATGATATGATACTATATGTGGAAAACCCAAAAGACTCCACTCCAAAACTGCTAGAACTTGTACAGGAATTCAGTAAAGTGTCAGGATATAAAATCAATGCCCAGAAATCAGTTGCATTTCTCTACACCAACAACAAGACAGAAGAAAGAGAAATTAAGGAGTCCATCCCATTTACAATTGCACCCAAAACTATAAGATACCTAGGAATAAATCTAACCAAAGAGACTAAGAATCTATACACAGAAAACTATAAAGTACTCATGAAAGAAATTGAGGAAGACACAAAGAAATGGAAAAATGTTCCATGCTCCTGGATTGGAAGAATAAATATTGTGAAAATGTCTATGCTACCTAAAGCAATCTACACATTTAATGCAATTCCTATCAAAGTACCATCCATTTTTTTCAAAGAAATGGAACAAATAATCCTAAAATTTATATGGAACCAGAAAAGACCTTGAATAGCCAAAGCAATATTGAAAAAGAAAGCCAAAGTTGGTGGCATCACAATTCCAGACTTCAAGCTCTATTACAAAGCTGTCATCATCAAGACAGCATGGTACTGGCACAAAAACAGACACATAGATCAATGGAACAGAATAGAGAGCCCAGAAATAGACCCTCAACTCTATGGTCAACTAATCTTCGACAAAGCAGGAAAGAATATCCAATGGAAAAAAGACAGCCTCTTCAACAAATGGTGTTGGGAAAATTGGACAGCCACATGCAGAAAAATGAAATTGGATCATTTCCTTATACCACACACGAAAATAGACTCAAAATGGATGAAGGACCTCAATGTGAGAAAGGAATCCATCAAAATCCTTGAGGAGAACACAGGCAGCAACCTCTTCGACCTCAGCCGCAGCAACATCTTCCTAGGAATATCGCCAAAGGCAAGGGAAGCAAGGGCAAAAATGAACTATTGGGATTTTACCAAGATCAAAAGCTTTTGCACAACAAAGGAAACAGTTAACAAAACCAAAAGACAACTGACAGAATGGGAGAAGATATTTGCAAATGACATATCGGATAAAGGGCTAGTGTCCAAAATCTATAAAGAACTTAGCAAACTCAACACGCAAAGAACAAATAATCCAATCAAGAAATGGGCAGAGGACATGAACAGACATTTCTGCAAAGAAGACATCCAGATGGCCAACAGACACATGAAAAAGTGCTCCACATCACTCGGCATCAGGGAAATACAAATCAAAACCACAATGAGATACCACCTCACACCAGTCAGAATGGCTAAAATTAACAAGTCAGGAAATGACAGATGCTGGCGAGGATGCGGAGAAAGGGGAACCCTCCTACACTGTTGGTGGGAATGCAAGCTGGTGCAACCACTCTGGAAAACAGCATGGAGGTTCCTCAAAATGTTGAAAATAGAACTACCCTATGACCCAGCAATTGTACTACTGGGTATTTACCTTAGATACGAACGTAGTGATCCGAAGGGGCATGTGCACCCTAATGTTTATAGCAGCAATGTCTACAATAGCCAAACTATGGAAAGAACCTAAATGTCCATCAACAGACGAATGGATAAAGAAGATGTGGTATATATACACAATGGAATACTATGCAGCCATCAAAAGAAATGAAATCTTGCCGTTTGCGACGACGTGGATGGAACTAGAGGGTATCATGCTTAGCGAAATAAGTCAATCGGAGAAAGACAACTATCATATGATCTCCCTGATATGAGGGAGAGGAGATGCAACATGGTGGGTTAAGGGGGTAGGAGAAGAGTAAATGAAACAAGATGGGATTGGGAGGGAGACAAACCATAAGTGACTCTTAATCTCACAAAACAAACTGAGGGTTGATGGGGGGAGGGGGCGTGGGGTTATGGACATTCGGGAGGGTATGTGCTATGGTGAGTGCTGTGAAGTGTGTAAATCTGGCGATTCACAGACCTGTACCCCTGGGGATAAAAATATATTATATGTTTATAAAAAATAAAATTTAATAAAGTCCCCTAAAAACAAAACAAAACAAAACAAAACAAAAAACACCTTTGTGCTCTCAAAGTAAGAATATTCATTGAGATTTTCCCCCAAAATCATTACATTAACTTAATGAATCACAGAGAAAAAAAATTGAGAAAATATTGTGTTTAATGAAAATCCAGTCTAAGACAAAGTGAGGGAGACATAATTTGCCAATGATTAGAAACGTCAGTCTATGAGAAAAGGAGAGAGAGAGAGAGAGAAACTAAGAAACAGACTGAACTGTAGAGAACAGGGTGGGGGGGGGGGGGGGGGGAGGTTGCTGGCAGGATGGGAAAAACAGGTGATGGGGATTAAGGAGTCTATCTGTTATGGTGAGTGCTGAGTGTTATATGGAAGTATGGGATCACTATATTGTACACCTGAACTAATATTACACTGTATGTTAACTAACTGGAATTAAAATGAAACCAAAAAAATACAGTTATCATGACAAAAAAAAATCTTATGTGAAATAGGATCCTAAGTACTAAGATTTTCATATAAACTATGTGTAAATGTTAGCTTTGAAGTTAGGAAAATAATTATGCTTTTCTAAAACTGGTTTTGAGAGATTAAAATTTCAAAGGAAAATTTATTCGTGTATCTTTGAAATTATTCTTAATAAGAAAGGTTTGGCTTACTGGTACTGTTTGTTACCATTTACTTCATCTCTGAAGATGAGTTCTGTATATAATGGTTCTTTTTACAATACTAGTATATTCTATTACCTCTTTTTGTAATAAAATCAGTTGGAAATAGGACTATAAATAAATAAATGTTCTGTTGTGTGACAAAGGAATGGTATAGCATCTGCACTTAAAAAAAAATGCTTTTGAATGCTTCAGTACAGACAAAAGGTTGATATCCAGGATCTATAAAGAACTTCTCAAACTCAATACACACAAAACAGATAATTGTATCAAAAAATGGGCAGAAGATATGAACAGACACTTCTCCAATGAAGACATACAAATGGCTACCAGACACATGAAAAAATGTTCATCATCCCTAGCCATCAGGGAGATTGAAATTAAAACCACATTGAGATACCACCTTACACCAGTTAGAATGGCCAAAATTAGCAAGACAGGGAACAACATGTGTTGGAGGGGATGTGGAGAAAGGGGAGCCCTCTTACACTGTTGGTGGGAATGCAAGTTGGTGCAGCCACTTTGGAAAACAGTGTGGAGATTCCTCAAGAAATTAAAAATAGAGCTTCCCAATGATCCTGCAATTGCACTACTGGGTATTTACCTCAAAGATACAGATGTAGTGAAAAGAAGGGCCATCTGTACCCCAATGTTCATAGCAGCAATGGCCACGGTTGCCAAACTGTGGAAAGAACCAAGATGCCCTTCAACAGACGAATGGATAAGGAAGATGTGGTCCATATACACTATGGAGTATTATGCCTCCATCAGAAAGGATGAATACCCAACTTTTCTAGCAACATGGCCGGAACTGGAAGAGATTATGCTGAGTGAAATAAGTCAAGCAGAGAGAGTCAATTATCATGTGGTTTCACTTATTTGTGGAGCATAACAAATAACATGGAGGACATAGGGAGATGGAGAGGAGATAGGAATTGAGGGAAATTGGAAGGGGAGGTGAACCATGAGAGACTATGGACTCTGAAAAACAATCTGAGGGGTTTGAAGCAGCGGGGGGTAGGAGGTTGGGGGAGCCAGGTGGTGGGTATTAAGGAGGACATGTGTTGCATGGAGGACTGGGTGTGGTGCAAAAACAATGAATTCTGTTATGCTGAAAAGAAATAAAAAAATTGCTTTTGAGAGAACAAAATGACACTGTCATGGGCATAAAGAACAGAATATAGTATCTATGAAATAATGGATAAATGGTCATTTGAGAAGTACTGAATTCTCAAAAAGAATACAGTTTATATGGAACTTTAAATGATTGGAATAGGATTTGTTTCCTTCATATTTTATAGACTTTTAGGGGAAGATACTGAAGAAAAACTAAATTTAGAAAATCACATTGATATCCAGACATATCTTTTCTTTAGTAAATAAGAAAGAGAAATGAAGGAAGGAAGAAAGGAAGCAGAGAAGGGAGGAAGGGAGGAAGGAAATAAGGAATGAAAGAAAGAAGGAAAGAAGGGAGGAAGGGGGAAGGAAGGCAGCCAGGTGGGAGGGAGGGAGAGAGGAAGGGAGGAAGAGAGAAGGAAGGAAGGGAAGAAGGAGAGATGGAAGAAGGAAGGAAAATTGACAGTAACATGGCCTAGTTAGAGTGTTTGTGTATGTTGTTTTTCAAATTCAAAACAATGAAATAGGGCAAACTACACACTAATATTTTTATTTGGTAAAAAATATTTTTCAGTTATTTTTGTTTAAATTTACTTATTAGTTAATGGACAATGACTTAGATAATCTACATGTATGCATTTCAATAAAACAACATTTTTCACTGTGCATTTTATTTCTGGCCAGTATAACTATTTATTTCCTGATTGTTACTGAATGTAACTTTATTATATTGAGGAAGGGGTATACATTGAGGAAGGGTATGTTGAGGAAAAATTATTTGATGCCATTATGAAATATGCTAGTCATACCAGTCTTAGATTTCAAAGGTAAGATATCATTAGAGGAAAACATTATTTGCATTATTGTTTATAATTGCTATCTAACTATTCGTTTTTTTTTTTTTTTTAAGACTTCTTTTATTTATTTGACAGAAAGAGAGGGAAAACAAGCAGGGGGAGTGGGAGAGGGAGAAACAGGCTCCATGCTCCGCTGGATGAGAGGCTCCATCCTGGGACCCTGGGATCATGACCTGAGTTGAAGGCAGACACTTAACTTACTGAGCCACCAAGCTGCCCCTAACTATTCATTTTATCCACTGGCAAATATCTCAAAATTTGCCTTTAGAAGCTGAGGAGTATGAATCATTGGAATCTTGGTCACCTTCTAAAACTGTTGTTCAATGAAATATTTGTTTATCACTAGATAGCCAAACCTCTTATAGTTGACATTTGGTACCTTCCATTGTGAAACAGAGATTTTTTTCCAAAACATATTTTTTGTTTTTAATTGTTCTCAGATACTTTTTTCACCAAAATTATTGAATAAATATAAAATGCTGTGGACTTCTGCATATGTATTACTACACATATGAGGATTTTATTTATTCTTTTAAAAAGCAAACTTTGGTCAAAATGCTCTTTTTGAGTATTCACTCAAAAGTTATCCTTATTTGGGGGGCGCCTGGGTGGCTCAGTGGGTTAAGCCGCTGCCTTCGGCTCAGGTCATGATCTCAGGGTCCTGGGATCGAGTCCCGCATCGGGCTCTCCGCTCAGCGGGGAGCCTGATTCCCTCTCTCTCTCTCTCTCTGCCTGCCTCTCTGTCTACTTGTGATCTCTCTCTGTCAAATAAATAAATAAAATCTTAAAAAAAAAGTTATCCTTATTTGATGGAAACAAAACAATTACAAAGAATAAAAACTTTAGCTTGGTAATGTCTTCATTTTTCTTCATTGAAGCACATAAGCACTATTACTTTACCAAGATCCATCTTATATCTGTCCTATCCTGGCCATTCCCCTTGCTACAGGCTCTAATTTCATCTCTTACATAATCTACCACGATTATTACCACATCATCTAACTCTTCTTATTCTTCAGATTTTCCCACATCATCCAACTTGAACCAAGACATGTATTTCTAAAATTTCACCTTTTTTCAAAGTACTTCCCTGAACAAAAATTAGAGGATGATTTTCCATAAACAGCAAATTTTCCAACCCCAAATCCTAACCCAACCTTTTTCCTACCATTTTATAACATTTTCCCAGCTTTATTGAAATATAATTGGCATATAATAATGTGTAAGTTTGAGGTGAACAACATGCTGATCTAATACACCACGTAAGGTGCAACAATACCACAATAGGGTTCGTTAACACTTACATCACCACATATAATTACCTTGAGTGTGTGTGTGTGCTGGGGGTGTGGGGTGAGAACATTTAAGACCTACTCTCTTAGAAACGTCTAAGTATACAGTACTGTAACTGCGTCCATGGTGTATATTAGATCCCCAGAACTTATTCATCTTATAACTGGAACTTTATGGCCTCTAGCCAACATCTCCCCATTTTCTCTAGCCAGAAGCTCCTGATAACCACCGTTTTACTCTCTGATCTATGATTCTACATACAGATGAGATCATTATTTGTCTTTTGCTGCTCGGAGTACTCCCTTCTTGTATGGGAACCTGTTTACACATTTAACATTAAACACATTTAATAGTGTTTGTATCAGCTTTGCCCCTTGCTCGTGGAGGCTACACAGAGCCTAGTCTTGTCTCAGACCATTAGCTAAAGTCCTCCTGGTCTCTCCTCCTCCCTTTGATGTTTTATTGAGTCTTTCACATCCTTCTTACTCAGTGTGTCCCACATTCTATTGAATTCTTCGATGAGTGAAGCTAGCCCATGGAAATCTTAAGCTCTTTTCAACTGCTTTTGAGATAGGGGTCTCTATCTCCATTTCTCTAGACTCACTCTTGTGACTCAATCTCTACCCCACCCCACCTCCTCCCTCCATCCAGCCTAAAATACTCAGAAAACCATGGGCACCTCAGATACACATATTTTGAGATCACAGCTAAAAGGCAGGCTTTCCAAGACCACAAATGGTCATTTATATCTTTCCCTTTTATCATATAATTTTTCCAAAGCAGAGTGAAGTAACTTTCATATTCCATATATTCAATATAATTTATCATTTGACTGAATCTTCATGTCTCTTGTAATTCTTTCCTTGTGTAACCCATAATGTAGAGTCTTCCATTCTATAAATAACTATAAATAACTCCTCTATTTTCTATAAATAAACATTTAGATCTTCCCATTTTAGCTCTGACTAACAAGAGCCTGGAACTTGTCACTCTAATCCTTACAACAAGAGATGGCTGGCCATACCAGAAAGCAATGACTTTTCTAGACTCTAACAGAGAACTGAGTTTGCAGGACAAACCACCCCTAAAAATCCAGAGTGATGAGAGAATCCAGAGTTATAGCTGAGATCTGCTTACCAAGAGAAGTAATAAACTGGTATAAATACTTAAACCGTGATTGTGATAAATGGCTGGAGGTTAAGTATGGGCTGTGTAAAAGTGAGAAATTCCTAGGGGCTTCAGTCTCAGAGGGACCCACACTTTTATGGACTTTATCTATAGTAATTCCAATGAACATTTGAGAAAGATACACTTTTTTCTCTGACTGGGGGAGAAGAAGAAGACTAATCCTTGTGAAATACATCCAGAGCCTTCCCCTTAAATGTAGATGTCTAGACCAAGGGTAAGGGACTACTAGAGCCCTGGGGGAAGTGGATTTCTCTTACCCAACAACTTCTGGATTTCCTGCCTCACAAGAGGTAGGGCTGAGAAGTTAAGCTTTTGTTAAATTTCTGTCTTCCAAATCTCATGCAAAATATTCCTTTCAAACCTAGGACTAACCTAGAACTATACAGGAAGGACATTTTTTTTTTAAAGATTTTATTTATTTATTTGACAGACAGAGATCACAAGTAGGCAGAGAGGCAGGCAGAGAGAGAGGAAGAAGCAGGCTCCCTGTTAAGCAGAGAGCCTGATGCAGGACTCCATCCCAGGACCCTGGGATCATGACCTAAGCCCAAGACAAAGGCTTTAACCCACTGAGCCACCCAGGCACCCCAGAAAGGGCACTTCTTAAAAACTCAACTTACCTAGATTGTTAGAATACCATCTGACAGAAGAAGCATGTTTCATTAGGAAAGGCAGTGTTGAAGGATTGAATTACATCCACTAAAAAGAAACCTTGAAGTCTTAACCTTGGGTGCCTGTATATGGGAATTAATTTGGAAATAGGGTCTTTATAGACATAATGCAGTTAACATGAGGTCATAATGGATTAGGATTAGAATCAGGAATTCGGGTTAGAATTCAGTGTGTGGTGTTCTTATAAGAGGACAGAGATGTACACAAACACACACACGAGGATGAAAGGCATGTGATGATCTAGGCAGAGATCAAGTGATGTAGCAGCAAGATGAGAAATGCTAAGAACTGACAGCAGCATGAGATGCTGGGCAGAGGCAAGGGATGGTCCTCCCTTAGAGCCTTCTTAGGAAGCATGGCACTGCCAGTATCTTGGTTTTGGACCTCTAACCTCTAGAACTGTGAAAACATAAATTTCTCTTGTCTTAAGACACCCAATTTGTGTTAACTTTTTATAGCAGTCCTAAGAAACTAATACAAGAAGTATTACTTATATTGTGACTTCGATACCCTCCTATAGAGTTTGTCTTTATAAATTAAAGAGATTGAAATGTGATCACAGAGAAAATACAAACAAAAAAGACTGGTAAATATTTTCTGCTTTTTTTTCTGAATAAGCTGTCTTTAATTTTTGGATTAATTTGGATTAATTCAATCATTGATGATTATTTAATACTCAGTACCCTGGTTTTTTAAAAGTCAAAGAGAAAAAGAGACAGAAAATATAATAGTTAAAATAGACAGAAATCGAGTTTAAGGAAACATGAAGAAGATATCTGGCAATGACAAAAATTTTAGAAAAATGCCAGAAATGGTCTATGTATTGCAAGGGAGCTTAATAATTATATTTTAACTGTAGAAATATGTGTAATTTTAAATTCTGATGAAAGGAAAATGAACACTGAAATATTTTCAAGGGAAAAAATAAAGCATTCCATGCATTTTTGAAGCTACCCTTTATAAGAAAGGTTTGGCTTAATTGTACTGTTTTTCACCAAAGATGGGTTTTTGAAGAGAATGAAGCTCGTGTGTTGTGGTTTACCACACCCACACTGAGGGAGTATAAAAGTCCAGGCACAGGTGGTGATAGTCATTCTCTGGAAAGTCACCTTCAACCTTAAATCAAATCCTCAAGCCCTGACACAATGAGCTTCTACTACGGCAACTACTATGGCGGCCTTGGCTATGGTCTTGGTGGCTTTGGTGGCCTGGGCTATGGTTATGGTTCCAACTATGGCCTTGGTGGCTACGGTTATGGCTGTGGCTACTTTTGTCCCTGTTTCTATGGAAGATACTGGTCCTCTGGATTTTACTGAAAACACTGTTCATCTGCAATGATGGATTTCCCTGATCCAGAATTCGTCAGCCAGGCTGACTATCTTCGCTCCTGTTGTGTTATTGACATGAAGCTTCCTTCTTTATCTCTTCTGGGATAATGCTGAGCATATTTTCCAATACACTTTGTAAACTTTCTAAATTTTGTTTCCTTCGTGTTTGTCCATCAGGGTGCACTTGTTATTCATAATTTCAGCATATTCGAGCAATCTATTTCTTTGAAACTTATCTTCCCTATTCAGTTACTTCCTCTCTTACTTCCTGATCTTATTAACTGTTACCCTGTAACTCCTATGTGTGTCTCATCTGATAATTTGCTCAGATATTGCTCCCTTTTTGATTCAATATCCTGTAGAATCATATATTTGGTTACAATCTTATTCTTATGAATATAAGAATACTTCTTTTACAAAGTTATTAGCTTAATGTAATAAGTACTTTGACCTCAGCATATCAGGGAAAATATTTTTGAGTACATTGGCTCTTTAAAAATTTATTTTCAGCAGCTTTGTAAGGAAGAGCTGTGCATGCCTTTTTTGCTCAAACTTTGTTCAGGGCTCCCCTCTACCAGGTGTTTCCTTGGAAACCAATGACGGGGTGCACATTGTTTGACTCTTCCCCATCCAAACCCCGTGTCCCCAAACATTCAAACTGCCTACACCATTAGCCTTTGTTTTTAAAGGAAACAGAGAACCTGAGAAACTTTCCTGTGTTCAGATTTATTTTATTATTTTAACATTGTGATATGTAACTATTTAACTTTTGGGGTTTTACCCTACTTCTATTCGTAACTTGTAAAAAAAAAAAAAAGAAGCTTGAATCAATGTTTCTGTCATTTTTCTAACTCATGTTGAAAACTGGCATTTTCCCCCTCATTTTAGTCATGAGAGGGATTTTATTGCAGGTGTTTTCTTTATAGTCTTTCCTCAAACCTGAGACTGGCTATTCATTTTTATATCATATTTTAGTGACTTCAGTTCCATAATCTTCATCTTTTATTTATTTATTTTTAATAGAGAGGCAGAGAGAGAAAGAGAGAAATAGAGAATGAGCAGGGGTTGGGAGGGGGGCGAGGGAGAATCCTAAGCAGGTTCCACACCCAGCAGAGAGCCCAGCTTGATTTCACAACCCTGAGATCATGACCTTAGCTGAAATCAAGAGTCGGACGCTTAAACAATGAGCTGCTTAGGCGCCCCTTCATCTTTTAATTAAACATGATGCAATTACAAATATAACTCTCATTTAAGTAGGTAAGTTACACAAGTCTTCATGGATCTCCAGTGATTCTCATTAGTACTTCTGTAACGTGTTCACACGCTGTTTGTGTTGACATTTTTGATGACTTAGTGAAACTGAAGAATGATTTGGATGATGTGTTTCACTGGTTCAAGTTTGAAACAGGACTCTTCAAGGCAAACCATAAAACAGAGTCTTAATGAAGAATAAACGGAGGGCTGCTGGAGGGAGGTGAGTGGGCAATGGGCTAGATGGGTGATGGGTATCAAGGAAGGCACTTGTTGTGATGAGCACTGGGTGTGGTATGTAAGTGTGGAATCACTAAATTGTGCACCTGAAACTAATATTACACTGTGTGTTAACTAGACTTCAGATAAAAATTTGACAAAAAAAAAAAGGTAAAGAAAGAGGACTCTTCAAATTGATCATCAGCAGTTTTTTTACACAGTTGCTAAATCCAGCCTGACAGAAAACTTTAAATAATGAGTCTTAAATCCCATGGAATACAAAATAATTAAAAATCATACACCTAATACTTCTTTAAAGAAAGAATGTTTTCACCTACCAGATCTACTGGAATATTTATGGATCCAAAAAAGCAGCACATCTCAATATGATGCAGCAGTAAGCTAAACATGTGAGGCTACACTTGAAACAATTAACCTTGAATTGATTTTTTAAAGATTTTATTTATTTATTCAAGAGAAAGAGAGACAGAGATAGTGACAGAGATAGTGAGAGAGAGCATGAACAGGAATGGGAGGGAGAAGCAGGGTCCCTGCTGAATAGGGAGCCAGATGTGGGACTCCATCCAGGGTCTCGAGATGATGACCTGAGCTGAAGGCAGACACTTAACCAATTGAGCCACACAGGCTCCCCGTTTTGATTTTTTTTTTTTTACATGAACAAATGATTTATAGAATATGTTTCTATTGTACTTTCTGTATTTAAAGATTTTTTCATACCATGATTTCAAAGTCAATTAAGAGTTTTATTTTATAAGATGGTCTATAGGACGTAAAGAATGTGGGGAGATACACTGAATGGAATTGTATTTCATGTGCACCTTGCTAAAATGTTATTTTAAATAAGTTGGAGCTGGGGTCCTGGGTGTCTCAGGTGATTAAGCGTCTACCTTCAGCTCAAGTCTTGATCTCTGGTTCCTGGGATGGAGACCCACATCAGGCTCCCTGCTCAGTGGGGAGTCTGCTTCTCCTTTCTCCTCTGCCTCTCCCCTGGCTTATGCTCTTTCTCTATATCTCTCTATCTCAAATGAATAAATAAAATCTTAAAAATAATAAGTTAGAGAAAGGGTATAGCCAACAAAGAGAGAGGCATATGCACTGTCATGAGGAAGAAGAAAATATTACCCAGAGAATAAAGAAGGAACTGGAGATTTAGGGTCAATGTTGGGTTATTTAGAGTTAACACAGCACAGGGACATCCTTAAATAGTAAGTAACATGATTTTTATTTCATATTGTCACAAGTTTAAAAACAGTAGTGGCATAGAAAAAAAATGAGTTTAACAGAAAAATCATTGAAAGCCAGAGAAAATGCCAGAATCTTGGCACTTGGCAAGAAAGTCCCAACTCAAATATGGTGTCCACAAGTGGGGTTTAGCATAGAAAGCACAGGAGATAAATTTTTAAGGAGATAAAAATAAAAATTTTAAATATTTAAGGAGATAAATTTCAAAAAATGCCACGCAGACTGATTATCTGAATGATGATAAGGAACAGAAATGTGAGTGGAGTCCACATTCCCAGAGTCAGGGGCCTGAATGAAACTACTGCCCTCGATTATAGAAACAGAGAAATAGATAAATATGTGACTGCAAGAAAAGAAAGTTTCATCTCACACTATTTGCCTCTACACTGTCACTTGATTTCCAAGTGAAAATGTCTTATTGAAAGAATATTATAATTATACTTTTATGTAATTTCTACTCATATATTAATTATAATTGCCAAGAAACACCTCAAAATTACTCCCTGGCCAGCAGATAACTATATCTTGAATTCTGAGTAAAAGAACCAAAATGACCTTCCAGTGTAGGTTTTGGAAGCGAATAATTTATTTTTATAAGGTTTTTTAAAAATTATTATAATTAAGTTGCCCAGGGGCACCTGGGTGGCTCAGCTGGCCAAGCCTTTGGCTCTTGGTTTAGGCTCAGGTCATGATCTCGGGATCCTGGGATCGGAGCCCAGCATGAGGCCCTGCACACAGCAGGGAGTCTGCTTGAGATTCTCTCTCCCTCTGTTCCTCCCCTCCCACCACCGCACACACACACAGGCGTGTGCTTGTGATTGTGCTCTCTCTCCCTCTCTCATAAATAATAAATAAATAAATAAATAAATAAATATCTATGGTTAAGGTGCCTGGATGAGTTCTTATTCCTGAATGTTTACAAACATATTTCCTTTCCAACTGATTGATGACTGACTAGAAATCCAAAGAAATGAATTTCATCACAATTATTTAAAATTTATGCATTTTAAACAAACATACTGAGCAATCTTAGAGCCTGATATAATTACATATATATTTAATAAAGCTAATCTGAAGAGGTATAAAACAATACATTTAAACATGAAGAAAAATAATATAACTATGGCTTATAAGGTTTATGCTTATCTGTAAATATCTGCACACACGTTATTGATTTTTAACAAGATATGTTAGGGTCATCTTTCCCAGTCCATTTTTCTTATTTTGTTCCATAAGAGGTTATTGCAAGAGCTTCTCAAGTGGTCCTCCTGCTTTCAAGGATTCATCATACAATCCACATTGCAGAGAAAATATATCTTCCTAAAACATCAGTACTTTGCTGCCGTTGCCCTAAACAAAACTATAGCATATAATGTATGGTCCACCTTGGTCTTAACGTTAATATGCTTCCCAACCATCAATTATTCTTTAAACTCTGTGCATGAGCCACACAGTGTTTTGCTCACTGAGGACTTACCTTGCTTACTTCCGTCTTGGGTCATGAGCTAAAACTGTTTTTTTTTTTGCTGAAACCTCCTCCTCTCTTCTTAATTTAAAGAATTCTTATATATTCTTCTTGATGCAACTCATTTTATACTTCTCAGAATTATTTATAAGACACGGCAGCACTATAATAGTTAATTCCTCTGATTCAGTCTTGAAATCAGTGTAACTACTATCATTTTAACTCTTCCATACACTCCTTTATGTTGTTCATAAGAAAAAAATCATGTGTATGTATTCATGAACACACACCAAATACACACACGTGTGTACAACATGAATAGATGTGTGCATAAACTCCTCTGTGAGTACAATGAAATTGTAGAATTTAAAGTACATGGAGTGATTATTTATATATTTATCATCTATCATTTCTCTGCCCAAAGGCTTAGCATAGTTTTTTTTCCTCATAATAAGATATAAGTAGAAACTTTTAATTGTGATTCTATTGTGCAATTTGAAATATGAAGCAACCCTTTGTATAAATAACTCTTCAAAAAAGCATATACAAATTTAAATTGGCATTTCAAATAAAACAAATTTAAAAAATCAACAAATACGTTTTTACAAATCATCACATTAGGCATCAGTTCCATGACCCCAAAGTGTTTTAAAACTAGTCTTAGTAACCAGTTAAAAAATGAAAAACACATTTTGCAAGAGGCAGTGTCAATATGGAAGATTAGTAGTGTGTTAGTATGCATTAGTAAACTCGAAGTGTTGAAGGAAGCTAGAAGGAGAGGGGAGGAGGTTACTTTGGAATGAGAAAGAATGTTTGAGTTAAAGCCCCAAGTGAGAAAGGCATTTGACGTTTTAAGAAATGATTCAAGAGGCTCACTTAGGTAGAACGGAGGTTTAATACAAGTTGCAGCAGGAAAAAACTTGAGAGAGAAGGCTTGATTTATTTTATGACAAAAGAATTACGAATATTATCTTTACAAGTATGAAAGTGCTGAATTTATTATACAAACATGCAAACAAGAAAGTAAAAGCACATACTTGTTCCTATTTCCTTTCTGAAAAATAAGACTTTACAATCATTATGACTGTTCAATAAATTTACCCTAGTTTATTTAATTGTAAATATGAAGGAGAAATCATCTTTGAAGAGAATCCTATCTGAGGCAAAATGGACATATCATTGACAAATATCAAAATCTCAAGTTCTCTAAAGTAAGGAAGCCTGATTATTACTTTTTAAAAAAATATTTTATTTATTTGACAGAGAAAGATACCATGAGAGAGAACACAAGCAGGGGGAATGGGAGAGAGAGAAGCAGTTTTCCCACCAATGCAGGGCTCTATCCCAGGGCCCTGGGATCATGACCCTAGCTGAAGGCAGATGCCTAATGACTGAGCTACCCAGGTGCCCAAGAAGCCTGATTATTATGATGTAGATATAGAAATATATGAAAACATAGGCTTTGAAGACATGAAAATAACTATTCAATACAAAGGCTGGTTCGGAGGAATGAAAATTAAACTAAAAGAAAAATTTATGCATGCATTTTTGGGATTACCTTAATAGGAAAAGTATGGCATAATAGTACTGTGTTGTGGTTTACCACACCCAGAATGAAGGAGTTTAAAAGTCCAGGCACAGTTGGTGTTATTCATTCTCAAGAAACTCACTTCAACTTCAAACCAAATCCTCAAGCCCTGACACCATGAGCTACTACTATGGCAACTACTATGGTGGCCTTGGCTATGGCCTTGGTGGTTTTGGTGGTCTGAGCTGTGGTTATGGTTCCATCTGTGGCCTTGGAGGCCATAAGGCTGTGGTTACTTTTGTCCCACTTTCTATAAGACATATTGGTCTTCTGGATTTTTCTAATACTTTTTATTACCCACTTATCACTTTTTAATAATTTTTAATGAATTAGTCATTTTTTTCCTTCAAAATCAGCAGTGAAATTTTTGAGAGAACAATGAAGACTGATATCTTGAGTGGGTGGAGACATATGTTCCTGAATGGAACCTTCATCAGTCAAGTCGGACAATCTCAATCCTATGACATTACTGACATATAACCTCTTTCTGTAACTCATTCTGTGATAGTTTGGGGGCATAGTCTCTAATAAACATTTTCCATAAACATAAAAATCGGTTCATTTATTTTCATTCACTCCAACACAATTTATTTCCAAATTTTTCAGTATCTTAATGTTCATATGCAAATCATCCTGATATCAGAATATTATTTCTAAAGAGTCAGATCTTTTGTGGCAGTACTCTGGGTGAAGCCACAAAATTTACATAAATGACAGGAAATATGTAAAGGTCTTCATTGATCTGGAAATACCATACTTCTCAATCTTTAATCTTTTTTGCAGAAGTTTTCTGTCCTGTCTACATTCACACTTTGCTTAGTATTTCCCCTAAGTATTTGTTAAAACCACTGCATTTAATAGGGTCTCCTTCTCTCTTCTCTGTTAAAGTTTCACAAATTGTGATACAGCCTAATTTAAACCTTCCCTAGAACTGATTTTGCAGGACAAATCAGCCTACTCTAGCTTTGCTTTCTCAAAACAAACAAACAAAAAACCCAAAAAACTTCTCAAAATTTTAACTTCCTCTATTTTTGTACTTCCATTTATTTAGCTTTGCACCTGCACATGCCACACATTTACATGTAGAAATACACACACACACACACACACACACACACACCCCTCTTGTGACTGTAATGAAAGCATCACTTTATCAGGCTGTGAAATGATCATTTCCTTCTTTCTCATCATCTGTCTGAAAGTTTGGCAAATTACCTTTCATATTGGTAGTGTGGATTAAGTTGGTAGTGTGGAAAGAGTTAGAGTAGTTCAGTAGATGACTATGGCCTGAAATCCTTGAAAGAAACTGTAAGGAGAATATATTTCACAGGTGTAGGAAATATAAGACCATTCAGTAGAAAGATGTGAGAATAAGCTTAGAACGTAGATAAAAATTTAAGTTTTAGAGACAATTGGTTGATCTTTCTAATTAGAATAGATGCTTCATGGAAGCTAGTAATGGGAAGTAAATTGGGTTGTGTTGGAACAGGGTTTGAATATAAGCTAAGAGAATTTGGCCAATACAATTTGTAGGAAGTTAAAATGTTTCACGGAATAGGTGAATGAATGAATGGTCAAATATTTGTTGTTTTCTCTAAATAAATTCTGTCTTGTGCTTCAGAATTATATAATTATGCATGACAATTTTATAATTTGTATGCTAGTTCACTGAATTTTAAAAAGAAAGAAAACATGATATCTGGCACAAATTGAACCTTATAGTGGCCAAAGTGAGGAACTATCATTTGACAAACCCAAATTTTCAACCAATGCCAGGAAGCAGCTGCCTGATGCAAAGGATTATGATTGTAACATTTAAATATAGAAATCTGTATAGTCATTAGCTTTAAACTTAAAGCTTATTTTTCCATATAAAGACTGATTCTCTAATTTTTAAACATGGCAAATTCAGATGAAAACTTGTCTTCAGGGATGTTTGGAACTATCCTTAAATAATAAAGATATGGCCTAATGGTTTTGTTTTTTTTTTGTTGTTGTTGTTTGTTTGTTTGTTTGTTTTTACCACAGATTTATTTTCCAAGAGAATGAAGTTCATGGGTTATGGTTTGCCTCTTCTTTCACTGCAAATGTAAAAATGTACTAGTTTCTTTGCAATTTTCTTTCCTGGAACATTCGTTTTACTATCAAATTGAATCTTCAATATGTGACAGGTGAATTATTATGGTAACTACCATGGTGTCCTTAGATTCAATCTTAGTGTCCTGTGTATGTCTCTGGTTCCAGCTATGGCTTTGGAGGCTGTGGCTTCTACCTTCTCTCTCTCAATGGAAGATTCTGTGCCTTTAGCCTCTACTTTTTTTGGTAAGACTTGCTGAACTCCTAGGACCTCAGAAATTGCACATGGCCATGGGTTGACTCAACGTTTCTGTTCTTCTGCATGATAAGTATCGTATTGTATTTATTTTCTTTGTCTTGTAGCTAGTTATTTGGGATGCAGGGTCAAAGAGAAATAGGGCTGGACAGTGGTTAAAGACTTTACTCAGTACTACTGCAGTAGGGAAAAGAGACTTCACAAAACTGAACTCAATTTTGTTCTGTGCAGAGGTGACTGGGTGGTGCAGAGGGAGAATGAGAGAGGGAGTAGGGACGGTGAATGAGTGGGGGCTGGAATAGAGTCAGAGTTGTGGAAAATTACCAAAGAGCAGGAAGGGGTGGTTAGGTAATGGGATTAGGCCATCTGGGTTTGCTCATTAGGGCTTTTCCGAAGGAGAAACAAACTTTTCATATTTCAGGACAGAAGGTAATTTTGCAAACTGGAGCAAGACACCCATTGAAGCTAAGCCCTTACCCTCCCACAGGGACTGGAGGCAATGCAGAACTTTGGGAGTTTGCATTTAGAAGAAATGGCGCCCAGATCTTGAAGACAGTCCTGGGTTATAGAAGGTATACCTCAAAGGGGCAGAGGAGGGATTTACAGTTGCAATTTCTTTAAGTAAATGCTTCTAAGAAAAGTAAGGTTAGAGCCCCAGAGTCAGGTTTGGGCTGGAACATACAGTAAATTTTCCTGGCATTTTGAGCCTCCTCAGGCAGTCATTTAAGGGGCAGGGCTGAGAGCTGTGGTTTTGGCAGCCAAGGCTGAGGCCTGTTTGCAAGAGAGCTCAGAGGAGCCTCAATAGAGTTTGGTCAAGGAAAGAATCTGTCACAAGCAAGTCTAATGATGAAGAATGTGTGCTCTCGAATGAGTGCCAGTGCAGAGACTGTCTTAGCAGGAACTTAAGCCTCAGCCATCTTCACCGATTGCGTTGTCAGGAAACTGCTCTGCTATGCCCACGTTGTCAAAAGGCTCTTAAACACAGGTCTCCAATGAATAGCTTCAGCTCAGTAATAAATAAAAGTCCTTAGTTTACAAAGCAAAAAAAAAAAAAAGTTTTATTTTTATTCATTCTTCTAGGTGAAGTTCTTACAGATACTGGGTTTTGGATATAATACCATTTTAAAACATTTTTATCAGTTTTATTTTCCTGCATTATATCATTATTTATCACTGTTCTATGAACGTGCTAAGTCTAAAGAATTAAGGTTAAAATACACTGGGAAAAATATATTCTTATCTCACATGCCTATTCCTTGAATGCCTCAGTACTTTTTCCTAACTTCATTTTTTTCCCCTTAAATACATTTTCTTTTTTCCAGTGTCTACTGATCTTTTATATATCTCAAAACATAGGTCAATTTCTGATTCCTCAATGGCCTCTATTTTCTTTGTTATAAGTAACACCCTCCTCTAGACTTGGGTATATTTTTATTTATACTTCTGTCATTAAATATACACATGCTGCCATCTATTAAAATAAATTTTATTCTGTACTTATCTCCCCATTCAGAATGAAATGTGTTGAGACTGGATCATCTGTCAGTCATTTTTGTACTCTGTTCAATTTAGTAAACATATTACTTATTTCTACAACATTCTAGAGACAATAGTAACCACTGGAACTATGAAGATGAACAACCTAAAATCCATTTCTTTTTTTCTTTCTTTCTTTTTTTTTTTTTATTAACATATAATGTATTATTTGCCCCAGGGGTACAGGTCTGTGAATCATCAGGCTTACACACTAAAATCCATTTCTTCAAGGAGGATTAAATATTATGTCATTTTTGAGGAGAGAAAATACATAGCAGAACTATCAGTTTCAGCATAATAATTTTTAAACTCAACTTTGGGTAAAAACTTTTCACAGGAGATGTGGGGCCTCGGTTAAGTATTGAATGATGTATTTTATCCTTGGCAAATAAGAAGTTGAAAAAAACGAGATATGCTTATAGGTATGGGAAATGATGTCCAGGCATGAACAATGAAAATTACAGTATAAAGTTTTACTCTTCTAAGGAGTCAGATGACCCTCAAGTGAGCTTATTAGAAAATGTCTTTAGCACAATTAAAGGTGATATATAGGACTTCTTGTTTCAGCCCTGGCATGTAAAAAGCTTGGAAATCTTCACTATGGTCCTTACAGCAAGAAGTTTGGCCAAAACAAAAATCAATACATTATTTTGGATATGTCAGAGAACTAAGGTCACTAGGCAGACTCCCATCCCCAAACTAGAAAGACCCATACATTGAAAAATACAGAGCTTCAAAGATGTGCTTATATGGAGATGGAGCTGCTTGAGTCATAAACTGGTAGGAATATTCAATGTTCTTTTTTTTTTTCCTCCCCTAAGTTTTTAAAGGCTACATACAGGCAAGCATAGGAATGAGAAACTACCAGGGAAACAATGTGAGGCTGTTCCCATACTTCAGTGGTCAGATTTTCCCTGTGAACAACCAAGAAATATGTCCTCTTGATTCTGGAAGTAAGAGGGGAAGAGTAACTACTGTGAGATATGTCCAGAGTCTTTTGGATAAAAGACCCAATCTCTAAGAGAAAACACAACGCTCCCCTACCCAAAAAACAAAAACAAAAACAAAAAACAAACCCCCCAAACCCCCAAAACAAAAACCAAACAAACAAAAACAAAACAACAACAACAACAAACCAAAAAACCACATTCTCAGAGAGTAATTCTGAAACCATACCTGAGCTGAGGAAAGAGAAATTCTCACCGTCCAGCCTCTTCCAATCTTCTTGTTTCACCTAACATGGGAGAGTTGTACTGTCCACAGTAGACAGGGCTCCGAGGAAATCCAAGAAGAATGCTACAACCAAGAGATAGAGGAAAGGTGGAAAAAGCTTGTGAAGAATTAATATAAGGGACCATCACTAACGTGGACTTAGGAAGCTAGAAGGAAAGTCTGATAGGGGAGACTTACCATTCTATGTAAAATATAGCAAGATTTAGAGTTACAGACCCCTAACCAAAGAATCTCAACAGGAATCATCAGTTACATGCCCCAAAGGGAAAGATATACAGTGCATCTTCTACAAGACATCAGCCACCCCCTCTCCAACTCAGTGAATGAAAAACCCTCATCACCCTAGGGGAACTCTTGCTTTTCTCAATGGAAATTTGTTCAAAACAACCCCTCCCAACTGCCCCCTTCTTCTCCATAAAATAATGTTTTTCTCCTTTGTGTGCTGTACTTGCGTATGGTTTTGTCATAGCTTATTTTTCCCAGATAGCAATTCTCTGTTATGCCCAAATAAACCCATTTTCGCTGGTAAAATAACTGGCGGTTTTATTTTAAGGTTAATGAACTGTATAACTGGAGAAAAACTTACGAAGTTCACAGCGCTAAGATCCCCCACCCCAAAAAAAAAAACTTGATATATATTTTTTTAAACCTGATATTTAATAAGAAGATTATAGAATGGTCCCTTTCCTCAGATCTTATCATCAAACCAATAGAGCTTCAACATAATAAATTCAAGTGAATTCAAACAAGAGGGACTGTAAGACACAGACTGACTCTGAGGGGGTGATACATAGAGAAACCAAAGTCCGGAGAAAACAACAAAAACAGAGGATACGAGAGGAATTTGGAGAGTTTGGCATTTCTTGTACAGTAAATATTTTAAAAAGCCAAAACCCTAACCAGTTTAAAGAGAGAAAGCCCAAATTCATAAAATTATGAATGAATAGGGAGAGATCACAACTAACACCAAGGAAGTAGAAACAATCATCAGAAGTTATTACCAACAGTTATATGCCAATAAGCTAAGCAACCTAGATGAAATGGATGCATTCCTGGAAAACTATAAACTCTCAAAATTGAACCAGGAAGAAATCGACAACCTCAGTAGACTGATATCTAGTAATGAGATTGAAGCAGTGATCAAAAACCTCCCAAAAAACAAAAGCCCAGGACCTGATGGATTCCCTGGGGAATTCTACCAAACTTTCAAAGAAGAAATAACACCTATTCTCCTGAAGGTGTTTCAAAACATTGAAGCAGAAGGAAAACTTCCAGACTCTTTCTATGAAGCCAGCATTACCCTGATCCCCAAACCAGGCAAAGACCCTACCAAAAAGGAGAATTTCAGACCAATATCACTGACGAATATGGATGCTAAGATTCTGAACAAGATCCTAGCAAACAGGACCCAACAGCACATTAAAAAGATTATCCACCATGACCAAGTGGGATTCATTCCTGGGCTAAAAGGATGGTTCAACACTCGCAAATCAATCAATGTGATAGAACAAATTAATAAGAAAAGAGAGAAGAACCACATGGTCCTCTCAATTGATGCAGAAAAAGCATTTGACAAAATCCAGCATCCGTTCCTGATTAAAACGCTTCAAAGTATAGGGATAGAGGGAACATTCCTGAACCTCATCAAATCTATCTATGAAAAACCCACAGCAAATATCATCCTCAATGGGAGAAAGCTTGCAGCCTTCCCGTTGAGATCAGGAACACGACAAGGATGCCCACTCTCACCACTCTTGTTCAACATAGCATTAGAAGTCCTAGCAACAGCAATCAGACAACAAAGAGAAATAAAAGGTATCCAAATTGGCAATGAAGAAGTCAAACTCTCTCTCTTCACAGATGACATGATTCTTTATATGGAAAACCCAAAAGACTCCACCCCCAAACTACTAGAACTCATACAGCAATTCAGTAATGTGGCAGGATACAAAGTCAATGTACAGAAATCAGTGGCTTTCTTATACACTAACAATGAAAATACAGAAAGGAAAATTAGAGAATCGATTCCATTTACTATAGCACCAAGAACCATAAGATACCTGGGAATAAACTTAACCAAAGAGGTAAAGGATCTGTACTCGAGGAACTACAGAACACTCATGAAAGAAATTGAAGAAGACACAAAAAGATGGAAGACCATTCCATGCTCTTGGATTGGAAGAATAAACATTGTTAAAATGTCTATACTGCCTAGAGCAATCTATACTTTTAATGCCATTCCAATCAAAATTCCACCGGTATTCTTCAAAGAGCTGGAGCAAATAATCCAAAAATTTGTATGGAACCAGAAGAGACCCCCAATCGCTGAGGAAATGTTGAAAAACAAAAATAAAACTGGGGGCATCACGTTACCTGATTTCAAGCTTTACTACAAAGCTGTGATCACCAAGACAGCATGGTACTGGCATAAAAACAGACACATAGACCAGTGGAACAGTGTAGAGAGCCCAGATATGGACCCTCAACTCTATGGCCAGTTAATCTTCGACAAAACAGGAAAAAATATACAGTGGAAAAAAGACAGTCTCTTCAATAAATGGTGCTGGGAAAATTGGACAGCTATATGTAGAAGAATGAAACTCGACCATTCTCTTACACCGTACACAAAGATAAACTCAAAGTGGATAAAAGACGTCAACATGAGACAGGAATCCATCAGAATCCTAGAGGAGAATATAGGCAGTAACCTCTTCGATAACATAAATCCTTACACTGAAATCCTCTTTCCTTCAATTCAGTTTTTATTAACCAATACATCATGTCCAACTTTCAACAAAAAAATTGCAAGGCATGCCTAAGCCAAGAAAAAGCAGATTCTGAAAGAAGCAATAATCTGAACCAGACTCATAGATGGCATAGATGGAATTAATAGACATGAAATTTAAAATAACAGTGGTTAATATGTGAAGAGCTCTAATGGCGAAAGTAAGTGCCTTACAAAAATGGTTACATTGAGGGAAGCAGAGAGATGGATACCTTAAGACAGGATCTAAAAGAAATGCTAGAAATAGGAAAGGTAGCCTCAGAAATGAGGGGTTCATCAGTGGACTCAGCACAACTCAGGAAGGAATCAATGAGCTTCAAGATAGATCAAAATAAACTTACAAAAATGAAGTGTAAACATGGAAAAAGAAAAACAATAAAACACCCAAGAAACTGTGGGGCAATATTAAAATGTGCATTATACATGTAACTGTAATGTCAAATGAGAAGAGAGAACAAAATAAAAAAAGAGAAATATTTGAAGCAATAATGGCTGAAACTTGCAAATTATTAATATGCCAAATCATAGCTCTAGATTGTTCTAAGAATATCCACCCAAATAAAACAAAACAAATTAAAGCAATCTGTGAAACACCCATACCTAGACATATTACATTCAATAGAGAAAATCTAAGACAGGCAGAAATTTCTTAGGAAAAAAAGATCTTAAATTCTCGAGGAACAATGGTAAGTATTATGTGGATTTCTCATATAAAATTATGCATGCAAGAAGAGGGTAAGATGGAATACTAGTGTATTGTCAGAAAACTCCACAAACCTAGATTTCTACACCAGAAATTAACCTTTGAAGAAGGAGAATAAATACTTTCTTTCTTTCTTCTTCTTTTTTTTTAAATTTTATTTAGTTACTTGATGGGGAGAGAGAGAGAGATCACAAGCTGGCAGAGTATCGGGTAGAGGGAGAGGGAGCAAGCTCCCTGTTGAGCAAGGAGCCTGACATGGGGCTCAATCCTAGGACCCTGGGATCATAATGTGAGCCAAAGGCAGTTGCTTACCCAACTGAGTCAGTAACTAAAGGAACCCATTGCCAGCAACCTGCTCTGTAAAGAAATATTAAAAGAAATTTTTTAAGCATGAAGATGATAAAGAAATTTGGATCTACATAAAGAAAACGTGGGACATTTCCAAAAATAAAGTAAGCATTGCTAAGAGTCACTCAAAACAGTCACAAAGTTATTGAGGAAGTAGGGTTTATGTGGGTCTCCTGCTTCAATTTTCAAAACACCAAGAACTTCCAATTTTTGTCAATTTCAGCTTCACCACCTGTTAAAACACATATTCCTATTTTGGACTGAAATAGATAATGAAACACCCATTAGCTAAATAACCAATCACAGATAGTCAGCTTAAAATCTGCCAGCAGCAATCATAATTCTTAAAATACAAACTTATGTAACCTTGTGGGATTCTTTTGCCTTTATAAGCCTGCACCTTCTGTTTGAAACTTGGAGCACACTTTTGATTTCAGATGACTGTCTCCTGGTGTGCAATCCCTATAGGCCCAAATAAACACTTTCAGTTGCTTTATAGCCTCATTGTCTTCTTGGAGACAGAATGGAATGGAGAAAGAATCAAACAGGGTAAGGTAGAAATCTTTTTTTTTTTTTTTTTTTAAATTTTATTTTTTATAGGTAGAAATCTTTTTTTATCCTTAACTGATCTAAAATGTAACTGTTTACTTAAGGTAATAACAGTAACAATGTATTTAGTAAAATAGCATAGGGATAAGTGAACTGTTGTAAGAGGCAGGAGAACAGAATTTGGAACACTCTGTTACCATAGTACTTGGGAAGTGGTACTGCTATTTGAAAATGAACTTAGATTAGTTTAAATGTGTGCTGTAAACTTTAGGGTAAACACACACACACACACAAAGTATAATTGAAATGCTTTCTAAGAGAGGAGATAAAGTGTAGTCAAATAAAATGCTCATTAATAGCAGAGAAAGAAGAAAAACAAGAGAAGAAACAAAGACCAAAAGTCTATTGATAGAAAGCAGTTACAAACACGGACATTAAATTCAACTATATAAACTATACAAATAAACACTTTTAATGTGAATGATATAAATACATCAGGGAAAAGATAAAGATTGTCATCATGGATTAAAAACAAATAAATAAATAAAAATACCACCTAAGACTCAACTACCATGTTACCTACAAAGAAAAACACACTTTAAGTATCAAGACTCAGAAACAGTATGGTAAAGGGATGGAGAAAATACACCATGCAATCACTAACAGAAAGAAAACTAGGGTTCTTGTTGCAGATAAAAAGGGAAAATGAACAAGAACAAAGAAGACAAAATGATGCTAAACTGTATGCACTTGGCAGAACAATGTAAAGATAACTGAGACAAAACCTGATGAAACTTATGGAAGAAATAGACAAATCCAGGGGTGCCTGGGTGGCTTAGTTGGTTCAGCATTTGCCTCAGATCATGATCTCAGGGTCCCCAGGTCGCGGCCTGCATGGGGCTCCCTGCTCAGCCGTGTGTCTGTTTCCCTCTCCCCTAGCTTGCGTTCTCTCTCTTTCTTTTGTAAATAAATAAAATCTTAAAAAAAAAAAAAGAAATAGACAAATCCTGTCCTGTAGCTGAAGACTTAACATGTTTTGTCAGTAACTGATAGATTAATCAAGCAAAAAAATTAAGAGAGATATAGATGACATGAAGAATATCATATAGATGACATGATCAGTTTGACAGAATTCATATCTATAAAATATTTCATCTAATAAGAGTAGAATACACATTCTTCAAAAGCCTGCTGGAAATATTCATCAAGATAGACCACATTTGGGACCATCAAACACATTTTAACAAATTTAAAAGGAAATAGAAAACACACAAATTATGTTCATAGACCACAATAAAGTTAATTTAGAAATCAATAATGGGGGCGCCTGGGTGGCTCATGCGTGAAAGCCTCTGCCTTCGACTCAGGTCATGATCCCAGACTCCTGGGATAGGGCCCCGCATCGGGCTCTCTGCTGGGCAGGGAAACTGCTTCCCCCTCTCTCTCTCTGCCTGCCTCTCTGCCTGCCTCTCTGCCTACTTGTGATCTGTCTGTCAAATAAATAAATAAAATCTTTAAAAAAAAAAGAAATCAATAATGAAAACATAGTTGGAAAATCCCCAAATGTTTAAAAAATAAATAGCACACTCCTAAATGACGTATGAATTAAAAATATGTCTCAAGAGAAGTTGAAAATATATTTTAAACTGAATGAAAAAAATGCAACTTAGTGAAATGTGTAGGATTCAGCAAAAACAGTACTTAGAGGGAAATTTATAGCATTAAATATCTATATCGGAAAAGAAACAAAGTGCTCTAAAATTTATAACCTTGCTTCTACCTTAGGAAACTAGAGGAAAAAAAAAAAGTTAAGCCCAAAGGAAGAAAGGAAGCAAAAGAAAAATACAGAGAAGAAAAAAACACTAGAGAAGAAACCAATCAGCTTAAAAACAGAAAAATAGGGGAAATCAACAAATCCGAAAGCTAATTCTTTGAAAAGATGCAATAACTGATAGATTTCTAACATGTCTAGCCCTGGAAAAAAAGATGAGAGACACATTACTCATATTAGAAATTAAATAGAGGTCATGACCACTGATTTCATGGACCTGAAAAGATAATAAGAAATGTACAAATAGTTCCACACCCATAAATTTGATGACTTAGGTAAAATGAAACGAATACTTTTAAGATATGATCAAAACTCACGTGTGGATAAATAGATCATCTAGAAAGGCATATATCTATTAAATTAATTTTAAAACCATAAATAAAAACTTTCCAAAAGAGAAAGCACCTGGACCAGAACATTTCCAGTTTCACTGGGGACTTTTACCAAACATTTAAGGAAAACATATGACTTCTCCATAATCACTTTTAGAAATTGAGGCTGAGGGAACACTTAATAACTCATTCTATTAGGACATTATACTAATGCCAAAATCAGGCAAGAGCATTGGTAGAAAAGGAAAATTAAAGAACAATATCTCTCATGAAATTTTTTGCAAAAATCTTCAACCAAATATTAGCAAATCTCATCTAACAATCTATAAAAAGAGTTATATGATGAGGTAGGATTCATTCTAAGTATAGAAAGCTGGTTTAACATTTATAAATCAAGTAATGTAATATACCTAAAAAATCATATGATCATATCACTAGATGCAGGGAAAACCTTAAACACCCAACTCCCTATTACATTAAAAACTCTCCTCCAACTAAAAGAGGAGAACTTCCTCAACTTGGTAAAAAAAAAAAAAAAAACGAGCAAACAAACCAACAAACAAACCAGGCACCAAATGGGTAACAAAAATCTATTGTTACTCATGAGAAACTAGATTCTTTACCCTATGATTGGATTACTTTATATGGGTTAACTCAGCTGTTTTCCCTTTAGGGGATAAAATGTTTCCCCACACTGGGTTTGTATATACACATGCCTTTTATCCACAGCAATTAACTTAGAAAAAACTTTTGATATACTTTCCTTTCCAAATTGCCTTTTTTCAAATTAACTTCCTTCATTCGTATTGATTCTAAATGACAGACTTGTGTTACATTATTAAAGTACTTCTTTTTCCCATAGGCTTAAACAAGGAAACATTGTTGAACTTCTTCTAATATCTCAAACAGATTTATTTCTCCCATTCTCCACCAACTCTCATCCCACTTTTGTGCATTTCAAAGGAGTATGGAATAAGTTTAAAAATGGAATGGTGGTTTAGATGGGATAAAAGACAAAGGATAAAAGACAGTCAAAGGATAAAAGTCAACTAACTAATCCATGTGCTGCTTAAATATCTCCTTAGGTCAATAACCTCCTGGAGTATGAGCAGCATCTTTGCTAAAATAAAAGGGCTGAATAAGATCAATTACATCCCTCCACTTCTTGGATAGCTTTGTGAGCTTTCCCAAACCTACAGTAGGAGTCAGTGGCAAATAGTAAACATTCTAGGTTTTCTGACCAATCATTCTCTAGTGCAACTACTCAATTCTGTTGTAGTAGTAGGGAAGCAGTCACAGACAATACATAAATGAAGAGCGTGCTTGTTCAATAAAACTTTATTTACAATCACAAGTACCGGCAGGATTTGATCCCAGGGGCTGCAGTTTGCTGACCTCAGAACTGGAAGATAAAATAAAAACACTTTAATGGGCATATAAGGTTTTTTAGAACATTTTTAGAAGTGTAGACTTCTTTTTGCCTCATTTTACACCAGTACCCTCCTTGCCCCCCCCTTTTTTTTAAGGGTTATTTAACTCTATTCTATGTATATGCTATGTACTATGCCACTTAAAATTCCTTCAGAATAAGAGTTTTCTTTCCCTTTTTTCCCCAACCTATTAGGTTTTTATTTACATTTTTGAAAGATTTGATTATATATATATATACATATATATATATGTATATATATATGCATTCATGTCTATAGGAAGTTTGCCGGTTTGACCCTCTTAGATAGGAATTACTTCCAGGTGACCAACCATCCTAGGTTACTCATGACTGAGAGTTTTCCTGGTACTTGCACATTTAATGCCCAAGCTGACACAGTCCAGGAAAACCAGGCCAGTTGGCCACTCTGCCATTTTACCTTTGGATCTCCTAAATATTTAAATTTAATATTCCAGATTTTACAATTTTAGATTTTACCACGACTATGATAATATCAAATTATAACACATGTATTATTTTCTATATATTTTCCATGATAATAAATTCTATAACAGTAAGTTATTATTCATCTTTTATTATCCTTAAATATTATATAGTTTCTAAATGTTGAGGGAAAATATGTGTATACATATATGACATTATATATATAATATACATATATATAGCATTAGAATGCAGTTAAGAGCAAGAGTGGAAGCATGAAGGAAGGAGGGTGAAAGAAAGGAAGGGATATCTCTATGTAAATGGACTATAAATGAAATACAATTTCCATTTTAATAATCAAATAAGATTTATAGTAAAAAATATAAAATTGTTTGACCTTGTAAAATGTAAAGAAAGACTCTGGTAGAAATGCTAATTATTTCTTACTACTTTTTGCTATAAGGAATTAAAAAGTAATATTGACAGAAGAATATGAAGATATGTTATTTCTTGCTATTACTGAAACATAAATTATAAATATTAAATAGTGGTCTCATTGACTGCCTACTAAAATGTCCAGCTCAAAATCTTCACCTCTCAAATACTCTTGTGTTACCAAAAGATTAAAACGTGATTCAGAAAATAAATGCTAAAATGTAACATGAGCGAGTTTACAAAACTTGAATGGGAAAAAGTTTTAAAAATATGTATTTGTAGCTAAACGATTGTCCTCTTGTCATGTTCAATTAATTCCAATTTTATATAGTATTATAACTTCAGTCAGCAATAGATCTAACAGGTGTCTTAACAACGAATAGATAGAAATAATGTATAAAATTAAATTTGGTGAAAAATAAGTAGCCAAGGAAGTGGACTGAATAAGGAAACACTATTCCAGGTGACATCATCAGAGGGCTGCCTGAGGTCTCCAAGCCTGGTTTGTAGTTGACTTCGTGGAGGATTAAGTCATGGTTGGCTTTGCAAGGCCCATGAACTCTTTTCATTATGGGCAATAGGTTTTGTAGAAAGCAAACTTAGCAGGAAAATCAAATTAAAAGTTTAAGCTTCCTTAATTGGGTCTTTTCTAATTAAGAAAAGAATCGTTTAATTGGATTTCTATAGTCGAACAGTCTTGGTTTTGAATAAACTTGAAGTAAATCAGCATGGTTTGCCACATGGACTGCTGAGGGAATATATGAGCCTCTCTGCAGGTGCAAGTTCACACTCGGAGGAACTTGGACAACCTTCAACCAAACCCACAAGTTCTTATACTATCAGCTGTTATGGAGGCCTGAGCTTTGACAACGTGGCCTGGGTTCTGGTTCTGGTTGTGCTTGTAGAAGCCCCCATGGTCTGATCTGTGTCTTAGGCTCTAGTTATGGAAGTCTTGGTCCTGACTTTGGTCTAGGAGATGTGGATTTAACTTCAACTGAAAAATCTATTGATGTTTCTGTACTGCAGAAACAGAAAGCTTGACTTCTAGATCCTTTATTCCAAAGGGTTTTCTAATATGTTCTTCTTGGAGTCTCTAAAAAGCTTTCATAACCCTGGTGGGACATTCCACAAGAACTAGGATGGCAACAGCATCACCAGCAAGACTGTGGAATCCATGGTTGAAATCAATCATGGGCTCATCTCTGAACCATTCAACTACTCATGTATCATCATTGCTTCCATTTCTGTAGCAATTTTTCAATAAAGCTTTTAGTGACATCACGAATTCTCTTCTCTCCTTGCCTCCAGCTGATTAAAAATAAAGAACATATCCAATCAGGAAGATAAACTTCCTTTTTGGAGTGGGATTTTGTCCCTTCATGGTTGCTTCCTTGTTCATGACCCACTTAGGTGATTGAGCCAACGTATTCCAAAGAATATTTTGACTTGCTTATCTGATGGCACTTAATTTTTTAAAAGAGCTACAAGTTATGAGTATTAACATTTTCATGTCTTCAGATAAAAGTCACAGTAATATTGACTCTCTTCCAAATGCATCTTAGGCTTCAGATGAGGCTTTTTTCCCTATTCCCTCCAGTGTAAAATAAGGGCAAATGGGAAAATTATGGCACTAAAATAATTCAATTTTTGATATGCTCTTAACAGATTCAAGGAAGCATTCTTTCAGGAATTTTCAGGAAGCATTCTTTCAGTCTCTAGTAAATTAGTTTGAAGTTTAAATAGTATGAAAGAGGAGAGAAACTCAAGTTTGGATCAAGATCTGTTATCTTTGCAATGCCAGAGAAAGAAAGTTTGACTTTTCCAAAGTGGGCATGAATGAACTTCTGGTGAAAATCAGAAACCTGTTGCTTCTAAGAGTACCAAATACACTATCATGGTTATGGAGATCTGTGTATATAATTGAATCAGATGAAGGTATATTCACTCAATAAGACTTATTGAACACAGAATTTATGTTCTAGGCATTCAACTGACAAAAAGATAAACTTATATAGAATTAATAGACCTTATCTGGTGCTTACAGATAAGTTGTAGAGGCTGACCTGTCTTCAGATATCTACAACAAAACATGATATAGTCAATGGTAGAAGAGAGATAGAGACAAAGTTTAAAATGGGTGTTTAAATGTATCTATAGATTTTTTTCTCTTAAAAACAAAATGATAATATCATTCATGGAGCAAGCACCAAATCTCCCCAATATATATATATTCAGGATTATCAGCAGCCTGGTATTCTTGCTTGAAGATCTAATAAAAAAATTATACTAAAGGTGAATATGTAGTAAACATAATTAAAACCTAATAGTACTAATTGGAAAATATTGATTGATCCAATCCACCAAAGCAAGCTTAGTTTTAGTCGATGTTGAGGCTCCCTTTTTTTGTAAGAGAAAGCACATTACTAAGGTGTTCTTCCATATGTCCTTTGGTATAACTGTTATATAGAGAGTACCTATGACTTGTCACACTTAAATGTCTTTGAACATCAATTCAACACAATGAACTCACTGGAAATAGGAAGCCTGATGCCAGCTTCCATCATCAGGACTCTTGCAATGACCTTGGATGTGACAGCTTTTGAAAACAAGGTATGGCGATTGTGGATATAATGCTGCTATCCAATCTGTTGTGGAAGATGCTGGACACTTGGTTTCTACTAAATTTTCAGACCTAAACTTCTTGGGAGAATGATCTAACAATAAGATTTAACTTCTCAATTGTTTAATTTGATCACACTATTTCCAGCTTATATCAGGCAGAGAAGATAAATTGGAGGCTTACCAACTTGTTGGCGTAAGATTTAAGATCTGTCTGTGTATGTACAGCTGTTCAATAGCAATTCAAACTTATTCTATAAATATTGGATATTTTGCTACAGCCATTATTTCTCCTTTCACTCCCAAGACACTCATTTTTCATCTGAAATTTCTTTAGTGTATTTTACACTGGGAGAGAGCTCTATAATCATTTTCCAATAAATGTGTTTAATGTGGCATTACAATATGGTCTTAACTTTGGTCATTTATCTTAATAATTTTCCTTTGTTTTATGATATTTCAAATGAAGGCAACTGCTTCTTTTCCTAAGGATATCATTTATTTCCCTTATTAAATCAGTGAAAAACAAATATAGATTTAACTTGAGAGGGAGAGGTTGCTGGTCTTTTCTGGCTTGGTATATTTTTTCCGTCTTCTGTATTTGTGAGTCAGTATCCTGACTTTCATCCCAAGTAGTCTTGTCAGTGATCACTGAAGGTACTTATTAAATAGTAAATATGTCTTAGATTTTTTTTGAATTCTTAATCAAAATTTATATTGGAGCAAACTCCAATTTATGGAAGTGATTTGGGATGCTAAAATCCCTGGGCTAAAATTCTGTTTATAAATAGTCTTCATTATAACTTTAATTTATTTAGCCACTTAGCCACTGGTTCTATCAAGAGTATTCTGAATCACCAAAGAGAAATTGAAATCTAGCACTGTGTGAGTGCTTCATAGTGAACCACGTGACCAAAAACTCTAACAATCCTATTATACAAACCCTGTTATTCATGTTCTTTTCACTAGCTGCCTCATGAGCCGTTTGTAGGGGAGGACGACTTAATCTGCTCATCATTCAGAACTTTCTGGGCCTGATGATTTCCCTAAAATATTTGTTCTTTCCATTAAATTAAATTTAATGGAATTCTTTTAATTAAGCATGCTAGTAGGATTTTTTGAAATATGGTACTATGTGCCAAAAATCTTAGGTTTAAACTCTCTTGAGAATATATCATAAGATGATAATTCCAATGAAGACATTATATTGGAAATTGTATTAAAAGTCACACTAATAAAAATTGAAACATTTTTAAATCAACTTAAATTTTATGTAAATTAACCTAAATCATAGTCTACTGAGTAAGAAAAACAATTTTTTTAAATCTTAGCTCTTCTAGTGGGTGAGTGGTGTTATATAATTGTGGTTATAAATTGTGGTTTCCCTGATAACTCTGATAACTAATCATGTCACACAATTTATTTGCTTATTGTATATCTTCCTGTTAATGTTCTCAGGTTTTGGGTATATTAGTCTTTGCACATTTGAGTTGCAGGAGATCTTTAAGTGTGATGGATGTCTCTATCTCTATCTTTACCTCTATCATATCTATTCTCTATCTCTAATCTATATCGCTACCTATCTGTATCATCTGCACTACATATCTATAGCTACACTTTTTTTCCTAGTCTGTGGCTTGCAGTTGATGAATTTCACTTCACAGTGGTTTTCTTTTTTTTTTTTTTTTTTGGTCAGTGCTTTCTGTGTCTTAAAACAAAACAAACAGAAAAAATTCTAGAAGTCTTAAAGTTTTAGCTTTTATGCTTAGTTCTATCATACATTTGAATTAATTTTAGTGTAGACTATGAAGAAATTAAGGTCATTTTCTTCTTGTTCCATAGAAATGTCCCATTGTTTCAGTACCATTTGATGAAAAGTGTTTTGTTTTTGAATCTTTGCGGGAAAAAAAGCCTAATTCTAGACTCTCTAATGTTTCCCATCAACTTACTTGTGTATCTTCACACCAATAACACACTTTCTTGATTATTCCAGTTTAAGTGTTAAAATCAGTTAAAGTTTTTTTCTTTTTAAATACTGCATTGGATATTCTAGGTTTTTTGGATTTCTTTATACACTTTAGAATCTTTTGTAATTATATACATTATACTGTCATTTCAATTAGGGATTTTATTTAATATATAATTTGAGAGGTATTCTGTCTACAGTCAATATATAAACATTTTATATATGTCTATATGTGTATATATATATATATATATATCTTTATTAATTTCTTCCAGCATTAATTTGTGACTATAAAAATCTAAGTCTTGCACATATCTTTAAATTATCTTTATTGTATTTTTCTGATATAGTTAGTGATATTCTTGCATTTTTTTCTAATTTTTCATATATAATTAAATTTTGGAATTGTTGATTTGGTTTATTTTCTGAAATAATTAGTGCAAAATTAATACTATTTCTTGCAATAATTAGTATTATTTAAGTAGTTGCTAAAATTCACCACTAAAGCAATGTGAACCTGGAGTTTTCTTTGTTAGAAGTCTGTTTTTTTTTCTTTTTAATACAAACTTTATTTCCTTAAGAGATATACTCATTAACGTTTTTATTTCTTCTTGTGTCAGTTTTAGTAAACTTTTTATTTGAGAAATTGTTGACTTCTATGCAGTACAACTATATTTCAGTATAGAAATCAGAATGCAACTTAGGACTTCTATTTCATTTGATGTTAAGAAGGTCTTTGGAAAATTCGCCTAGTTTATATTCTATTGTATTAGTCCTGCCTGGAACCAGTACTAATGCTTTGATTGACTGGTCAATATACATAAAACTTTAACTTTGATATAGCTCAACAGAATTCAAAATTGAATTGTTGAATAAAGCAATGGCATTAAGTATTTTGTGACTTTTTAAATCACCATAATTATCTTAGAGTCATGTGGTAATCTCTCCTCCAAAGAACTTTAAATATGCCCCTAGTCATTAAGTAGCAGGTTTTTAACACATGGATATCAGGCAGTAAAATATCAAGTACCCCATTAACATTATGTGTAAATCCTTAACAAATATTTATTTAATTTTCTCATCCTTTGGGGTGATGGATTTAATATGAGTGTCCAAATTAAATATACACATACACAATATTAAAGATATCCTTAGATTAGTCTTTGAGAGAAATCACTATGACTATCATTTGTCTACATTTTTGTTTCTCTTCTTAATTCCTGCACAAAAAGATCAGTAGAGCTATGTATTTCTTCTATAATGCTATTATCCTGGATTCCAGAAAGAAGTTCCTAAATTACCAGGATGCCCTCCCTCTTGACATCTTTCAGGTCATAATTGTAAAGGATTATTGACATTTATTAAACCGAGGCACCATATGTTTTGACTAGAATTAAATACAGAAAACAAAGAATATATATTTGTTTTGTTCTCACTCCCTTTCTTCTTCCCTCTGTTTTTTCCTCAAGTTTGGAAGTGCCTTCTTTAAGGAGGCATAAAGATTTCAAATATTGTGTCTCAAAGATTAAGAAATATGTCTAATGAGACACTGTAAAAGTAACTGGTTTGACACTGGCTCTGAATAGCATAAAAGTAAAGTAAAATTTGTTTGTATCTTAACATTTCTGGATATTTGACATCTAAGTGGTTATGGTCTCAAATGGGGCATGGATTTAAGAATAACATTAGTGTCCTGCTTACCTCAAATAATAAGAGGTTGTCATCTCCATGAAAGAATACACAGCATATGCAGTAAAGTAGCAACATCTAGATGATGTTGTCAGGCAGCCCTTGACTGAGTTGTAGAGATCCTCAGAAACCAAAATAAGGGGTAGTTTATATGAATCTTAATATTGGGATAGTCTTTGAAGTTGCAAATAAATATTTCTCATTATAAAAACAACTTAATAAAAGGAATTGAGCTAACTGAACTAAAGATTAACTTAGAACTTTTACTTCAGTGGAAGATCACTCTGTGCATATTAAACAAAAAAGCCAAAAATACTTGTTTCATGAAATTTCTTCTGTGGAAGGAAAATGAGGTGTGTTTGGGATGATTTACCACATCCATGGCTCAGGGTGTAAAAACCTCTGTGCAGATGCTGAGATTCATGCTCAGGAAACAGCTTTCATAGCAAACCAAGCCTTCAACCCCTGATAGCATGGGCTACTACAGCAACTACTATAAAGACCTGGGCTGTGGCATGGGTGGGGCTGTGGCAGCTCCTGCAGATGGGGCTGTGACTGTGGTTAGGGAGGCTACAGATATATCTGCTGCCTCCCACCTTGCTATGGTGGATTTGGATTCTGTCTTCTATTAAAATTCTTCTTTATGAGTCTAATATCTGGTTCCATGAGTGGACTTTCAGAATCTGAATTCAATCTCTGGGTCAACCAAGATTTTGCTCCATTTATCAATGGTCCATTTATCAAAATAGCACCTAAAGCTTCCAGAACATTTAGAGTTACACAGTTTTGTATGTATCATGTCTCCTTTATTTCTTTAATAAAGTCTTTTAATTTGAAAGAGCAATTATAGCTTTTGTTTAATTCTTTATTATTAATTATATATATAACTAAGCATAGATCTTACTCAACTTTCAATAAAGATTCTGATATATGTTTTTGTGTATTAAGTATTTAACTCACAAATGGAGACATAAAAAAGAACAATAAATTTAGATTGAAATGAGAGATAACTTCTCAAATACCTGTTGATTTTTTCTTTACTTTAATCAGATAATGTTTAGATTTAAATTAAACAAGAATAGGGATGCCTGGGTCGCTCAGTCCTTGAACGTCTGCCTTCGGCTCAGGTCATGATCCCAGAGTCCTGGATCAAGCCCCGCATTGGGTTCCTAGTCTGTGGGGAGCCTGCTTCTCCCTCTCCCACACCCCCTGCCTGTGCCTCCATCAAATATATATAATAAAATCTTTAAAAAAATTAAACAAGAATAAAAAATGAATAATTGTGATGTATTTATGGTAATAAAAAATAATTTATATGTTTAACATTTTATGCAATTTCTTTTATCGATGCAGTCCAAAATGAATAAATAATTCATCCTGCTTTTAAAATATGTCCTTCTTTAGTTCTTTCATGACAAGAAAAGAAGAGTGATAGATCAAAGTATTTCTCTGAACTTCTAAGAAAAGAAATCTTTTTAAAATTAATTTCTTGATTATATATAATATTTTCTCTGTTTCCTCTACTTGATGTTCTCATGAAAATAATTATTTTACAAATGTATTAAAATTACTTCAAATTAGTTAATTAAAATATATGTAGTATTAGGAATATATTTGGTTTAGATTTTTACCATATCATTGTTCCTCTGTAGTTTGCAGTGACATTATTTTTTTTTTTTTTAAGATTTTATTTATTTAGATAGAGCACAAGTGTGGGGAAGAGAAGAGGGAGGGAGAAATAGCATCTCAAGCTGACTCCATTCTGACCATAGAGACCAATATGGGGCTCGATCCCATGACTGTGAGGTTATGACCTGAGCCACTCAGATGTCCTGATATTCTTCTCTTTTACTTTCATCATTATCATCTTCATGGCATTCAAGACTTTTGCAACTGTAAATGAAATGTAAACACCTAGATACAACCAGGAAATATATCACTCTGTAGCTTTCCTTGATGAGAGTCATCATTCATCCAAAGGATTTTTTTAAGTAGATTTCCAATCAATTATCACTCATCAAAAGCAAGCATGTTGTTGTTGGTATTTTACATAGTAGAGTATGTAAAATATGTAATAAAATTTTTGACTTTTCAGATTTGAATGGAATATTCAGGTAATGCAACAAGATAAAGTTTTTTGTTACTGTTTGAGTTGGTGAAATCCAATAATAAAAGGACAACAGCAGAAGTGAGAGCTGACCTAGAATTAGAGATTGTGCTGTGCTGCCCCTTATATCATACAAGGGCAGAAACTCCAGATGGTTAAGTGATGCCTGGAGTCACAAATACCACAAGAGTCAGAACCAAGATCAAAAACCAGTTCACTGAAACCTGGTGATCTACCCCATCATGCTGATTCTCTTCCATTATATATTTTCAAATTTGAATACCATCTGGAAAGTTCTTGTCATATTTCCATGAATAGCTATATTTTTATAGCTGAGTTTATGAGGAATAGTTCCCTCTGTTAGATTAACTACCTCTTATTATGTTTTCTTTTACATTTTTATTGTGAAAATTTTATTTTATTGTATATAATCTACTTCTCAATTTGTAATTTAGTTGTACTTCAAGGCAAATGAAGAATGAATAGTGTTAAAACTTAATCCTCATCACGGTATTTTATTAGAAAGATTTGGATTTGTTTATACAACCTGAAGAGAGAAAAAAAAAAAATCAGTCAACTCCTGTCACTTGTCCTATCAAACATTGTATTTTCATAGGTAAAGATATCAGGAATAGAGTTTGGCCATGCCTCCAAAGAACTTTGGCTCCTATAACTAAATAATATTTGAAATTATTCTATTCTCGCACAGGTCAGTACCTTTGCAGCCCGAGGAAGATGTTACAAAGTTACAAAGAAAAAGAATTATCAGTATACTTAGAATGAGAAAAAAAAGTGACATTCCTAGTAAAATGTAGTGTATTTTTGTGATCTATAATTTCATATTTTTTTGACTTATGTCTGAGTTACAGGACAACCTTGGGAATTTACAACAGAAGTTTCTTTTATTGATTTGTAAAGACTATTATTTATCCCAAGTGAAAACAGATTTTCTTTTTCTTACCACCCATTATTATAGTGTTATTTAACATGTATTTTAAAGGAAACTTCCTAAGAGTGAAAAGAAGGAAAAAATATAATCTACTTTGGGTCCAACAACTGAACATAAAGCAATACTTCTACAAAGAAATATATAGTCTTCATTTTGCAATGGGTACTTTCATTTTAACAATTTTTCACTTAGAAAAAAAGAGACAAACATTTTTTCTATGTATTTTATAATACTTTAGTATCGATATTTTGCTGCTCATTAACAGTAAAATTGGTCTTGTGTAAAACTATCACATTTTATCCTTGAAACTATTTTTATTTCTTATTTCACTGTTGAGGTTTCTCATTTTTGTTTTTTAGTGTTCTATCTCAGGTGGACACATCTCTTTCAAATCCAAATGAACAAAAAGGAGCCATTAATCACTGTCACATGATGTGGCTGAGTTATATGGACAAGAGGTGATATCCTTAATCCTGTCTGAGTTATTTATGGTTACATGTATTTAAAACGACTTATTGAGAATGAAAAATTCAGCTTATCAACTATTTCTAGTTTAGGGTGAGAAGTATTGAAATAATATTTGGGTAAAAGAAACTTGGGATATGTTGGGTTATGACTTATCGAACCACATTTTGGTTTTAAAATGATAGTTTGCTAAGGTGGATTCAGAGAGTTGCACTGGTTGTTGTAGCCATGATAGCTACTATCAGTTTACTTATAATTTCTTCATTAGTTTCATAAGCAATGCTTAATTTCCTACTCACTGTTTAGGATTGAAACATCTGAGGAAATTTACCTTTGTTAAAATACTTGAGAATCTCATAATAACTCAACTGTATATTCAAAATCATGTAAGTTAAGGGGCTCCTGGATGGCTTAGTTGGTTGAGTGGCCTACTCTTGATTTTGGCTCAGATCATGATCTCAGGGTCCTGGGATTGAGCCCTGGGTCAGGCTCCACACTCTGTGGAGAGCCTGCTTGGAGAGTCTCTCTCTCTCTCCCTTTGCTGAAGATAGTTCTTAAAGCCAAAAATATTATAAAGATTATTATAATTAAAATGATAAAAATCAACATGTACCTTCTTTTTAAAAATGTTTTCTGAACAGAGGCACTTTCTTCAGTCCTGATCTTGATAAACAAATTTCCTTTTTGAAAAATATTGATTTAACAGCTGTAAGTTGAACAAATATCTATGAATTTAGTTGGAGATGGAATTATCCACTTGGGAGATGACAGAAAGGAGAAAATTTTTAATTATAAAAGGAATGTCATCAAATGTAAATGATGTAATATACCTGGTAATAAGCAATTCAATGTAGGGTTTGGAATGTATAAAATTTAAAGAGGTAGGCATTTCTTCCCATAAAAGCTAAACAATAGGTTCAAGGACATTCTAAATAAGAAGCTAAGTAAACCGAGGTATTTTAATGGGAATGAGGGCCTTCCCTGTGTCAAGAGACGGAAGAATAATGAGTTACAACACTACAGATAATATGCAGCATGACACAAGGGAAAAGTATACATGTGATTTATCATATGTTCTGCTCAGGGTATATAAGCATCTCTCTACCCATGCTGACATTCACACTCAGGATCTGGACTTGAACAACAAACCAAACTCATCACCCCTGACACCATGAGCTACTACGGCAACTGCTATGGAGGCCTGGGCTACGGCTATGGAGGTTTTGGTGGCCTGGGCTGTGGCCGTGGCTGGGGATGTGGCAGCTTCCACAGACGGGGTTGTGGCTGGGGCTGCGGCTGGGGCTGCAGAGGCTACAGATATGGCTGCTGCTGCCCATCTTGCTATGGAAGATATGGATTCTCTGGCTTCTACTGAAATCCTGCTCCAGAAGCCCAACATCTGAGGCCACAAAAGGATTATCCAAATTTGACTACAATAACCCAACCAAACAAGATCATCCAGAGTCAAGCCAAGATCAAAAACATTTGGTATCTAAGACTTTAGGAATATTTATCATTTTATAGTGGTCTCTTTCATGTTTCCTGGTGTCCTTTATTTCTGCTTTTATAACTGTGGGATTTCTCTATTCCTTTTGCAATAAATTATCCGAAGTTGACATAGCTTACGTGGCTTTCATTTTTTTATGAAACTCAAAATATCAAAGTGATTATTTGTAACTGCACCCAACTGGCAATGAAGAAAATAAATTACTCCACGAAAAACCAAAGTCCTAGAAGAAATATAAACATATACCCATATGGCTAGATAGATATATTCCAATCCATAACACTCAGTTGGAATGGAGATTTTTTTCCTCTGAACACTAGACCAAACCTTATTCAATGCTTTTAGTTAGATAACATTGGTATACGAATTTGGTACTAAACTATTAACTTGACATATCTTCATATCTAAAGTGAGGCTGAAATGCAGAGTAAGCACTTTGATGTTTTGTTCAAAATTTATTTATTTATTTAATTTTATTTATTTATTTTTTTAAGATTTTATTTATTTATTTGACAGAGAGAGATCACAAGCAGACAGAGAGGCAGGCAGAGAGAGGGAGGGAAGCAGGCTCCCTGCCAAGCAGAGAGCCCGATGCAGGACTCGATCCCAGGACCCTGAGATCATGACCTGAGCCGAAGGCAGCAGCTTAACCCACTGAGCCACCCAGGCGCCCCTCAA